>NW_019718617.1:8894-286237 GCF_002891405.2 Cryptotermes secundus | reverse complement strand
GCTGATATCTGTTGTGAAGAAATGCGAAGGCTTTGTATGCAAACCAGTTTGGGCGTCCATTTCGTCAGCTCCAGATCCTGATTTTCCGGCAGCAGTAAGCTTCTGACACACGAGCACGAGTAATGTGGACGGACCTTTAAAGTGCCGAAGTCAAGAAAGTTTGAGCTATAGATCCACTCGTCCGTACGTGTTCATGGTGTGGTCCTTTCTTAAGTAGGGACAGGTTCAACTTTACCTTTTCACCTCTTATGAAGTTGGATGCAGGTTTCGGCAGCGTAACGTACGTAGCAAGTTTGAGGATAACTCATTAGAAAGGTCGAATGAGGCTTAATGGAGGACGGTACGCACCCACACGCGGAAAAGTTACGATAACCCGGACTTTCTTTAGAGAGGAAATGAGATGAAATAAAGATACATTTCGGAATATAAAATACTTGCTTCTTCGCTGTAAGCCTATGCCATTTTCTTATTGTGTAGGTCTATTTAACGAAATACGAAGAAGTGAACCTTATGAGTTCATGCTCATTAGCTGTGTCTGCATGAAGCTCTGCTGATGCACGTAGCCTTGGGCGTTCCGTATAACTGTCCAGCACTTTGTCGCGAAACTTTGCCAAAAGATTTTCTTTCAGTCTCTCTTCATTTGTTGGAAAAAAATGAAATGGGCCTGTCAAAGTCACTGAACGGTCGATTTACCTGGGACTTCTTACCACTGCAATAGCGTTAGACATTTTCTACATTGGTACCTTTTAATTTTCTTCGCTAACAGGACTCACACTGGTGGTTAGGAAGAGTTGTATCTTTTGGGATATGACGTCTTGTAGTCCGTTGATATCCGGCGATTTGGAGGAATATTTCGCCTCTATCTTCAGATTGAAGAGCGAGCAAAGCAAGAAACCTCTAGGCCTATGAATTAGGCACTAAACAGAGACTTATGCTGGTTTTTTTTTGGTTCACTCTTCAACCTTGGAGATGGATGTGAAATGTTTCTCCGAAACGTCAGTTGAATTGAAGCGGACTATACGGTTTTATATCCCAGACGAAAGAACTCTTCAGTACCATTCAGATTTCTACGAGGCCCCAAAAAAATAATGCAGGATCTGGCAGTGCTGTGATTTCGTAAATCTCCACGTGATTTCTGGAATAACATTTTTCATGTCTCTTCCCAGGCATATTTTAAGATTCTGTGAGTATCACAGACTGCAGGTATGGCATCGAATAGTAGAATGACTTCAAAATGAATTTGTAAGGAAGCGGTCGAGGCCTACTCGAAGTTTGAGGACTGAGGAAAACAACGAAGCGCCTCAGACAGGATAGCCGGTGTCTCCATCGAGACGGGGATCGACCATCGAAGGCCTCTGTACTCGGGACACCAAAAACTCGAAGAAAATATCAATCTCCATGGCCTATAGTGCGCAAGCAAAATATTCCGACCGAGCGACCGCCTCTTGTCGGCGAAGTTAGTGCCAACTTTTGCGGATAGATGGCGTCACGTGGTTAGCGCAACGGATCCCCACGGCCCTTATTCTCGGCTTTCTAGACCGGAAGACTACGTACATGACATATTCGCTAAATAGCCAGCTACAGGAAGTCCTGCCGCTTGCCCTGTTAAGGATTTAGAAAACGTATGTAATAGAAGTTGAGACATTACTTTGGTTGTAAAGCTGTGAAGAAGATGAAGGCGAAGAAGAAATGGACTAATAATAATAATAATAATAACAACAACAACAATAATAATAATAACAAAACAACAGAAACACCAATAACAACAAAACAGTAACATCAGCTTAAAAAAATAGAACAACTAAGGGCTTTGCATCGCTACTCACAATCCAGTCAATATTCAGTGTAATAATGATATTCGTCTCCATAGATAAAAACGTAATATGACATCCGCTCCACGCCAGTTGCAGCAAGTTGCGGGGAGCGCCGATGGAGGCGCCTCTTGACGGCTTGCATGTGATGTAGGAATAACATAACATTTCAGTTTGAACGTCTCTCTTTTAAGTTAACAAGTTTAGAAATGTTATGTTTGAGAATTCTACAGCTGTAGGCCAATGGCCGAATAATTTTTCGGCCGGTGGCAATGATGAAGCAAGTTTGGCTAGAGCATTGCTGTATGTAACAACTGCGGAGACTTCCCGTTGGGTTGGCAATAAGCCTTTCCCACTAGTGTTATAAAGTACAGCTCTTCTAAGAAAGAATATCTTCGTGAAAATGACGACAGCAGACGGCTGAGAGAATACTCTCGGTAGATCCTCCTACGGGAAGAACCAATAGTACCTATAACTATCGTGTGGGCACTCAAAATCTCAGGCACCACCATTATGATTTTATTGTATAGAGTAGATTTTCCCAAACTCGTGGTCCACGGACGTCCAGTGGTCCGCGAAAAAAAAATCATGTATTCTACCTTCATTTTCAATGTGCAAGTAACTTCAGTTTGTCACACTGAATGCTTGTGAGTTAAGGTTCTTTTTATTTATGCAAGAATAAACATGTGATCTTAATTTTCATTCTAAATATCATGATTATAAATATTTACTGAATTTAAGTCATATGCCATTCAAAAAAAAGAAAACAAACTCCGTGGTCTGTAGCCCGCAAGTGAACTATAGCGACCGCCGCTTGTCGGCGGGGTTAGTGCCAAATTTAGCGGATAGAGGGTGTCGCGTGGTCATCGCAACGGATCCCCATGACCGTTGATTTCGGGTTTCTAGACCGGAGCCGCTATTTCCTTGAAATAGCTCAATTATACTCACGAGGCTGAGTGGACCCCGTTCCAGAACCACTACTTCTCAGAAAATCTGGTAACGCCGGGAATCGAACCCGGACCTCTGGATCTGTAGCCAGGAACGCTGACCACTAGACCACAGAGGCGGTCCATATGCCATTCAGAATTCTCAAAATATATTATTTAATATTCGAATGCTCCACTAAAGAAAATTCACGCACGAGGTGGTCGATGGAGGAAAAAGTGTTTGGAAATCCTATGCATAGAGACCTAATTTCAAGTGCCTGGTTTCGGTTTTCATCATTTGTCACGTGAAGCCAAGACGGTATCACAAACCTGTTTTTGCTCATAGCGTGACAGTTAACATTGCTGTGTTGCAGGTAAGACTATGCAGCGGTCGGGCAGGTTGCATCTGAGGGAAGTGAATCAGCATCTGGTGTGTGTCTTGTGCGGGGGCTACTATATAGACGCCACGACTATCGTCGAGTGCCTCCACTCCTGTAAGTACGCCTACCGTCGCTTCGGCGACGGCCAAATTATTTGATATACTTCTGTGACACGGATTACATTTTTTGACTTGTTCCAACTCCGGCTTACCTAATTGCTGTAGCCATTTTTGTGTCTTTTGGTTTGTGCTTAGTAGTCCTGTGTTTTGTACGTCTTTCATCCTCGTCTCTTCAAATGTCATCAGGCCATTTGTGTCTGGTCTGTAATTCCATCCTCTTATTCAATTATAAGATATTTTATCTTTTTTTTGTGTGTCTACTTTTGCTGTTTGTCAAAGAGCCTTACATCTTCCAAGTGGTTAAGGAACCCTATTTCAGAAAGCTGAAATCTATTTTTACCAGTTTCTTTCATCAACCTGATTTCACATCCATACAAACTGGCATAAACTTACATTTTTATAAGAGTAGACAGCCTCTGTGGTCTAGTGGTCAAAGTTCCTGGCTACAGATCCAGAGGTCCCGGGTTCGATTCCCGGCGCTACTAGATTTTCTGCGAAGTAGTGGGTCTGGAACGGGATCCATTTAGCCTCGTGAGGATGATTGAGGAGTTATTTCAAGGAAATAGCGGCTCCGGTCTAGAAACCGAGATTAACGGCCGTGGAGATCCGTTGCACTAACCACGCGACACTCTCTATCTGCTAAATCTAGCACTAACTTCGCCGACAAGCGGCGGTCGCTCGGTCGGTATAGTTCGCTTGCGGACTACAGGCCACGGATTTTGTTTTCTGTCTCTGTTTTCGAGTTATGGTGCTACACGCTACATGAAAGCATACAGCGATATTTTGTTACTGCGCATACTTTCCCTATATAAAGTAGGAGGACATTGGCCTTGCCATAACTTAGGCGGTTAGTCGCCGGCTTTCCGCCGCGGCGGCCTGGGTTCAAACCCAGGCCAGTAGTGGACCAAGTGGTACTGGGGTAAGCTTTCTGTGAGTACTCCGATTTCCCTTGCCAATTTTCATTCCACCATCAGTTCCATGTTCATTAATCATCCTACCATCTACGGTATACAGTCCTAATACAGCATCGATAAATAACCAATATAAAAATAATATAGGCTATTCGTGTGCTAGTTTGCGGCCTACACATTTAAAGGTTGAGCCAAGTTGTATATTTTTTGTTTTAATAATTTATGATTTAATAGAAAATTGTCTGTTAAAATCTGCGTAGTAAATGGCGGAAATATCACTGTCATATCGATTAGATGTAATGTAATTGTCACGAGTATGAGTGACTGTAGACGGGGTTTGGATTGGTGATTCGTTTTATTGACCACTTTAACAAATGAGTAATAACTACAAGTAATTATAATGCTATGGCCAATATCCACATTTCACAAATCAATAGAGCACACGCTAAACCTTCTCAGTCTGCCTTCACTAGCCGTTTCCCGGTAACGGATCTTAACATTCAGCTTCTGTGCTCACGTCGATACTGTCCGGCGAATATCCTACAACTGAACTCGTGCTCCAGTTGACTAACTCCCAGGCTGACGGCCGTCACACACCAATCTCCTATTCTTCACAGAGGGACTTATAACTGACCTCTTCTAAACTTGTCTCGGTTATAAGACCTCGGCACGGACTTCGTAGGAAATACTGTTTCTTACAATTACAACCCATTTATTTCTCTCTCGCTATCTGGTAGCGGGTCTGCACGTTACGTTATGAACACAGTTAGTACACCATCTTCTTTCTAACGCGTTATATGTATACAGTGAGTATTCTAGGAGCCTAAATAGCTCAGTCAGTACAGTGACTTGGTTACGTGCTGTGTGACCAGCGTTTCATGGACGTGTGGTGGGGAGAAGGGTTGCTCTAATGCATGAAGAATCACTCAGATACCTATTCAAAGGATGCAACGTGAGCAGAGCGTGAAGCTGACCATTCACCACCATCTAATGCAGATATCACGATTGCATGGAGCTACACCTCCATTCCGCAATACATGTTCATGACTTGCTACTAAATGATACGGAAACTCAGTCGATAAGCCCTACAGTTTATTCTAAGCAAACACGGGAGCGAAGAAAGGGCAACCCTGGTTTTTCGTAACTAAGGTTTTTAAGGTACGTGGCAGCTCTGTGTCCTTCCATTTTGTTCTGTGCGGTCCAGGTCGTATCAAGGAGAGAAGATCATTAGTTCTTCTCAGAACTTCTTGTTGTTACATACTTCTGTCAGTAGATAGACTGGAATATTTCAGTCAGTATAGTGGCTGATTGCTGATCACAGTGACCCCGAGATCATAGGCGGTCTTCACCGCTCGAACACTGGGATTGTGGGTTCGAATCCCGCTCGATGCATGGATGTCTGTGTGCTGATAGCTGCCTTGCGACGGCCTGACTCCATGTCCAAGTAGTCCTACCATCTGTGTATAAAGGTAAGAAAAGTAGAGCTGTCCCTGTAACAGGCCGTGAAGGCTCATAGAGTTGTGAGAGGTCGAGGTTGCTACATTTTCTAGACAATTGGTTGACAGATGGCGGTAAGGTTGTCAGACTTACGTGCCGATCTCCCTTTACCCCCCAGGAAGATTCCTCGTACTCATTTCTGTTAGAGGCTGAGTCGACCCCAGTACCACAGTACGACTGGAAGAATTAGGTTAATTTAAATATTCCAGTAACCTCATGGGGAATCAACCCGCGACCTTGCGTCTTATAGCACAGTGCCGTGCCCCGCTGAATGTTTATAGATTAAGAAATTGAAAAACTCTCAGGGTCATAACAGCCGTAGAACCATAAGTAGATAGATAGATAGATAGATAGATAGATAGATAGATAGATAGATAAATAGATAGATAGATAGATAGATAGTGGCTGATTACAGCCTGTCGTATTGGAATTCGGCTATCGATAAGGACAGGTATTACTCTCTTCGACATGACAACCAATACTGTTTTGAGTGCCACCGAGCCTTCTGTGCAACGAGTTCTGAGAGATGTGGAGCCAGTATCAAGCCTGCCGGATGGCGAAACTTACCACGGTCCTCCATTTGCATCGTAGTGGCGAAGTTATTAACATGTTGTTCTGTGCGTTCATCCCTCCATCGTGGTGTTTAGTTAAGTGCAAAGACAGCTTTATCTTATATTCATGTGTTTGCAAAAGAAGAGCGGGTTGTTTGGAGTATCTGTATGGCGGTAGAACGTTGTCTCATAGCTTCACGGATGAACACCAACTAGATCACAGGTGTCTGACATTTGGAGACCCACGAAAATATAGGGTAGTTGGCCCAAAAGACAAGCAAAACAGAAATGTAATCGGTCTGTAAATATACTGACAGTACACCCTGATTTAGCTGGGACAGTCCCTGATTTTTGCATCTTATCCCTGTCGGTTGATTTATTAGAATTGAAGAAATGACGTTGATTTCAACTTTAAACCGTCACTTAAAAGAGACTTTGCCCCCCGAGTAAGTTATTTGTCCTGAAACAGCCTCTTGTAGTTGGCGAGAACAGAAGTTTCGTGTAATGATCTCAGGATATTTACCAGTGACGGGATTTTGTGAATATAGTAATGAACTTTCGGGTTCCATAAAATACTAATATTTTCTTTAGTAGCTGAACACTGTTGGCTTCCCAAGAAATACTGAGCTCCATGGAATTATATGATTCGGAAAGAAACGTGCTCGTGACTTAATCGAGGTCCTACCCAGGCATTTGTCTGGCAGGACTGAACAAAACCACGAAATATATTAGGATAACGGTGTCCCGGCCGGGAGTCGAATCAAGCACTCCCAGAATACAAATCTAAAACCTTACTGATATAGAAATCTGCGAATTTTTTTCGTTTTTAAAAGCAAATTTATTATCGGTTTTCACCATATAAATTGTTTCTCCCTCAAGAAAACTCCGTGGCTTTAGTCCGCAAGCGAACTATACCGACCGAGCAACCGCCACTTGTCGGTGAAGTTAGTGCCAAGTTTAGCGGATAGAGAGTGTCGCGTGGTCAGCGCAGTGATTCCCCACTGCCGTTAATTTCGGTTTTCTAGACCGGAGCCGCTATTTCTTTGAAATAGCTCATCAGTTATCCTCACGAGGCTGAGGGGACCCCATTCCAGACCTACTACTTCTCAGAAAATCTGTTAGCGCCGGAAATCGAACCCGGGACCACTGGATCTGTAGCCAGGAACTCTGACCGCTAGACCACATAGTGCTTCTCCCTACTCCCCTCAATTCTCTTTCTCCCACCCTTCCTCGCTACAGTCTGCGCCAGTTTTTCTGTCGGAAAATACGGTCATCCTCTTCCTACCACAAGAGGGCCACTGTGCAAGTCATCTAATACTCTTAGCAGAATATAATCAAGGAAATTTACGGTATGCTGGTCATTTAGCACTCGGAACAGTGAAGATTGTGAAGGTCTACAGAATTCTGGCGAGGAAAACTATAGGAAAGAGGTCATTTGAAAGACGAAGAAGAAGATTGGAAGATAAATTGAATATGAATGGTTCATGGCTATAGCCGACGGACCATACTGGGAATTCCAGCAAGTCACGCAGGTTTGTTCCCGCTTGTGAACTAATTATCACTGCTCTCATTTCATGTCCTAGATAAACGCTTTACTAATACACCCAAAATGTGATTAGCCAGAATAAATTAGCTAGCTGTCTGTCTGTCTGACTGACTGTTTTAACGTAGTTAAGAGCTAACTTCGTAACTAACATTCTAACTTGCCCACCTAATGACAGACTAACCACAACCCGTACTGTTTATTACGCAACCTAAATGCTCAACTGCCGGTCACGGTAGCCGAGCGGTCTAAGGCATGCACTGTCTTCGCTCGCTTGGAAATCGGGATCGGGGGTTCGAATCCCACTCAGGTCATGGATGTTTAGTTTGTGTGTGTGCGTTTTTCTGTGTTTGTGTACAGGTAGAGGCTTTGCGACGAGCTGATCACCCGCCCAAGGAGTCCTACCGAATGTGTAAGATCTAGAAAAACCGAAGTGAACGGAGAAGTTCATGGAGGAAGGCCTAGGCCCACTGGGGCTGTAGTGCCATGGAAAAAAAATATAGATATATAGATAGATAGATAGATGTGATAACAGTAGCTGCAATCGGCTTTCCATTTGAATCCCGTCACTCACTGGAATTGCATGTTAGTTGGTTATAGGAGAGGGTGGGTTTCCCCATGCACTGAGACCTGTATTGGTCCATTGTGCTTCCCTCTATGATTTCTACCAATCTCTATATCCTACCGGTACTGGTGCTTACCATCAGTCCCTCCCAGCCAGCGAGTCAGGCTCTACTAGCTGAGAGGTATCTATAATGCTTCCCCCATCTACCAGAGGTATTAGAGACTGCTGTTGGGCGGGAAACGTCCGTAATTTGGCTCAGTGACCTCCTTTGGAGATATGAGGTTCTTTTACGTACCGTAAAGTTACGACACGGGACACACAGCTGAAAGTCCCTCCCGGAGGACTTGTTCCCTGAATTTTTCCGCCCTTAAAAATTCGACGACCTCCGCCGGGTATTTGAACCCGCGTACTACGCGTCATGAGGTGGGAACGTTACCTCTAGACTACGGAGGCCGCTGGAATTGCATGTTAAAGCGCGTCCACATTACTCGTGCTCGTGGGTCAGAAGCTTACTGCTGCCGGAAAATCAGTGTCTGTAGCTGATATCTGTTGTGAAGAAATGCGAAGACTTTGTATGCAAACCAGTTTGGGCGTCCACTTCGTCAGCTCTAAATCCTGATTTTCCGGCAGCAGTAAGCTTCTGACGCACGAGCACGAGTAATGTGGACGCGCCTTTAGAATGCCCGTGGGGGCCGGATGGGTATTTCTTCCGTCTTCTCTCCTTGTTCGTGAAATCACTGGATACAGGATATAAAGCCGGGTTTCTGTTACAGGCAGGTCACTATGTCCAGACCGACCCGGGGTCCATTCGTTGTATTTACACGTACCTGGAGTAAAGTGGACCAAAGCATGAAGCTGACCACACAACTCGTCCTAGTATCACCGTCTGTTTCTATAGAAATTATAAGGAGTCGAATGATATGGTGATCAATGATGATTGCGAAATGACGTGTAAGCCTTAGAGGTCGTGGCCAATTTGAGATATCCGAGCATTTTTCTAAAAGACCTGGGGTAAACAACGAGACACCTCAGTCAGGATATCCTATTTTAACGTAGGACCCGCAGACTGCAAAGCAGGAATTCCACCACCTCGCTTAGGTTCATTGTAGACCGCCTCTGGCTACAGATCCAGAGGTCCGTGTTCGATTCCCTCCTTTACAAGTTTTAGGCGCGCCATAGCTCAAGCGATTAGTCGCTGGCTTCCCACCGCGGCGGCCCGGTTTCGATCCCGGATCTGGTCAAGTGGGATTTGTGCTGGACAAAGTGGCGCTGGGGCAGGATTTCTCCGAGTACTTCTGTTTCCCCTGCCAATCTTCGTTCCACCAATTGCTCCACAATCGCCCTCACCTATCATCTGGGGCTGGTACAATAGGCCAGTAGTGGCCGCAGTACAAGGGACTTAGTCCCACCCCACTGGCGTTAAAAAAATTAGGTTTATTGCGGTGACGCTGCTTTACCCCGGCGTAGTTAATTTTATATGAATGCCGTGTTTACTACTTCCATTCGTTCATCAGTGGCTCTACAGCCCTTTGTTGGGCCCTGGCCTCCTCTTCTTTCTTATACGAGTACAGACGGTAGGACTCCTTGGACGAGTGATCAGCCTATCGCAAAGGCTCTACCTACATATAGGACAACACAAACACAGAATAAACGCACACAGATATCCGAACCTTGAGTGGGATTAGAAGCCACGATCCTAGCTTTCGAGAGAATGAAGACAGTTCATTTCTTAGACCGCGCGGCCACTGTGTTCTGTAATTACTCCTTTACCTTGCATGACATTCGTGAGATATGATTATGAACATCACTCGCTTCAGAGATGTGACGTAACGATCTACCAGAACACACGGTGTCACACCCCAAAGACAGGAACCTTCATACTAGTTTATGGAAACAATGCTCTAGTGGGGCGGGTGCAGTGTCAGTGCAACAATGCGGTTGTGGTTTCCATTTGTCACATACACGTACATATAGCGACAGCGAATGAATACCTCGTTAATTTCGAATTTTAATATGTTATCTGTCGATCCCATTGGCCGCGTGATGTAATTCATGAATATGTTCGCCCTCTCAAACACTGGGATCATGGGTTCGAATCCCACTTGAGGCGTAGTGTGTCTCCTCGTTTATTATGTGTTTGTGCTGTTCTGTGTAGGTAGCGGCCTCACGACAGGGCTGGACCCGTCCAAGGAGTCCTCTTAACTGTCTATGAGATCCAAAGTTCCAGATTAATTCTGGTGGGAAAGGGGCCAGGAAATCTAACGCGAAACGTGGAAGAAGAGGAAGAAGATTTTATCTAATAATAATGGGGTTTATTGTGAAACCTTAAGTTTTTGTTCCATTTCTGCTGCGCATGCGCACTCCACTCTCGGTGTTGCAAGACGCAGTCAAGACGATATCAGGAGAAAGCTTAAGAGAATGTAAGTGTGCCGAGTTCGGGGCCAATGTATCCTTCCATCGCAATTTTCGACGTAAGTAGGAAGAAAACTTTCAAGTGCCAAATTGATTCATTTCAGACCCCCCCCCCCATAGTAACTGTGTGTGTATTTTTCATCTTTTACTTTCCGGGCTTAACAGTGCTTACGGTTGGTTTGGGTGCTAATTTTAAGAGTGATCTAAGGGAAATTACTGCATTTGTCTACTCGTACTTTAAGACAGTTATTTTTAGTAGCAGATGCTGCGCCCGAAGGTTTAGCTGGACTGGCATTTTCCCATTTGCAGACTCGTGCTTTATTTAAGGCTTTCTTTTTCATGTGTGCTGGTGTGATTATTCATACCATAAATGATTCTCAGGGTGTTCGTTTTATGGGTATTTTATCTTGCTGGCCTCCCTTGCTGGACAGGTCAAAGGGTAGGCATCAGACGAAGAGAGACACCAAAAACCAAAAACTGATGCCGGAAGCAGCGTCATCAGCAGCGACTTGAAGCACAGAGCAAATGATGCTCGAGATGGTTCAAGTTCGTATAGCAACAGGCGTGACCAGAGTGGTTTGAACGGCTGCTGTACTGCGATGTGGAAAGCAAATGGAAAAACTACCACATTATCACTTTTCCTGGATAGTCTCTTTCCAAAAACAGAAGATCGCATTAAGTGGAGGAACTGTTTTGGAAGAGACTGTGGACCTGTCGTCTGACAGATTACTGATGAATGAATGAAATACCTTTTACTTCTATTTGGCTATGTGTCTCTAATTTCGCTTTATGTGAGATGCGTTCCTTGGCCGGGTTCTATTCAATGTTCCTTATTTTGGGAAGTGTTTTCTGTAGTTATATTAACGGGCCCGCCTCTATGGTCTAGTGGTCAGAGTTTCTGGCTACAGATCGAAAGGTCCCGGGAATGCGCTACCAGGTTTTCTGAGAAGTAGTGGGTCTGAAATGGGGTCCACTCAAGTCTCGTGAGGATAATTGAGGAGCTACTTCAATGAAATAGCGTCTCCGGTCTAGAAAACCGAGATTAACGGCCGTGGGGATCCGTTGCGCTGACCACATGACACCTTCTATTGGCTAAAGGTGGCCCTAACTTCGCTGAAAAGCAGTGGTCGTTCGACCTGTATAGTTCGCTTGCGGACTAAAACCACGGAGTTCTTTATATACCTTTTATTTCTGTTTGGCTACATGGCTCTAATTTCGCTTTATGTGAGATACGTTTCTTAGTCGGGTTTTATATTCAAAGATCCTTATTTTTTAAATTGGTTTGTTTAGTTATATTGACGTGGTTGAGTTCTTCCTTTGCATTGTCTCTGCTGGTTGTTTGTTCTTCCTTTCGTCCGTTTTATTATGTTTTCTGCCGTGATTATATCTTTTATTTTTATTTTATTACTGTCAACAATCCTAACATATTTCATGGTATAGTTGATAACTCAATTTAGCGAAACAGACATAGCGTTAAAGCAAACTTTATCATGAAGACCATGGATTTCAGCCGATATTGACCGTACATAGGATATCGTGAGTTCGATGTGGAAAGAAATCTACCACTCGTCGCAGTTCTGATTTTTTTTTCACAGAACCATGTTTCAAAATGTGTAGAATAGATGAATGACGTTTTGTGGTTACACTCTAAATAATTCGTTAAATGAAAGACAATGACCCTCTCCGAAAAGGACGAATATGCAGATTTCGTGTTAAATGAAATCGATGAACATTTTTATGTGTCGAGTAGGGTCAGATGTTTACAAATGAAGCTTGGTTTCCAGTTAATGGCCATGCTAATTATCACATGTGCCAAATTTGGAGAGCAGAACAGCCGCTTCAAGTTTCTGAATGAGAAGTGTGTCAACCCATAAGTAAACATGTGGTGTGAACTTCAATGTGACCATGTGGTAGGACCTTTCTTTTTGTAGAAACCACTACTAAGAAAGAATTTATCCCGCCATGTTAGAATTATTTGCTTTCTGAAAATAAACAAACTGATGACCAAAATAAGCTGAGGTGTTTCCTAACAGGACGCCTCATCATCCCGTATCATTCGCGAAGTTCGACATTATTTGTCTCCGGGCATGCTTCGCCGAGTCGAATACCACGTGGTTATTTATGTTAGTTAAGGATATCGGAAAACTTCGAATGTTCAGATATTAAAAAAAGTATTTGTTTCATATTTCGAGAGTTATTGCATATTAAAACTACGCCATTTTTGTAAAATCTGAGGTTTCATGGCAGCAACTATGAAGAATGCCGTTCTTTGGGATATGGTGCGGTGTAGATCTTATGTGAACCGACGTTTCGGAGAAATATATCACATACATCTTCAGGATAGAAAATCCGTGAGCGAGGAACCAGCGTCTGCAGAATGCAGCCACCTGTTCACGCTGGTTCCTCGCTCGCGGATTTTTCTGTCATGAAGATGGAGGCGATTCGTTCCTCCGAAACGTCGATTCACACAAACCTACACGGCGCCATATCCCAGGAGACGGCATCCTTTACGGAATTTTTCTGATTACTCTGTATTATGTCACAAGATTTATCAAATTGTTTCCATGGTCCCAGCAAAATTGCGAAGGCCTCATTTACATGGCTAACCTCTCGCGTTTCCTAAAAGCAAACCTGATGGACCGAGGCACTCTCAGAGTAACCCACTCTTTGTTTGCGAAGCAAATTGCAAAATGAGTTCTCAGGTTGCTCGTTCTGATGTGGTCCGTTGATTACCGAAAATCTTAACAAACCTCGCGTTAAAGGTTATTTTTGTGTGCTTGGTGATAACTGCTTGAAGTTTATAAGTACAGCTCCAGTTCGAAATTTCATAATTCTATGAATAATCAAAGAATTTGGTTGTGATATCGAATTGAACTAATTAATGAGATAAACCGACGAGGCTTTTGCTAGGCAATTAACTAGGTCTACACATCAGCAAGTTTAAAAACAAATGTTTCTTCGAAACCTTCTTATCTCGTGGAAGAAGACATTTTCAACTCAGCTGATTCCTGTAAAGGCAAAGTTGTCTCGGTGCTTAATTAATTAAGCACTATGCACGAAAACATATGGGGAAGTGGAGGTATAGCTCCATCATTCTGGAACTCGACGCTGAGTGAAGTGAGTTATGAGTTTCATACCGCGGCCTTTTTTTTTTCCTTGGCACTACAGCCCCAGTGGGCCAAGGCCTACCTCCATGAACTCCGTTCACTTCGGTTTTTGTAGATCTTACACATTCGGTAGGACTCCTTGGGCGAGTGATCAGCTCGTCGCAAGGCCTCTACCTGTAGACAAACACAGAAAAACGCCCACAAACATCCATGCCCTGAGTGGGATTCGAACCCACGATCCCAGCTTCCGAGCGAGCGAAGACAGTGCATGCCTTAGACCGCTCGGCTACCGTGACCGGCACCGCGGCCTATTTACCCCCGATAAACTTTGAATAGGAGATTTGTGGGTCCCCAGAACCGGTCTAGATCCTGTAGAGGAGAAGATAATCTTGCCTTCACCAGGAATGGAACCATGGCTGTCGAACCCATAGCCCCTTGCTATACCGACTGATGTATCCCGACTCCTCCAGCTGACTTCGTCTACGTTCACAAAATGCCTCAGTTAGAAACATCTGCATAGGCGCAGATGACGCACCGCCAGTGGTGGGAAAAATGCACGTGTGAAATCCACTTCACCAGATAGCATTAGTAGGCGCCTCAGCTTTCGGTGTTACGCTCTTCTCCAGACACACTGGAAGCGGCGTTGGGCTAAGATATAGACATTCTGAACTTTAGAAGATCAACGTCATTGATTCAAGGATCTTCAGTGCACTTCATGACGAAATGACTGGCGATACACACCGCTGTTACCGGAGTCGAAGGCTCAATGATTATCAGTTCGTGCAATCACACTGATTTCAGAATTCTCATTTAGGCCCACTTCCAATTCTCTTTACTTTTCCTCTTGACGACCGCCTCTGTGGTCTAATGGTCAGAGTTCCTGGCTACAGAACCAGAGGTACCCGGTTCGATTCTCGGCCCTGCTAGATTTTCTGAAGTAATGGGTCTGGAACGGGGTGCATTCAGCCTCGTGAGGATAACAGGAATTATTTGAAGGAAGTAGCGGCTCCGACAGCTGGGATCCGTTGCGCTGACCACGCGACACCCTCTATCCGCTAAAGTTGGCACTAACTTCGCCGACAAGCAGCGGTCGCTCAGTCGGTATAGTTTTCTCGCGGACTACAGGCAACGGAGTTCCGTTTTGTTTGTTTTTTTGGCTTATGTTTTTACAAAGATAAATCAAGTCAGAAAGTCGTCTCGAGGCACGACCATCATAATTATCATCTCTGCGCCCGAAAATTTTTTCGCTTAGTGGGGCGTGGAGTCTAGCTGGGTCCACTCGGCACGGCGGCCACTGATTGGCCTATTGTACCTGCCCCGGATTATTATGATTATGGAGAATTTGTTGGAATGAAGATTGGCAGGGGAAACCGAAGTACTCGGAGAAAACTCGCCCCAGCGCCACTTTGTCCACCATAAATTCCGCTTGACCAGACCCGGGATCGAACCCGGGCCGCCGCTGTGGGAAGCCAGCGACTAACCGCTTGAGCTATGGCGCTGCCCTTCTCTGCGCCCGAAAGTGTTCAATTCTTGCTTACAGCAGATTATTGCAGGACATGTGTTGAAACGAGGGGGCACGCGGTAGCGTAGTGGTTAAGGCACTATACTACAAGTCGGAAGGTCGCGGGTTCAAATACCGATAAGGTCATTGGATTCCGGCCGCACTATGGCCCTGGGGTTCACTCAGCCTCTAACAGAAACGAGTACCAGGAATTAAATAAATAATTTTCCTGGGGAGTAAAGCGCGGCCGGCGCGTAAGGCTGACAACCTTACCGCCATCTTTGAGCCGATTGTCTAGATAATGTGGGACCCTTCATGGCCTGTTACAGGGATAGCTTTACTTTTTTTTTTCTTTACTTTACATGTGTTGAAAGGAAAGTCTACATGAAACGAATTTTGGACTGATGGACAATCTGACGTTCGTGCAGGCACAATAGAACATTTATAATAACTAGAATTTATACTTAAGGGTATTTTGCACACGAGTTTTCTGTGGTTATGTAATCCACATATGCTTCCTTTGGCGGAGGAGGATTGCCAACAAGACGATGCCACGTTTGGAAAAGGAAATAGGCCTAGACAAATTGTGTTCTGACTTTTGGAATAGCCTGAAGGATATTTCCGCATATGGCCTATAGAGCTGAGCCACTGGCAGCTTCATTAAGTAAATGATAAATAAACCAAATAATAATAATAATAATATTCATGGCGTAGTGCTTAATTAGTTAAGCACAGAGACAACGTTGCCTTTTATTTTTTTAACCATAACCATAGTAAACATGAATGTTATTCAAGGACGTTTCTACCTCACCAGTTCCTGCTTCCGCCACTTTGTTATTACTGAGGACTGGAATTTAATATGTAAGATTTGAGGTTTTCACAGCGATGACAATGAAGAATGTCGTCTTCTTGGATGTGGCGCCGTGTAGATCTTGTGTGAACCGACGTTTCGCAGGAACATATCGTCTCCATCTTCAGGGTAGAAAGGGCTAAGAATGCCCACCCCTTATGCATTTATTAATTCCACCTTTCTTGATCTCAGCACTAGATGGAAATGAGTGGTCGGCTTCACGCCCCTACCTCTTTACCCCCAGGGAAATGGCTCCCAGTACCTACAGTAACTACCCAGTAACTACAGAACCGGTCTGGATACTGTGGAGAAGAGAAAGATCTCTTTCCTCTCTGGAACCGAACCCCGACCGTTCATCCCGGAGCCCGTTGCTATGGCGAATGAGCTATCCCAGCTCCTACTATAGACCCACATCTAGTGCCTAAACTGAATTTGAGGCATCTGTCAGTGTCATGGGCAAACAGTACGAAGTTGTGTCTCTATTGGTTCATTTTGCTGCATTCCAGACCCTAGTGGACATCAAGGCCAGCGATGTGCGCAACAGTGCAAATAACTCGTTTTGAAAACGTGCCTAGATCTGCTTGTTGAGCCTACACTTTGCTATGCATTTCTAAAAGGAAAGTGAAAGGAACAGACCAACAATAGAGGCACCGCAATTTTTGCAGGAAATTACGAAGAAATAAAATAAGTTGTGATGTTAGGATGAAATTGCGTTTGATCCCTCCCTACTTGCCATAGTGTCACTGGTTATATATATACCATGCCCGCGCCGCACTGAGTTGTAAATCGCCCCCCCCAAATCCTTCACCCTTACTACACTACACCCTTCCCGCTCTGTGCGTCGCCCCAGTGCTAATTGCCGCAACTATAAAGCATTCAAACGGAAGGTGCCTGCAGTGGGAACGTGACTAAGACACATTAGCAGAGACAAGTAATCTGGGTGTTTAGGTTAACTGTGACTGGAAGTTACTCGATTTCCAGCAAGAACAGAGATTTACCTCTTTATTCATAGAATTACTGGGTTTTTGGACTTTTCCCATCGTCTGGAATTCTAAGTAATAGAGGACACGGCGTTTCGGAAACTGGATCTGTTTCCGTCTTCAGGTGAGAAAGGAAGACACCTACTAAGTTGAGCCCCTTAGAAAGAGCTAATCTCAATCACTGGACAACTCCTATCAGATTTACTCAGATATTTCAACATTTAAGACTAGGCTAGTTCAACGGGTGATAACAAGAAACCATGAAATAAAAATTGTGATAAAGCACGCACGTACGTGGAACTAGAGTAGAAAAGGAGGTAGAAAATTTATGTTGAAAAACTAGCTAACAAAAACCAAGTGCATGAGCACCAATGCGAAGAAGGGGCCCAACTGAGTAGGTGTCTTCCTTTCTCACCTGAAGACGGAAACAGATCCAGTTTCCGAAACGTCATGTCCTCTATTACCTAGAATTCCGGGCGATAGAAAAAGTCCAAAACCCCAGTAATTCTGTGTGTCATCCGCCACCGTCAGAGCCCTTTAGAAGCTGCTCTTTATTCATGGTCCGGTTTAGACGTGAAGCCGGTGCCTCCCGAATGGAAACGAGCAACGTTATCGCCTAAGTAAACCTGTTCCCTTCTCTGGCCTCGTCTGCCAGGCAGTGGCTCATTAGCATAAGCTGTGAGTAACTCGTTTCGAAGTGCGCGTCACGTGGGACATAATTAACCTGTTGAGTAAGTACTCAGGAAAATATATGTTAGCCTACCTAAGACAAATTAAGTAAGTGGAAATGGGGAATATCGACTTAGCCTCTAACAGAATCTTCCTGGGAGTATTGGGCTACCGGCGTGTGAGGCTGACAGCTTCAGCGTCATCTGTCAGCCGATTGTCTAGAGAAAATGTGGGAGTTTGGACATCTCACAACTCTCTGGCCCTTCATGGTCAGCTACAGGACAGCTTTACGTTTACCTAGTTTGTTAGTATAGTGAAATATAGACAGGATTGTACGCGTACATTTGAACGTTATAGGTAGGAAGGAATTCCTGTTCTCCAAGTATAATTAGAATTAGCAAGTCAAGGAGGATGAGATGGGCAAAGCATGTAGCACGAATGGGAAAGAAGAATAAGAGTGCATATAGGACATTAGTGGGAAAGACCACTAAAAGAAAAAGACGTTGCCTGGTGGATAATATTAAAATGGATCTTAGAGAGATAGGTTTGGGTAGTATGGACTTCATTGGTCTGGCTCAGGATAGGGACCAGTGGAGGGCTCTTGTGAACACGGTAATGAACCTTCGGGTTCCATAAAATATTGGGAAATTTTTTAGTATCTGCACAACTGGCGGCTTCTCAAGAAAGTTTCATCTCCATGGAGTTAGGTAGGAAGGAAGCGACGGCCCGGGTTCGATCCTGGGTCTGGTCAAGTGGATTTGTAGTGGACAAAGTGGCATTGGAGCAGGTTTTCTCCGAGTACTTCGGTTTCCCCTGCCAATCTTCATTCCACCAATTGCTCCACAATCACCCTCACCTATCATCTGGGGCTGGTACAATAGGCCAGAAGTGGCGGCAGTACAAGGGACCACCCCACTAGCAATAAAGAAAATAGTTAAGAAGGAAGCGAGGGAACTGAGGCTGTTGCGTAACACTTGAACGTTGTAATACGAATGTGTATTTTTTGATAGCAAATTTCACTCCCACATGAAAATGGACGAACTTCCATTGCTTTACACACTTCTAATTTCATCGAACGTCACGATCTGATTCAGCTTCATATACTGCGTTCGAATCTAGGCTCCGAGACTGACTACTTCGCCAGAGTTTTCTTTATTGTTTTTCTTATTTCCTCCAGGCGAATGCTGGAATAGTATTTTAAAACAGGTCGCAACCAATTCCTTCTACATGTTTCCTAATTTATTATTTCCATACGTCTACCATTCGACGCTATAAAACTCGTGCCCTTGAAAATGTGTCTTTCAAGAGAACAAGAATCACTCAATCTTCTAACTTTCTTTCATCTCTCTTTTACTGCCAGTTTATTTTCCCGCGCATTCTTTGATAACGTTGGTTGTATTCTATTATACATTCGTCAATCATAAAGCCAAGTCTCTCATACACCGAGTAGTTAAAATGTCTATATTTATTTATAATTAAATTACAAAGAACATTTTAGTGTAACTCCGTCCTCAAGCGAAGTATACCGACCGATCACCGCTTTTCGGCGAAGTTATTGCCAACTTAAGCGGATAGAGTGTGTCGCGTGGTCAGCGCAACGGATCCCCCACGGCCGTTAATCTCGGGTTTCTAGACCGGAGTCGCTATATCTTTCAAATTGCTCCTCAACTATCCTCACGAGGCTGTGTGGACCCAGTTCCAGACCCACTACTTCTCAGAAAATCTGGTAGCCCCGGGAATCCAACCCGGGACCTCTGGATGTGTAGCCAGTAGTTCTGATCACTAGATCACAGAGACGGTCATTTTAGTGTAAGGGATATTTTAATTTAGGACCCCGTAATTAGATCCTGTTCTGGGCCAGCTGAATCCAGTCCACACACTATTTTTCTACAGTTCATTTATGCCTGATATTTCATACCCATTTGGCCTCTTCCCTTTGAGATATCGTGACCAAGTTTCGTATGCCTTTATCCTCCACTTCTCACCTCCGCCATGTGAGATGGTGCTCGAAGCGTTGAGTGGGAGGCGACAAGTGTTTCGGAAAAACACGCTGCGTCTATCATCAGTTTACAGAAGTTATTTATCTACTCTACTTTACATCACAGACGGCAGTAATTCGCAAGAGCAGGCCTGCTCCATATCCTGCGTCCCTCACTCTCCTTCAGCTAATCATACTAATAACCTGAGGGGAAGGTACAGATTAACATTACATGAACACACAGGCTGTGTTAGTACAAGTACAGTGCAGTTACTTTCCATCATTAATACAAAGGCTAATTTTATGTGTTATCTGGCTCGTCGTCTCTCTAAACAACAATAAAAACAACCGCCTTATTTCCTGACTGCTTAAATGCCAGACCAGAGATGAAGCCCTGAACTTAACTACCCATGACGTATTGCTGTGCTGCCTGGTCAGAGTTGACGCATACGTCAAGGGAACGTAATAACTGGGATTGGTCCTCTCGTGGAAAAATGAATAGCGGGGCAAAACTGAAGAAATAGAATGAAACCTCTGTTCTAGTACCGCGGAGCCCACATGAGATCACCCGGGACTTAATCCAAGAGGAGCCAGCGCCTAGCAGCCAGAAATGTGGCACGATTTAACACATCACTAAAAATTATCTTTAAATTACAAGCAAATATTTTCCGTTTATCTGATTTTCGCTTAACGAAAGAATTTCAAGGAATGTATTTTTTTCATTAAGTGAGGAGTATGTTGAGTATTGAGTATTGAGTATAGAGGGGGTGGGTTTCCCCATGAACTTAGACCAGTTATTGGTCCATTGTGCATCCCCCTTTTTAATTTCTACTGTCTCCATACCCTACCGGCACTGGTGCTCGCTATTAGCCCCTTTCTGCCAGCGAGGTTCCAACCTTCTACTGGCAGTGGTATCTAATAGTTGGTCCCTTTCTTTCAGAGAGGTCCCCCTTCTCTGGCAGTGGTACCTAATACTTCCCCATCTACCGGAGGCATTGGAAACTACTTTGGGCGGGAAACTTTTTGCCAAATTTTGCTCAGAGGTCTCCTAGAGACATGAGGTTCTTTTACGTGCCGTAAAGCTACGACACGGGACCCACGGCTTAAAGTCCCTCCCGGAGGACTTGTTCCCTGAATTTTTCCGCCCTTAAAAATTCCACGACCTCCGCCGGGTTTGAACCCGCGTACCTTGAGTCATGAGGTGGGAACGTTACCCCTAGACTACGGAGGCCGCTAATGTAGATTTTACTTTTACTCCCGTACGATTAGACTAGGTGGTTTGCTCGATAGTCTCACTTGGCTTCGAGTGTCATTTTATTTATTTATTTTTTTTTCTAGTTTGTCGGAGCTGCCTCATCAGATATCTGGAGAGCAACAGTTTCTGCCCCATCTGCGACGTGCAGATTCACAAAGCGAAACCGTTCCTCAATATCAAGTGAGTATCCTTTCAAGAACTTACAGATCTGCTTTCAATGCTCCTAGATATAAGCCTAAGAGACCAATTGGCAGGAATTATAAGCAACCATTACAGAAATTAACGTTCTGTTGCTGTGTATCACTTCCAAACTTCAGATTTTCGTTAGTCCATTTCTTTGAGGCACTATTAAAAAATCCGCACCATTGTCATATTGGAAATAATTGGCTGTAATATAATTTGCGAACACCCACGTTTGCAGCTGTGGCCTACGAATATTACATTCCTGGTGGAAACAGCTTATTATTGCCGCCACATGAAAGGCCAAATATAAATTCCTTGAGTCAGTTGCTGTAAATCCATTAAGAGGCGTACGATGCGTAAGTTTCTTCAGGTGCTTCGTTCTGTGCCATGAGACTACAAGTTCGAGGCCCATTTGTGTGCATAGTTTTCACTCTCATGGCGTCTGAGTTTTCCAGATATGCATAAAATGCTAGATTTTCGCCCCGTCGCCATATTGGTATTTCTAACCTCTAAAATGATTGATTGCTTGTCACGGTTGAATGGAAATTAAAATAAGTTTCCTTGCGATTTCTGTAAGTTGTTTAACATTCTTCAAAAATTATTGAAAGTAAATTTTCATCTAACCTATCTTTAAGTTCTATTATCACTTAACTTTTCATGACCTTGTTTTAAGTGACGCTAATGTCGTTTCCGTCGGCTTGTCTTCAAGATGTATTCACAGTTATCCCTGTGTTCCTGTTGACAGTTTCGGAATAGCACACTGAAACATGTTTTGGTTTGTCTCTGCTGCAGACCGGACAAGGCGCTGCAGGACATCGTGTACAAGTTGGTGCCCGGCCTCTTCCATGCCGAAATGAGGCGTCGGCATGAGTTCTACGCGAAGCACCCTGAACGCGGTGAGTGGGACATGGGTTGTGTATGAGCGCGTTAGTGAGCAGGCTGTATGTAAGTATGTAGGGCTGCATGTGGCATGCGTGCGTTTTCATGTAATGCGTAGACCCCGTGTGTGTTTGAGACTGTGTATGTGTAGGCTTATGTAAGCCCGTCCTATATATGTTTATTATGAATCGTACATGTCTATGTACGCGCAGTACATCTGTCTGTATTCATAAATGTGTCTGGGTCTGTAGGTTTTCTTTTGTGAGGATGATTTGTATTAGAACCGCTTAAATGTTTTTATCTGAATTGCACTCCCAGACTGCACTGCGCTCATGAAAGTGGATACATGCTGAACTATCGGGGTTCGACTTCCTGCGGAACTGCTATAGACTCGTCCACACCAGCTCTGAGGCTCGGCCGGCCTCAAATGGGTACCGCGGGCTCATTCGACTATGGTAAAGCGGGGAAGGCGCTGAGTCTATGACTTCCTAGATTATTACATACTTCTGTACTCTGCAGACTCATTCATATCGGCCTACATGGTGCTTAGGCACAGGGGAGGTCATTTCAATATTTAATGAGTGAATAAGCTTGCGTTTTGTTTCCGGGGACGGACATCTGAAACAGGAATTGAAGACAAATAAGCCGTGTTTCGGAAATGACTATCAAACGGAAGAAAGAAAACCTTTACTGACAGGAATAAGAAACACTATTACACACACTCACTCACTCACTCACTCACTCATGGAACTGAGCCCTTCTTGAGGAGCCGCCAATTCTGCAGCTACTCAAGAATTTCCCAGCATTTTATGGAACCCGAAGGTTCATTACCGTGTTCACAAGAGCCCTCCACTGATCTCTATCCTGAGCAAGATCAGTCCAATCTATACCGTTGCAGCCTATCTCTCTAAGATCCACTTTATATTGTCCACCTACTTACGCCTTTGTCTTCCCAGTGGTCTCTTTCCTTCTGGCTTTCCCACCAGTATCCTATATGCATTCATCGTCTCCTCCGTTCGTGCTACATGCCCTGCCCACCTCATCCTCCTTGACTTGATCATTCTAATTATACTTGGAGAAGAGTACCAGTTATGAAGCTTCACATTATGCAGTTTTCTCCACCCTCCTGACTATTACACACAAGCATGAAAAAAGAAAATAGACGAAAGTATTTCTCTGTCACTGAACAATGGAACAGGTGAGCAAAAAATATTCCATATGCGCCAGGAATGTCAACTATATTTCAATGGGAAACAAGTTGTTTGCTGATATCTGTTCATTAGACCTGGATAAATTATTTCAAATGTGGAAATTCAGATTAACGTAGCTTATCAGCAAACGTATGCAAATCTGCAAATGTGTGTAGATCCACGTTTTCTTGACCTCGTCACTAGTTGGAGGTGAGTGGCGTAAAGCCCCCACACCTTTATCCACGGGGAAAGAGCCCCCGGTACCCGCTAAATAGGAAGTTGTGTGGACCTCAGAGCCGGTCTGGACGACGGGGAGAAGAGAGAATTCTTGACCCTACCGGGACTCGAACTCCGACCCCTCGGTCGTCCAGCCAGTAACCAGTCAATATACTGACTGCGCTAACCCACGATGTCATTGTGATGCTCTGACTTTAACTGATGACAAATTAGAGATAGTACATTACGAGTCATTTTGCTGAGGAGTCCGACATACGTGTCTGGCAGAATAGTAAAGTAAATGAGAGGACCCACAAAAACTCACGAAAAAACAATTCGAGTGTGTGTATAGCTTTAAGGGTCTTCATGTGATGTTGCAGCGAACGAGACGACGCCTGAGGGACGCGGGGTGGGCGTCGAGCGACTCATCTACTCCCCTGACGACAGCATCAGCCTCTCGCTTGAGTACCTCGACGGGTAAGTGCGTCAACCACGTATCTTGGCTCTGTTACTGTGTGCTGTCTGCACAACGTGTTCATATGGGATCATTCTTCCTTCTGCACTGCCTTCGTTATATCTTCTTTTCTTTCTAACAAGAATGATTATGAAGAAGAAAAGAGAAACCGCAGGGCTGAGCAGAATCGGATGCACGCATTAGATATTATCCAGGCCTGTATGGGACCTGCAGGAGATATTATCCAGGCCTGTATTGGACCTGTAGGAGATATTATCCAGGCCTGTATGGGACCTGCAGGAGATATTACCCAGGCCTGAGACCTGCAGGAGATATTATCCAGGCCTGTATAGGACCTGCAGAAGTTATTACCCAGGCCTGTATGGGACCTGCAGGAGATATTATCCAGGCCTGTATGGGACCTGCATAGGCTACTATTCAGGCCTGTATGGAACCTGCAGGAAATATTATCCAGGCCTGTATGGAACCTGCAGGAGATATTATCCAGGCCTGTATGGAACCTGCAGGAGATATTATCCAGGCCTGTATGGGACCTGCAGGAGATATTATCCAGGCCTGTATGGGACCTGCAGGAGATACTATCCAGGCCTGTATGGGACCTGCAGGGAATATTATCCAGGCCTGTATGCGACCTGCATGATATACTATCCAGGCCTGTATGGGGCCTGCAGGAGATATAATCCAGGCCTGTATGGGACCTGGATTGAGATCTAAACCGAGCTGAAAGTTTCCCACGGAAATTGTTTTTTGCTGCGCCTTACTTCGGCGAACCAATTATGTGTGTGTCTATCTGACAACGCGGGACGTCACACTCGCTGCCCACGTGCTCCTGCCTGTTTATCCATGCGAGTATGTAGTGCTTCGGAGGTTCAGGTCCTGTAATCATGGCCGACGTTCATGAGAATCATTTGCTCTGATCTTCGGCTGAGAAGAACATATATGTACATCTTGAGGGGAAGATCACCTCGAATCATGTTCGAACCCACGTTTTTTTGACCTCGGCACTAGTTGGAGCTGAGTAGTCAACATCACGCTCCGGCCGCGTTACCCCGGGGGAAAGAACTCTCCAGTACCCACTGGATAGGAGGCTGCGTGGGCCGCAGAGCCGGTCTGGACCACGTGGAAAAGTGAAAATTATTTCCCTTACCGGGACCCATACCCAATTGGTAGGAATGTTTATAATCATTGCGTAAAATATCAGATTCTTACGTCTAGCTGTTGATGTTCTGCTGAAGGCACGACCACTGTGTTGTTGTTTTACATTTTCTGAAATTTCACCTTAACGTTTCTTTCGTTTTCTCTGCGGTCCGTGTCGTACAAAGGAAAGTAGATTATTTCTTTCCAGAACTCGCTTTTTTCTTATCGCTCTGTTACAACAACTCGATGCAAGTCAGAGCCCAGACCTGTGCTCCACATTTCAGGTGTAGAGCGATGTCTGGCCTATGTTGCTCATGAGATTGTCAGCAGTCTCATAAATGCTGACATTCTCACTTTACGTATTTCTGCAACTGTCTGCGATTTCTTATAAAAATTTTCACGTAGTACAAATAATTTCCGTTTTTTGTATTGTTCTACTGTGATCCGTAATATTTAATACATTTAAGACACCGTTCAATAGCCTTACGTGCTGGTCTGTCTGGTGAATTTCTTGGGCGTATTTGTGGTCTAGTGGTCAGAGTTCCTGCCTACAGATCCAGAAGTTCCCGGTTCGATTCCCGGCGCTACCAGATTTTCTCAGAATTACTGTGTGTGAAACGGGGTTCACTTAGCCTCGTGAGGATAACTGAGGAGCTATTTCAAGGAACTAGAAGCTCCGGTGTAGAAAACCGAGATTAACTGTCATGGGGATCAGTTGCGCTGATGACGTGACGCCCTCTATCCGCAAAAGTTGGCACTAACTTCGCCGACAAGAGACGGTCGTTCGGTTGGTATATTTCGCTTGCGGACTAGAGGCCACGGAGCTTCATTACGATATAGTGCCTACGGTTTGCAGCCCGGAAGATTTTCTGGTTCCATACTCCAAGAATGACAGTTTTTACCTTATAATAACTGTTATGAAATGTTCTAGCATTTGGGGTATAACGCCGTGCGGTCTGTTGAAAGTCAACGGACATTTCGGAGGAACATGTCACCTCCATCTTAAGGGTCGAAGAATAATCCAAGCAAGAAACTAGCGTGAAAGCAGGTGGAAAACAGAGCTCTGCTTTCCTGTTGACTTTCAACAGGCCAGACAGCGTTACAACCCGGAAGACAGACCTCTTCGTATGCACCACTGTGAGAACTTAATTCATACAACTTCCATTAAGATTAGATAACTCTTCTCCATTTGCCTGAATCACACAAAACGCGTTTCCTGTCGGTTAGATACTGAAGTGCCGTCGAATTGTAATCACTTTTACTTGGCCCGTGCTCTACTCCGCTATCGTAAAATAATCCTTGCGCCTATGTTATCTTCGGCAGTTTGTCAAATTCAACAGAACAAAAATGTCACCAGAAAATTCTTTTGTCCTTTATGATACAAGCAAAGAAACTTAGTCCATAAGACCGCTTCTGTGGTCTAGTGGTCAGAGTTCCTGGTTACAGATCCAGAGATCCCGTTTTTGATTCCCTGCGCTATCAGATTTTCTGAGAAGTGGTGGTTCTGGAACGGGGTCCACTCAGCCTCGTGAGCATAATTCAGGATTACTTGAATGAAAAAGTAGCGACTCCGGTCTAGAAAACCGAGATTGACTGCCGTGGGGATTCGTTGCGCTGACCACGCGACACCCTCTATCCGTTAAAGTTGGCACTAACTTCGCCGACAAGCAGCGATCGCTCAGTCGGTGTAGTTCGCATGTGGACTACAGGCCACGAAGTTTAGTTTTAGTTTATTCCTTTGTTTATGACCCTAGGAACAAGAGAAAATGAAAATATAAAGACATTTCACGTAGTGATCCAGCCTCTATCAGCAGTAAAGCATTTACTCGTACAAATTCCAGTACTTTTGAACATTTTGCTGAATACTGCATATCTTATCTGGATAATCGGAGGTGGAACCAGCGTCCTGAAGCGCTTTGTGCCAGAAGATATGGATACACACGCACCTGGCACCGACAGATTCTTGGGATACACGTGACAACGTCGTGACCCTGCGCGCGCATCCGCTGGAAAGAGTGTGTGTTTACATTGTGCTGGTTGTACGTCACACTACACATCGAGACGCCGAGACCAATTACCATACTGAGGATCCTGTATTAAGTGTCACGCGTCGCTGACATCTCATAGCTTAACACGTCCTCCATGTTATTGTTATTGATTGCAGTAAATTAAGAAATACGAGTTCGGGCTGGCCACCGGTGGCATGGCGTTCATACGAAATTGCGTTAGAGGCTGTGATGTTAGAAGGCACATAGTGGTAATCTCATAAGCCTATTTCTTTTTCCATAAGAAACGAGAGTAAGCCATTGAACAGCGATTGTTTCCACAAATACTATCTGGTTTACATTTCTTATGTTTTCTTGGAGATAGGAATTTGTAATTGATATTTAAACGAGATACACTGTATCACCATTAAACACGAAGCAGTTCCTTTGTGTAAGCATTATGCACTGAGTGCTTGTAAGGAATGGAAGTAGAGCTGTACTCATTTCTGAACATAATAGATTGAGGTGAGTAGTAAGCTCCACGCTTGGGCCGCGCCATAGCTCAAGTGGTTAGTCGCTGGCTTCCCACTGCGGCAGCCCGGTTTCGATCCCGGGGTCTGGTCCAATGGGATTTGTGGTGGACAAAGTGGCGCTGGGGCAGGTTTTCTCCGAGTACTTCGGTTATCCTGCCAATCTTCATTCCACCAATTGCTCCACAATCACCCTCACCTATCATCTGCGCCTGGTACAATAGACCAGAATTGGCCGCAGTACAAGGGACTTAGTTCCACCTCACTAGCAATAAAAAAAAAAGCTCCACGCCTCGACCGTTTTATCTTTGGTACCCATTGACTAAGAGGGGCAGGCGGTAGAATTGGTTGAGGCATTATGCTACAAGCCGGAAGGTCACGGATTCGAGTCCCAATGATGTCATTGGATTTCTTTCAATTTAATCCTTCCAGCCGCACTATGGCCCCAGGGTCGACTCAGCCTCTAACAGAAATGAGCACCAGGAATCTTTCTGGGGGTAAAGGGCGGCTGGTGTGTAAGGCTGACACCCTCACCTCCACCTGTGAGCCGATTGTCTAGAAGATGTAGGAGCCTCGACGTCTCACAACCCTATGGGTCTTCACGGCTTGTTACAGGGATAGCTTCACCTACGGTACCCAGTAACTAGGGGGCTGGTGGGTATGGAATCGGGCGGAGTCAGTGATAGCGAAGAGGATAATTTCTGCCCCTGCTGGGAATCGAAGACTAGTCAGCTAAGTCTTAACCAGTCACCCTTCTGACTAAGCTAACCCGGCTCAATGAGAGGATCGAACCTGTGCCGTTTATTTTGAGATACCTTCACGATTGATTTATTTCTAACATGTCTACCCGAGTGGATGTCGTTAAATAAATAACCCGGAAGAAAACAACTTGGATACAAAATAAAGCACTGAGTTACGAACTGTTGGTGCTTGTGTTACACACCGTCCTCTTCGAGCTCCTCCCCTGCAGACAAGCAGCAGGATTCACTCTGTACATGGCGGTACATCGAACCTCAGAAGAACACCCATCCCGAGGGGAACTTATACCCACAATCACAGGGAATGAACGGCCAATCCAGTTGCAGCTACAGACTGTTAATATCTGTGGAACTGAATTTTACGTTCCCTAACGCAGACCTGCTCTCTTCCCAGTACCTGCAGACTACCCATTATGGGTACTTGCAAATGTAAGTAGTGAATTTATAGGTGCTACACTTGCACTAGCCCATCACAGCGGTAGCGTCGTCTAAGGCATGAAATGCCGTCGCTCTCTCGGACGCTGGGATCGTGGGTTCAAATCCCACTCAAGGCATGGATGTTTGTCTGCGTTTTTTCTGTTTGTTTTTCCCTTGTAGGTAAGGGCCTTGCGACGGGCTGATCCACCGTCCAAGGAGTTCTACCGACTGTTAAGAAACTGAAATGAAATGAAGCGTTTCACGGATGCCCTGTGCTCCAAGTGGGAACAATAGACAGATAGATAGATAGACAAACAGACAGATAGAGTCGCTTAGTGGGGGGAGTCATAATTGGGTCCCCTCGGCACTCCGGCCACTGATTGGCCTATTGTAGCCTGCTCCGGGTGATTATGATGTTGGAGAATTTGGTGGAAAGAAGATTGGCAGGGGAAACCGAAGTACTCGGAGAAAAACATTCCCCAGCGCCACTTTGTCCACCACAAATCCCACTTGACCAGACCCGGGATCGAACCCGGGCCACAGTGGTGGGAAGCGAGCGACTAACCGCTTGAGCTATGGCACTGCCTGCAGATAGATAGATACATTAACGCGTTAACTTTGAACCTTCAGTTAGAGTAATTTTTGCATTAATGTTCAAAAAGCAACATGGCGTAACGTCTTCCTTCAATGTTGAAACAAATATCCATATGGTTACGAAAGCAGCAGTTTCATCGCCGTTTTCACAAAAGTAATTTTCTGGGCTCTAGCGTGGTCCTGATGAATTCAGAGACATAATCACAAGCCATGTGTTATTTTTTGCCTTAACAGAGATTGCCCATAATTCAGTTAACCGGTTACCAAATTGTACATAAAACACGTTAGAAGGTTTTTATTGCTTAACTGAATTTTCGAAAATTGTTATGAATGAGATGCACAATACACAGCCCTGTGATACCGTTCTACAAACTGAGTGGCAGGTTTTACTTCTGATCATACCGGTTAATACAAGATAATGTTTTACTTTAACTGACTTGGGCCACTCTATATGCTCTCTCATCTGCTTCCAAGTGTTCCAAGATTCCTTGCCAAAATTTCATACGCATTTCATGTTACTCGACGTACTTCATGGTTCGCTTATCTCTACGTTGCCTACGCTTAATGCCTCACTTTTATCTCTTTATGTTTATAGAGGCATGAACTCTGGTTTATTAATTAGACAACCAGTATTTAATACTGCAATATCTTGCCATAATAGAAATTGTGGCGTGCCGCCAGGAAGGCCGGACTGTAGAATGTCCATTGCTGATCAACGGCTAGTAATTCCTAAACATAAACAGACCGTTGCCTAGGGAAGTGCTTAAGCAACAGAGACGGAATTGTTTAGTTCCCACAGCAACGAATGTGCAACAATAGGGCGTTCATTGCTAGACAATATATGGGTAGACATGCCTGACAACAATACATGATATCCGTTGCCGAGCGGCAATGTGTTTTCTGCGGACGGTCCGTGCCGAGCCTGTATAAGGAGCAGTGAACACTGTTCGAGAAGATTCAACGAGCGGTAAGGGAAGAACCGAGAACAGTTCAAAGAACCGAGAATAGTTAAGATCCAACGAGTGATAAGGGATGAATGAAAACGAAGGTTCAGCCGAGAATAGCAGTACATGAGTATAGTCATTGAAGAGAGAGTGTGAAAGTCGTTACTGAGAGTGATTATATTCGTGAGTGTAAACAAATAATTGTACAATGAATATTTGCCTAATAGGAAGACCTGTCGTTTCTTGTCGCGTTACCTAGGAAACACGCGACAATATTAATTGCATGGCACAGCATCGTCTTGTGAAGTCTGATAATTATTCAGCTGATCAGGAAGTTCGCTGTTATTAGAAAACGTGAAATGTTATCTGCATGATCAGAAAATCATTCCATCCTGTCATGACCATAGCCAAACTAGCTCACATCCTCGCCAATTATTCTCGTACGATTATAGTCTCCTGTCCACGCCTAGGTCTCGCTGTAACATTTACGAGCGAAAGTTGAATACCTTTCCATTTCATCCGCACATTGAGTTGTGATGTCTGTACCTGTACATAGCAAAAGCCTCAGTTCTAATATTTTACTATATATCTATGCACCTCTCCTAGAATTGGTTCGATGCTAATAAAAAAATTGGTCTAATGGGGTAAAGAATTATTATCACGTACTTCATACAAATACATTAGTCAAAACTGTTTTAGACAACATGAAGCAAGACAAGTTTTACTGCAGTATGGATATTTTAAGAACCCCGTGGCTAAAGTTATAAATTTAAGAATTTCTTACGTATATAGAATAACGTAATAATTTATTCTCTTGGAAGTAAAATTTAAAATTGAGCATAAAAATTTAATTCTGGTTTATTTAGGCCTATATTTGTAATAGACATCAGTTTCAGTAATTAGAAGTTGGACTTAATAGTTCAACAGGTGCAGGCTATTTGAAATTTTGTTGCAGAGTGCTGTACTCCAAGAACAGATCGACAACGTTGCCATGGCTACTCGAACCCCTCTCAGGATTGGGTCGATACTTTATATCCGAAGGCAAGAGCGACTCATGGTACTTGAACAATGCTTCAAACAGTTTTCGAGACTTATTATATGCAGTGATTTATACGAGATAAAGAGCTTGCCTTTGCGAACTCAGTATGTAAACGGAATTAAATGGAACCCCCTCCCCTCAAATTCTATTGAGATCTTTATACAGGTCTGACAATGACCGGTTCAGATTTTACAATTGTGCTGATGACCTGACCGTCTCAAAACAATAATATAACTAGCTGTCAAAATTTAAATAAGCCTTTTGAAGTCACAAAGAATCCATTTAACTTAAATTAATTTTACACAAAAGTAGGCTTTGGAACGATGTTTGAAATGTTGGAATTTGATTATTTCGTAATGTAAATGAAGGCTGTTTTGATTAATACTTGAAGAGCTGTCTTCTGTTTCGTTGTGGGACGTAAGTATAAATTTGAAAATTTAAATTACTTCAAATTATGACCTTCTGGGTTCTGACACCGTATAGCCCTGTAGAGAGAAACGGGCGTTTCGGAGAAATATGCTGCCTCCAGTTTCGGGGTTTAAGAATAGAGGGTGTGGCCTTTAAATAACTGTCGTATAATGACAACTCTTTCTTATAAAACGGAGTTTAGGTCTAAGGCTAGCGAAGTGTAAACATAGGCTTACACGGTGTTTCGCGTTGCAGAACGCACTTAGAGGCAAACCGCTGGTAATAAGAGAATCTTATTCTTAACATATTCTCTCTTTATTTACGAATATTTTATTCTCGACCTATATAACGACTCTTTCAGTAGCTGAGACGGCAGAGCGCCGAAAGAAAGGAGATTAGTGAGTGATGAATATCAGGAGATACGGAAGGAAGCGCTCATGGCCTACGTCTAGATATTTAATTTTTATTTGTATTATAACCGTCAACACAACACAACGAGTGGTATGAAAATATCTTCATTGGAGATAGTAAATGTTAATGTACATGTTATTTATTTATTTATTTATTTATTTATTTATTACAAATATAGCTATGCTACATGTTTCGAATCATGCTACCATTCAGTCCAGAACCTTCTGTCTTCTCGCCTGCTGTTCAAAAACATAAAAATTAGAATATACAAAAATATAANAAGAAAATTTTATTCTTAACATATTCTCTCTTTATTTACGAATATTTTATTCTCGACCTATATAACGACTCTTTCAGTAGCTGAGACGGCAGAGCGCCGAAAGAAAGGAGATTAGTGAGTGATGAATATCAGGAGATACGGAAGGAAGCGCTCATGGCCTACGTCTAGATATTTAATTTTTATTTGTATTATAACCGTCAACACAACACAACGAGTGGTATGAAAATATCTTCATTGGAGATAGTAAATGTTAATGTACATGTTATTTATTTATTTATTTATTTATTTATTACAAATATAGCTATGCTACATGTTTCGAATCATGCTACCATTCAGTCCAGAACCTTCTGTCTTCTCGCCTGCTGTTCAAAAACATAAAAATTAGAATATACAAAAATATAATTTTACCTGTGGTTCTATATGGGTGTGAAACTTTGTCTCTGACATTAAGGGAGGAACATAGACTGAGGGTGTTGAGGAGAATACTTGGACTGAACAGAGATGAAGTGACAGGAGGTTGAAGAAAACTGCATAATGAGGAGCTCCATAACTTGTACTCGTCTCCAAGTATAATTAGAATGATCAAGTCAAGGAGGATGAGGTGGACAAGGCATGTAGCACGAATGGGGGCGAGGAAAAATGCATGTAGGATATTGGTGGGAATGCCAAAAGGAAAGAGACCACTGGGAAGACCAAGGCATAGGTGAATGGACAATATTAGAATGGATCTTAGAGAGATAGAATGGGATGGTATGGACTTGATTTATCTGGCTCAGAATAGGGACCGCTGGAGGACTCTTGTGAACACGGTAATGAAACTTCGGGTTCCATAAAATTCTGGGAAACTCTTGAGTAACTGTAGAATTGGCGGCTCGTCAGGATGGACTCAGCTCCATTAGTAAGTAAGTAAGTAAGTAAGTAAGTACATGTTTCGGCAACAATTTGGTCATCATCAGGCCTTAAATGAACATATCTCAAGCAATTAAACGCATTGGCTACAATACGGATCAGTATATGTTAGCAGATTGCTGTGCTGTAGCAAATGTACCTTGGGAATATATTCACAATATTTAGAAAGGTAAAAAATGATAAAAATTGAATACAAAGTTAAATTATATATAATATAAATGGCATAAAAACATAACCGTAAAATTTGATATTTAAAATTCGAGCTAGAAGTGGTGTTAGGTCGCGTGCAAACTTCAGCAGACATGTGTTGGCATGCTGAAGGGGGTTGTTGCATTATGTCCCTCCATCTTGTCGTGTAGTTTATAAGTACAGTTTTGTGGGATGCGGTCTGCTGCTTATTTCTTGCATTTCTCTTGGATATCCAAGTTGTGTGTTTTAGAGCGGATCTGAGCGTAGCCCCTTGCTAAGTTAATGTAGTTACACGGACTATAGGCACTAAACTGCGGATTATCAGGATAAACATTAAACTGCCCCGTCAGGGTAGCCGATATACGGCTACAGATTCGAAACTGGGGCATCGCGAATACGAACAGAGCACAAATGCGATCGCGACATTCAACTTTATTTACGAATTACACATCACTGTACTACAATAAGTACGCACGTCTTGGATAACACACAGCGCTCAAAGGATTCAGTTTCTGGCCCTCTGTGTTCCGACGTGTTCAGGGAGAGCGTCGTTACAGTATGCTGGGTGGGCGGTAGTATCCTGTACACGCAGGTCTCGACGTGACCCCAAGGGAAGCTCGGAGGCAGTGGTGGTCGTGAAATTGGTGTAGAGCTCCTAATCGATAATCGATCATCTTGATCAAGTTGCCTAGGAATCGTTTTTATATTTGAAAGTAAAACGTGACGAGTAGCAAGCAGCAATGTTATTCTTCAAGGAGTCTGACTGTTTTTCCGTTTGTGTGGAAAATATATTTTATGGGCATTATATTAAAATGGTCTTCAGAAATTTGGTTAAGTTGGATCACAAAAAAATATTAGGGTCTAGCAAAGAAGATCGTAGTCTTATTTTTTCGGCTGTAATGTTGTGAAACAATAGTCCCTTGTTCAGAATGTCGTTTTTTGTGCGTCATGTTTCCTGTAGGCGTATGTTACTTCAAATATCATCTCGTGTACTTTACATAGGAACGTTTATAAACTCTTAATATTTACTCACTTGCTCCTTTGCTCAAAGTAATATCCTGTTATTAAAGAATGATGCGCTCTGATATGTGACGCAGTATAATTTGGAAGAAATTTACTCACGTTTTGAAGGAACGTATTGCTCATCTTCAGGATCGAATAGTAAAGCAAAACAAGCAGCAAGCAAAAGCTGTGAGTTCCTCCTCACTTTTTGTAAACTCCTTCCTACCGGATTACATGGCGTCGCATCCCAAAAGGCCAGTATTCTTCACGTTCACCGCCGTAAGAACGTCAGATTTATGTTCTCTGGCGGTCTGACAAACTAGGCCTATATGAGCATAGGCCTTTCCAACTTCTTCCTATAGTTTTTGTATTATTTTGTTATCTGAACAGTTGTCCACTCTCTGCTGTATGTATCTTTTATATTCAAAACTTTATAAAACGTTAGTTGAGGTAAATTGACCGCCTCTATGGTCTAGTGGTCAGAGTTCCTGCCTATAGATCCAGAGGTCCCGGGATCGATTCACGGTGCTACCAGATTTTCTGAGAAGTAGTGGCCCTGGAACGTGGTTCACTCAGCCTCGTGAGGATTATTTAGGAGCTATTTTAAGAAAATAGCGGCTACGGTCTAGAAAACGGAGATTAAGGGCCGTGGGGATCCGTTGCGCTGACCACGTGACACACTATCCGCAAAATTTGGCACCAACTTCGCTGACAAGCTGCGTTCGGTCGGTCGGTATAGTTCGCTTGCGGACTACAGGCCACAGATTTAGTTGAGGTAAATTTGTTAGTAAAGGCCCGTCTTCTGGAACAAGAAAACGAAGGTTTTAATCATCCAATAACTGAAAAATTCGCTTCCGAGATACGTAGCATATTCTCGCATAGAAGCCTACACACCGTTGCTTTCAAACTTCTGCTGTTTTTAACATGCCATTAGGAAGGTCTAAGACAATCAAGAGAAAGTTGAGTTGAATGGAATACATCAGCTTCTGGTATGCGTTGATGTTGATTTATTGAACGAAAACGTGACTACCATGCAGAAAAACACACCTTTAAAGGCAGTAATAGGCATGCTTTCGGACACAAATACAGAGGAAAGTGAGTGTGTTCATCTCTCTTCGCCAGAATGACAAAAATCATCGTGTAAAAATGACTGTGAGTAGTAAATCCTTCCTAGTGTGACAAAGTTCAAATATATTTTGAACCTAGGCATGTCCAGTTTTCGTACTTCCTGTTCGCTGACGTATGCTAATTGTGCGGTGACCTCACACAGAGGCGGCAGAGAGATACGTGATTATATATAAACTATGATACTGTTAATTTAAAAAATACGTTCCTCATTGCATAATTATTCTAAACCAAGATAAGGAGGATGAGATGGGCAGGGCTTGTAGCACGAATGGGGGAAAAGGAGAATGCAAATAGGATAGTGGTGGGAAAGCCAGAAGGAAAGAGACCGCTGAGAATACCAAGGTATAGGTAGGTGGACAATATTAAAATGGATCTTAGAGAGATAGGATGAGATGGTCTGTATTAGATTGATCTGGCTCAGGATAGGGACAGATGGAGGGCTCTTGTGAACACGGTAATGGACCTTCGGGTTCCATAAAATGTTGGGAAATTCTTGAGTAACTGCAGAATGCCCTCAAGAAGGGCTCAGCTCCATGAGTTAAGTATTTTTCTTTTACTGCTAGTGGGGTGGGACTAAGTCCCTTGTACTGCGACCACTACTGGCCTATTGTACCAGCCCCAGATGATAGGTGAGGGTGATTGTGGAGCAATTGGTGGAATGAAGATTGGTAGGGGAAACCGAAGTACTCGGAGAAAACCTGCCCCAGCGCCACTTTGTGCATCACAAATCGCACTTGACCAGACCCGGGATCGAACCCGGGCCGCCGCGGTGGGAAGCCAGCGACTAACCGCTTGAGCTATGGCGCGGCCAATGAGTGAAGTAAGTAAGTACGTTCCCCACTGCAGTTCTGTTGTTTAAGTGGCTGTGTCAGTTATGATTATACTGCAGCGTTATACGAGTATAATTGCATTATAGAAAATAAATTAGTCAGAATTATATAGTTACACTACTTCAGTCATTTCCCAGTGCGACATGCGGCAAATGTTTTTGCTGTGAACAGTATAGTTAGTCTACCAGTACTTCCGCATCGCTGTTCCCAGAAACTTAACGCAACTCCCCTCCTGCCCCGTGCTCGTAGAGGCGGCGAGAGAATGACCCGATAGTGGGCTTGTTTCGACTCAGAACTGCGTTCAGGAAGAACTTTTAGAGTTGAAGAAAATATTTATAGTTTTAAAGGAAGTGTAATCGGGGATTGCAAAGAATTGCTTAATGAGAAGTTATGATTACTGTACCGGTTACGATTATATGGTCAGATTAAGGAGAAAGAGGAGGAATGGGGCACGTAGCACCCAAAAGTTTATAAACATGGTAATGAAGTTTCGGTTTGCATTAATGGTAGAGAATTTCTTGACAAGCTGAGAAAATATCGTCTTCCTAGAAGTAATTCTTTTCTATGGTGTTCACTCCAATGTAAAACGCGTATTGTAACTCTATGAACTGCTTAAAATAAACAGGTACGAGAGAGAGAGTCAGTAAATAGGTCACAAATTGAAGTAAAACAGCTGTAATGGACGAAATAGGTTTTTTATTTGTATCACTAGGCAGCAGCACAATTCAGCTTAATGACAGCCTAAGTTCAGAGACTGGTTTCAGTAGTCAAAATGGCGACCGTGGTTGAAGCGTGTACTATCGAAGAGCAGCGTCATATTCTGCTTTGGGAGGGGTGCAAAGTACTCGATGCATAGAATATTCATAAAGAAATATTTCCTGTTTACAGTGGTAAATATTTGTCGCTAAAGCTGTTCATAAATTGCTCGAGAAATTCTCTCAAGGACATTTCGAAAGTCGCAGATGATGCTCGACCAGTTGCGGAAGTGACTGCTGCGTGGTTTGACACGCTGGTAAAGCGATTGGACAAGTGCAACAACGTTGGTGGAGGGTATGTTGAGAAATATTTTTTTTTTCAGTTTCGAATATCACATGTTTTGCGTTTTTATCCAACTGTGACATACTTTCTGATGCTTCCTCGTATTATGAAGCTATTCTACTCAGAACAGCTACTTTCCTTTTGATTTTTAAATGTACACTCTGCATACGTAACCTGTATGGAGTTGTAGTTACATGTTTATTCGAAATTTCCGCTATGTAGGGTCTCATTACTTAGGAGCTGCCAGACTTAACCTCAAAATTTGGCACGGACACCAATTCTGCAGTTTTTACATACATCATATGTAGGAGTGATCTCTCTACACATCAGACTGCAACGATTAATTTGTCACTAACATACGGAAAGTTATACATACGTTTCGTGTGGTCGCCATGTTGTCTCTAAGATAAACTGCGTTATATATAGAAGCATACGCCTATTTTTAAAAGATCTGTTACCCCCCCCCCCGAAAAAAAATATGGGTTCCTACATTAAATACATTACCTTACAAGTATTAAAAGTGAAAGGTGAAGTTGTCTCTGTGCCTAGCTAATTAAGCAATACGCCACGAATATGTATATGGGAGTGGATGTATAGATCCACGTATTCTTGGCGTCGGTACTGTTCGGAGGTGAGTGGTCAGCTTCAGTTCCCGGCCGTTTTACCGCCGGTGAAAGATTTCCTGACATCCATGGGGTAGGAGGTTAGGTGGGCCCTGGAACTAGTCTGGACGACGTGGAGAGGAGAAAGTTTTGCCCCACCCGGGACTACCGGCTTCGCTATCCCGGTCCTTGGCGCGCTAGTCTTATTGAAAGTAAATTCGAAGGATGTGCATCCTGCAGTAAATTTTTTTACTGAGGTACTGAGCCATTTTGACTACTAAAACCAGTCTCTGAACTTAGACTGTCATGAAGCTGAATTGTGCTGCTACCTAGTGATGCAAGTAGAAAACCTATGACGTCCATTACAGCTGTTTTACTTCCATTTGTGGCCTATTTACTGACTCTCTCTCTCTTACTTGTTTACTGCCTAGAGGTCTGAAAATGATTAGTGAGTAACCATAAGCGTGTCGCTCCTTCGTAGGAGGGGAATAGGCTAAGTACATGGAAATCTGTTTGTGTTCTTACCATTGACTCTTTATGTTTCAAATTTCGGTCAGTCTGAAGTAGAGAAATGGGCTTAATACATCGCTGCCTTATGTAAGACACCAGTGCAGTGAACTTTAGCTGCATTATTCTCTCGTCAATACTTCCCAGCGAAATATGAGATGTACTATATTGATTGACGCTTTCTGCGTTTCATCTGTCACATTGATTGTAATTTGTCGTGTGGCGAAACTCAGCACAAAGTTTGCTTGCCTTGTTTTTATCGTGTCCGAATTTCTCTGAGACCACAGGGAAGACCAAGGCGTAGGTGGTGGACAATATTAGAATGGATCTTAGAGAGATAGGATTGGTTGGTATGGAGAGGATAGATCTGGCTCAGGATAGGGACCAGTGGAGGGCTCTTGTGAACATGGTGATGAACCTTCGGGTTCCATAAAATGCTGGGAAATTCTTGAGTAGCTGCAGAATTGGCGGCTCCTCAAGAAGGGCTCAGCTCCATAAGTAAGTAAGTAAGTAAGATATTTCCTTATCAGTCTGATATATACTGCTGCTTCGAACTGTAGCTAAATTGGATCTAGAAGGTGAGTCCGAACAATGGTCAGCGTTCTAATTTCCTACTCAGGAGCTCCAGGATTAGATCCTTGGTCCCGCAGACCAGCTATACCGTTTTACCTACTTATGCTTCGTATCTGAGAGATCTCCTTTTCGAATTTAAGCCCTTAAATGGCTATTTTTAACTGGTTATTAGCATACAAACTGCAAAATGAGGAGCTTCATAACTTGTACTCTTCTACAAATATAATTAGAATGAACAAGTCAAGGAGGACGAAGTGGACAGGGTATGTAGCAAGAATGGAGGAGGAGAGGAATGCATATAGGGTATTGATGGGAAAGCCATAAGGAAGGAGACCACTGGGAAGACCAAAGCGTAGGTGGTGGACAATATTAGAGAGACAGGATGGGATGGTATGGATTGGCTCAGGATAGGGACCAATGGAGGGCTCTTGTTAACACGACAATAAACCTTAGGGTTCTATAAAATGCTTGGAAGCTCCTGAGTAGCTGCACAGCTGGCGGCTCCTCAAGAAGGGCTCAGCTCCATGAGTTAGGGGTCGCTGTCGGTATGAAATCTGGGCCCGGAGATTGGGTATCCTGATTGAAGTTAGTGATTAGCATTCATGTTGCGTAGTACTCAAGATGTGAGCTACATTCTCCTGGTCCTTGAGAACGGACATTCCCTTTCTGGAAGTCATTCGTTTGAAACTAGTCTCGGACACCGAGTAGCCTCGGATGTGCTCTCTGTTGTGTCAATACGTCATTTCCTCTCACTTCAGTCGTACTGACGCTATGTGACCTCTGTAATACCTCTGTGACCTCTGATGAAGGGAAACAGGCTCTTCATATATCGATATTGTCACGTATAAGGGGTTTGCTTGACTAATAACAACGGGTTCTGCACTGGATGATTGGATTTACTGGCACTTCTTTACAATTACAACCAATTATAACAGCTCACAATCAATGGCTGCCTAAGACTCGCTCCATTCCTTACTGGACTACGAGTGTCTTCTCCTCCTGCCGTGGCTGACTTGGTTCTGATTTACCACTCGTTCACGTCTTCATCTTCCGTTTTCCGCTGGTTAACACTCCACAGCTGGACACTCACTACTCCTACGAATGACGACTCATGAACTCGGTGCGCACGGAAGAGAGGTCACTATCTCGAACGGTTCCTGTATTACTCTGTTATTCGCTCGCGGATTTTCCTACCCTGAAGATGGAAGCGATACGTTCCTCCGAAGCGTCGGTTCACACACGATCTACAATGCGCCAAATCCAAGAAGACGGCATTATTCATTGTCAAAAAACAAACTCCGTGGCCTGTCGTCCGCAAGCGAACTATACCGACCGAGTGACCGCCGCTTTTCGGCGAAGTTAGTGCCAACTTTAGAAGATAGAAGGTGTCACATGGTCAGCGCAACGGGTCCCCATGGCCGTTAATCTCGTTTTTCTAGACCGCAGCTGCTATTTCCTTGAAATAGCTCCTCAGTTATCCACACGAGGCTGAGTGGGCCACGTTCCAGACCCAGTATTTCTTAGAAAACTGGTAGCCCCGGAAATCGAAACCTGGATCTCTGGATCTGTAGGCAGGAATTCTGACCACTAGACATTCTTCATAGTCACCGCCGTAAAGACCTCAAATCTTACATCTAGTAATTTATATTCTTCCTCCAGAGAGAGACCTGTTACACATTCCTACCAACTAATGTCTCTACTGTTTATTGCCTTTGTCAACAACAGAATTTATGACCATGCAACATGGCATTCTTCATTAATTTTAATATGGCAGGCCTGTGTCTGAAAGGAGCATTTGTATGAACGAAGAGCGAAGTGCTTGTGACACGATAAGTAGGATTAGGTATAATGTCTATCGCTCGAAGAGTGTAGGGCTGGTGATTAGCGGGGAAACATAAGAAGCTCGGCGAGCACCCTGCTCCCGTGCCATTTCATCCACCACGGATCTCACATGAAGTCACAAACGACTGAACCCGGGACCCACAGTGAGCAGCTAGTGCCTAACCGCTTGAGCTGTAGAATGGCTCACAAAGTCTAATTATAATATTATTTAACTACTTACAGGTTACTGATGTAATAATAATAATAATAATAATAATAATAATAATAATAATAATTCAATTTGAACTGTTCAGCAGCCCAGAGGCCAAAGTTAATTGTATCACAAGCAAAAAGACAAAGAGAATAAACATGTAAAAACAAGCAAAGACAAAATCTAGGCAACATGTGCATTTAGGCCGTGACGACTTTGGTGCCACTTCACAGCCTTGAAGCGCTAAGAAGAGGTAAAATTATATGTGTGTAACTTGTANAGTGGGATTCAAACCCACGATCCCGGTTTCCAAGCAAGCGAAGACAGTACATGCCTTAGACCGCTCGGCTACCGTGACCGGAAAAGGAATATTTTATCAGTCAGTAATTAAGAGTATAAGTTATAAGATATGTTTAAGAGACAGTTTTTGTTCCAGATACATCAATGCCCCTACAAACAATATTAGCAGCTGAACAGTATTACATAATAATAATAATAATAATAATAATAAAATAATAATTTGAAGAAGACGCAAGCTTCGGGATCCCAACTTTTCCAGGACACTGTCTATTTGCATTTACTGTACTTGCAGATGTTTAAGTAAGTTGTTGATATTTCCAATGGAAACATGAGCAGGCTGTTTTCCATTTCTTAACTAATTTTATTAGGACTGACACTATTTTATAACTTATGTTGGAAACGCACTTTTCGCTGGAGAATATTTCAATGCATTACTAATTAAATTTTGTCATTTAAACAGATTGGGGTTATGCGGTAGCTTAGTTGATTGAGGCACTATGCTACATGCCGGAAAGTCGCGGGTTCGATTACCGATAAGTTGAATTTCTTTAATTGACCTAATCCTTACCAGCTGCACTATGGCCCAGGGGGTCGACTCAGCCTCTAACACAAATGGGTGCCAGGAATCTTCCTGTGGGGTAAACGGCGGCCGGCGCGTAAGGCTGACAAACTCACGACCATATGTAAGTCGATTGTCTGGAGGAAATGTGGGAGCCTCGACGTCTCACAACCCTATGGGCCTTCATGGCCTCTTACAGGGATAGCTTTACCTTACAATTAAATAGATTAACTTCAATATATCCTATTAATTTTAAATACTTATAAAGTTATGTTTGTATCTCTTGCATCTGTAATACATATTCGGTCTGCTCGAATAATTTGTATATAATTCAATCTTTTTCTTTTTTAACTAGAGAACTTTTCTTTCAAGGCTTTGCATTTAGAGATTTAAGATAATCTGGCCATAGAACGATCCTAATTGATCGGATCTGTCCCTAAACCAAATTGCAAAATTTTACCTTTAGTTTCTGCGTAGAAATAGTTTCTAAAATTTTCTGTTGTTTCAGGGAACATGAGGACTTGGGATGCATGTCCAGCCGAAGTTCTGTTAGCGACTCCAGTACGTCTGAGGTAGGTAAACTTTTTCTCTTACACTCCACCCTCACCCCCTAATTTTGTAGGGAGAGTTGCCCGGAAAAAGTCGACACAAAACAGTGTGATTATTTTCTTTGAATAGTTCTCTCTTCTGGGATGTCACGCCGTGTAGTCCGTTGAAAGTCAACCGACGTTTCGGAGAAACATATCTCCACCATCTACGGGATCGAAGACTAAGTATAGCAAGAAACCGCCTTGAAAGAAGGTGACAAAGCTAGGCTTATTCTCCGACTCTGAAGATGAAGGCAATATGTCCCTCCGAAATTTCGCTTGACTCTCAACGGACTACGCGGCTTTACATCCTAGAAGATAGAATTCTTCATAACCTCAACCTCTTCATAACCACCGGTGTGAGAACCTCAAATCCTACACGGTTGTTTTCCTTTTATTACCGGTCCGTCTTGACTCCATTGAGGTCTGCGAAACCCACATGAATAGGTTTCGCAAAAAAGAAAATTATAATTTTACTTTGTGGGTCAGGAGTTAATTGTCTAAACTTGTCTAATCTCTGCCGGATTATCAACTGTACCGACTGTAATTTTACTTAATTTTCTTCAGTATCTCTAAATTAATGGCAGAATACCATCTCGAAACTGGCCATGTGCACCTCTGTATAAATAAGCACGCTCATGTAGTCCGCTGTTGCCATTTTGATCATGATATCAGTTAGAATTTTCTCAGTTGATACAGTTCATTAAATAACACAGTTTGTTAGAGGAATATAAGAAGTCTGATGGTGTGCTATCAACTATGGCATTAATTTTAACTGTCCTGGCAGTCTACGTTTCTTTACTTCTCGTTGCAACGTTAAACGAGCTCTTTTTGTTGCATAATGAAAATATATTCCTGAAAATTAGACTAAATATTGACCTATAATTTACTACATGTCTGTAAAAAGTTACGATCCGCTCAGCCTTTAACAGAAATGAGTACTAGGAATCTTCCTGGGGACTAAAGGACGGCCGGAGCATAAGGCTAAAAACCTTATCACCATCTGTGACCCAATTGTCTAGAAAATGTGGAAGCCTCGACGACTCACAATCCTATGGGTCTCCACGGCCTCTTACATGGGAAGATTTATCTTTTACCTTTATCAGTACGAGAAAAAATATCTTTAGTATGTAACGGGGCCACGTGACAAAGCTTCACGACACCTCTGCCATATGTCAGTAGTTTTATCACCGAATTTCGTTAAGACACCTCGTCTAAGTTGTATTGACACTGCGCTTTTGGATCCATAAATCCTCCTTCAATGCGAAAACTGATGTATATATATGTATTTACATATGTGTGTGTTCGATTTACTAACAACATGCGTTATAAAAGGTTTTTAACGCCGTCCAGTGTGATTGATAACTGTTTTTTTTCTCCTTTTTAATCTCTCATCCTTCACATATTTCAATCTTAGAGGCCACCTTCAGAAGGACATGCGTTGTATCAATACATGCGGAAACTACTATTACAATATGATTGGTCAATATCAATACATACAGACAGTATAATCACAATGCCATGAATATAAACTCTGATCCTTTAACAGCTACAGCGATGTGCATGAATACAGTTATAATCAGTTTACTTACAAGTGTGGTTTAAAAAACTTTGTTAAAATTTAGAACCAATTTGGTTCGTGTCCTTTACATTGATTCTCTTTAAACGAAGTTGATTAAAAAGAAAAAAAAAATCAGTCACACTGGACGCAGTTCATAACCTTTTATAAAATTGGTAGTGTGACGGACCAAGAAGAACCAAATCAAATTCAACAAACTGCATATCAGTTATGGAAGGAAAAAGGGAATTTAGCCTAGTCAGAAGTGTGTCACGCAGCCTACAGTGTCAGGTGGGCCCTATTCGCTTTTCATTCGCTGGCTAATGTTACATATTCAACGGTTTCCTTGTTTTTTACGGAATTATTTGATTTTCCTTCCAACGTAAGGCTTGAACACTTCTCTGTGGTGCTGGCATCGTGGGTTATCCGGATAGGTCTGTGATTCTTCTCGATAGGCAGTAGGCAATAGGCCTTGACGTTCTCACGACTGTATGACGTGCCTCACATTCTGGAGAGCTATCGCTTTATGCATTAACCCGTATGACCACCATCATTGTTTTGATGCAAATAATGACATTACTTTAAGAAAATCGTTGTTCAAATATTAAGAAATATTTCTGTTTGTCAGCAGGTAGCGGTCAGCAAGAGGTATCTGCAGTGTCCTGCCCTGGTCACAATTGCACACCTCAAGAAGTTCCTTAGACTCAAGTATGAACTGAATCCCAGTCACTCGGTGAGTATCATGACCGTCTTTATGAGCATGACAGTTTTGTATTTAAGCCCGTTCTTTTCATTACAGGATTGTTAACAGAAATCAAATCAACAGACATTTTGGCAAATGAGAAATAAAAACGAATTTTACTGTAAATTTCTGTGCAGTAGGCTGTTTTGGAGACCTGTTTGCAGGTGCGACATGATATTATAATGAGCCATAGAGAAACAGAGCATCAGAGATTGCATTCAGTCAGTCGTGGTAGGGTCTAGTGGGATTCTGTTACAGGAGCGAATTATTTAGCCTGTTCAGTAGGTACGAGAGTTAAAAAAGCCCCTACTTCTTGAGTTAATAAGTAGCAGAATTGTGAGGATGGGGACAGCTGCTACAGAGAATGGGGGGTTGTGGAGGGGACGGATGTTGCCGGCAACAGCGGCGACGTTAGCTCAACCACTCGTGATAGTACCTATATTGTAGCTATCATCATCATCATCACTGCCGCGCAGTGGACTGACGTCATCACAGTTATGTGAGCCAGCTCTCATCTGCAACTCTGCTACTGCACAAGACTCCTTGCCATAATCCTGCTGCCTGGATTCGAAACCTCAGATTTCAGTATTGATGGTGACAGGTGTTGCAGTTTTAAATTCTGTAGTTCGTTCTTGAAGTCTCTAGGGGTTATATCTAGGCCTAATTGCCACATTTGATTCGTTGTTGTTGATATTATTATTATGAGACGGGATAGCTCAGTTGGTACAGCGATCGGCTTACGGGCTGGACGGCCGGGGTTCGATTCCCGGCAGGAATAAGATTTTTTCTTCTCTTCTCCATGATGTCCAGAAAGGCTCTGGGGCCTACCCAGCCTCCTATCCGATGGTTACCGTGGCCTCTTTCCCCGGGAGTAAAGCGGCCGTGGCGTGAAGCTGACCATTTATCCGCATCCAGTTCCAAGGTGAAGGTTGGCCTTCACTCCTCCATACGTCTTCATGGAATAATGATTAAATAAATCACGGGAACTTTACCTTTATTGTTTTTATTATTATTATAAATACTGTACGAGAAATTGTACTGAATTCAACCTGTTCAGAATAGAGTCCAGGGGCGGGCTCTTATGAAAACAATAATGTTCATTTTCCATAAAAGGCCCGGGGATATCTTGACTAGGTGAGCAACTGTTCGCTTCTGAAGAAGGTTTCTGCTCCGTGGAGTTAGTTCATTCAAAAGTACTTGAGAAAGAATGAATATACGTATATTTGGTAGGACTCCTAGGATGGGGGATCGGCCCATTTCACAGAATTTTTAACATAGAGAATCCAACTCAGAAAAATGGGAACTCCTCTCGCTTTAGACCGCGTAACCACTGTCATTCAGACGCTTTATGGGCTCTATAGTTACCATCATCATCATTGTGGTTAAGATGGTACAGTTAAACCATGTCCAGTTACTGACTGAATCAGGGTAAACAGGGCGGAATTTGTGGACAGGGGATCAGAGGTGGGCCCTTATGGATGCGGCAGTGGTCCTTCAGGTTCCATAGATGAGAGACTATCAGCTTCTCAGAGACTCTCCTTCATGACAGTGGTTGGTTGGGTGAGTGGTTTTTTCTTCAGTCAATCATCACATCCAGACCAATTTTGGCGTCCGTCAAGTCTCATTTTCAGTTGGTGCAGGGAGCAATTTTATCAGTGGAAAAACGGCCGAAGCGTGAGGCTGGCCTGTTTCTCAAGCCGCTGTTGAGGTTAAGACTGCATAAACATGTATTTCCATCTTTTTATGCAGTCTATGTCCTAATGGACTTTCGGGTTCATAAAATGCTGGGAAATTCTTGAGTAGCTGCAGAATTGGCGGTTCCTCCAGAAGGGCTCAGCTCCATGAGTCAGTATGTCCTAATGGTGTACTGCGCCTACCCTCAGCAGTGGAAGTATTGTTAACAAAGGTGCCACATGGGCAGAGCGGTGGTATGCACGGTGGCGATCGTGACTTCCACTGGTGGCGAGAGTAACATTATCACAGTTATCATCATATTGAGCAGGTGGGAGTCCCTACAGGTTGCATTCTGTGCCAGTCTAACGTGGTACTAAAGACAAAGCCTACAGATTAATGGCCGGGTTTATTTTGACAGGAGTGAGAGAAGGGTGCACTTCCAGCAAACCCGGCTGTATGGTTGCCGCTCGAAACTCGCCTAAGATATATGTTATCTTAACTGATATTCCGTGGCCTTCCATAGTCTTTCCAAGCAAATACCAGACAGTACCATGACTACCCATATCCAAGTCCTTACTTGTTTACCGTTTATGGTTTTCTTGACGCTCGAAGACGTTTCAGTTCAAAAATGATTTAACGGAGTTTCGATAAGCGCGCTTCACACGATGTCACTTGTTTCTTCACATGGTGCATCAGGCAGATGAAGACCACGGGTGCACTAACAGACACTGAATGCGCCCGCTTCATTAGTGCAGAGACTGCCCGTTAGTTATGGTAAGTGGAGTTCAGAAATTCGGAACTCTTGCTGCGACAGTCGGTTAATTGCCAATTAGATATCCTATTAGTGGATTTCAGAATATCGCAAATAACTGTTGTTTCATTATGAAGCAGGATTATGGGATATTAGTAACTCTGACGTTCCAAATTTCACAAATCCCTTTACGCTCATTTTGAACTAGATTTTCAGATTGTTAGTTATGATACGAGAGATATCCGGAAAGTAAAGATACAAGTCCAGTGAAAATGGACGGGATTTCTTCTTTTCTTTTTTCAGAAATGACAGGGCTGAGTTCATCTGTCGCAGTCACGGCAAAGTTGTGTTCGCAGTATATTTTAAAATGCCCGTGTCGATTCAAAATCCCACCAAATGTGAGGTTCGTACAGTAATTCGATTTCTTCACGAGAAAGGAGAAACTGCTGCTGAAATTCATCTCGAACTTGTTTCTGTTTTGCAGCGAAGATGTTATGAACAGGCAAAACGTGGCAAAATGGTGTCGTGAATTTGAAGAAGAAGTGATGTTCACGATGAAAAAAGAGAGGAAGGCGATCCATTGTCACTGATGAAATCATACAACAATTGATGAAAACATTCGCGTTGACAGAGGATTAACCATCGATGAACTTTATCACGTCCAGAAGTGTCAAGAACTGTTCTCCATGGCTAAGAGAGCAGGAGGGAGATTCCTACGACGCTGGAAAAAAGAAATTCGGTCCCAAGCGCAATAAGTGCATTGCATCCAAGATCCAAAGGACTATAGAGCCATAGAGAGAGAGAGAGTTAAGATAAATGTCATTAAGATTCTCAAATCTCGCGTTACAGCTATGGGTTCATTGTGAAGTAATTGTTCACGTGTTTAGAGCTTTCTAGTGTGTAAGTTGCTGTCACAATTTCAAATTCCTTGTTGCAGTTGTCAGGTCATCGTGAATCAGGTTGTAATATTAGTTACCGGTTCTTGGTAGCGATAAGTACCATTCAGAATTTCGCATCCTCTTTTTTACAACTGCTCACTATAAATAAATTTTTATTTTTAGTGATAAAAAGTTGCACGTACAGCTGTCAGTTCATTGCGAACTGGGTGTCCATGTCTGATTCCTGGGATAAATGGTGTTCAGAATTTCGCAATCCTTTGTTACTACAGTCGACTTTTCGTAAATTATTTTTAAAATTGCAAGGTTCGATAGGTGGTCTTCGTAGATCTCCCAGTTTTTTTTGTTAAACTTTCGGGTCACTGAAAAGTAAGTTTTTCACGTATACTGACAAATGCCGTTCATAATTTCTGAAATAATTTATTGTTATTGTTGTTAGTTTCTAGTCTATATTTTTGTTTTGTTCGTGTTTACATCTATTGTGTGAACGAAGGACCGCCTCTGTGGTCTAGTAGTCAGAGTTCATGGCTACAGATCCAGATGTCCGGGTTCGATTCCCGGCCCTACCAGATTTTATGAGAAGTAGTGGGTCTGGAACGTGGTCCATTCAGCCTTGTGAGGATAATTGAGGAGCTATTTCAAGGAAATAGAGGCTCCGGCCTAGAAAACTGAGATTAATGGCCGTGGGGATTCGTTGCGCTGACCACGCGACACCCTCTATCCGCCAAAGTTGGCACTAACTTCTCCGACAAGAAGAGGTCGCTAGGTCGGTATAGTTCATTTGCAGACTACAGGCCACGGAGTTTGTTTTTGTGTGAACGAAGACGATAGTAATGTAATTGCTCATCTTTGTATCACCTTATTTCTACTATTCGTGTCATTAAGACAATCTGATGCCAGACTTAATTATAAGAAGGAACTATGTCTTTCCTGTGATAATCACTGAGTTTCCAATGGAACTATACCTCCACACCCTCACACGCCTTCATGGCATTCATTAAGCACAGGAACAAATTTGCCTTTTTCAAAAAAGGTGGCTGCTCTATTTTAAAAACTTGCATGAAACGTCGAGTTTTTTGTCGCTTCAGACACCAGTTATCCTGACTGTTTCACTTGGGTTTCCTCAGTTCCTCCATGTAAATATTACGATAGCATCTTGACCTCTTCTTGCTATATTGTACTTCCTCCTCAGTGCAATACGTAACCCTGTTATTCATAAACTTACGAATCTTGCAATGACCTGTGAACTACAACCTGTGAAACACGTTAAATTACCCCATTCTTTCTTCATGGAGTTCTGCATTACAGTGACGATGGTGTAATTATAAAAGGTGTTGTAAATAGGAAACATCTCAACACAGATTTCTTGGGAAGAACTGATAACCCAGTTTCCTTTGATACATGTACCGCATACAAAACGACGCGTCCAACAATTCCTCTATTGCTGCATATGTTTTCGTTACCAAAGTAACGTTACCGTTGCCTAGCAACGATAGGAGATACACATACAGTCACACGGACTAATGAAAGGGATTTATGAAGTACGTCGATCAGATGGGCTCAGGTGTCATGATATACTTACCAAGCTTCGTAAAGACTGTTTCAAGCATTCATGGACACTGGTGATATCATTAGCATACCAATATTTTATTTAAAAAGAAGGAAAGGATGCTAAAAATGGTACAAGCCAGCATAATAGAATTCGTTACTGCGAGGTCTATTTTCAGTTTTTTGTATCGAATGAAATCGACATGCCCGAGGCAGACAGGCCGTAACAAAACTTGGGGGCCTTATCGAGTCGCTTTCGTAAGTTTTGTATAACATCACATGGAGTAACCATTAGAATGTGCCAATACAAACTCAAATACAAGAAGTTCTGGGAAGAACTAATCACCTACTTTCCTTTAACTAAAAATTGTGGCGTATAGACCCGTTGCTAAGCAGTGACTCGGTAAAGAGCGGCTGTTGCTAGGTAACGTCCGCAACATACACGCAAGCAACAACAGAAAAACGGCATTTTATATGCGGTTCGCGCAGCGACCTTTGCTATACAACTGCGGTGTAAGGACACTCCTACAACAATAGAGGGGCTGTATTTTCTGCGTGGTCTGTGAAGACAATTAGTGAGGTTAGAATACCTCCAACATAGTCCTGCCAGTCGTAGGAGGAGACGAAAAGGGAACCCAATGCCTGGGGTTGTAACTGGGCCACTCTGTTCCTGGGAGATATAAATACGTAGACCTAGCCCTACAGGTTGGGAGGATCTAGAATCTGATACAGTAAAATGTGGTCATGAGTCCCACGGGAATCGAACCCGAGAATGATTGCGGTGGCGAAAGCCAGCAGCAATTGTAAACGACAGACCCATCCTCTCGTTAGAGAGGATGTTACATAAGGACTATGACCGCAAGTATTCAGTTGAAAAAAAATTATTGGTCGTGACTCTCAAGTGGCTTGTCGCCAAGACGAACTGATTGGCGGTAAACCGCCAGTTGTAAAATAACTCTGACTCTGCAGTTGAAGTTGCGTGATATTTCCCGGACGGTAACGACGTGAACACAGAAGCTGGAGAATCGTCATTGTTAAGATTCATTACCAGGAAACGTCTCGTGAAGGCACTACAGAGAAATAGCCATCATTGGGAGCTGTTACAAAACCAGGACAAGCGCAAGTAGACTGTGAAGTCTCAGCGTGGAGTGGTTTGTAGTATGGAAATCAACAATAGTGTTGTAGTTCTATGTATTTGCGATCTGCAAGCGGTCAATAAATCTATTCAATCCAAACCCCGTCTAAAGTCACTAATACACGTGACAGTATTGAGTATTTGCTATGACACGAATCGCATAGAAAACATCGCGTCCAACAGTTCTGCAATGTGTTCGTTTCCGCGGGGAAATGTTTACCTAGCCGTTGCCTAACAATTATAAACGGCATACACAGACATGCACACAGCAAAATGATCCCATAAGCCTTCTTTTGTTTTCTTTTTCAAAATAAGAAAAGCAGACTAAAAGTAGCCTAATAATTAGACTGATGTGGAAGTCGTTAACATTTCTCTGCTTTGGCTATACTTGGTCTTTCTGTCTGTGTGTCTGGGTCTCCCTGTCTCTGTCTATCAATCTATCTATGAGTCCGTCTATCTGTCCGACCATTTATCTGTACATCCTTTGATCTATGTATTTATGCGCCTGCCTGTCCATCCATCTATCTGTCTATCTAACTATGGCTATCTGCCTGTCTGTCCACCTCTTTGTCTATCTATCGATCTGTCTACCTATCTATATGTCTGCCTGGCTATCTATCTGTCTGTCTATCTATTTATATATCTATCTATCAATCTATGACTCTTTCTTCTTTACAACGCCTACAATTAAGAAAATAATAGTCGTTTCCTGCTCCAGGTTTTTCGTGTATGGAGGTATTTTGTGTTCTGATGTTCACTTTCTGTACTAATAGTGTGTGTCTTTGGATAACATTGGCTAGAATTTCCACAGCAGAAGTTAATGCAACTTTCAGTCCAGGCATTTCAAGGTGTAGGAATGGTGAGCTTGTGGGATGAGGCTGGGTTTATGCTTGACCCTACCTATTGCTGTGGTTATCCTTGTAACAGGCCTGAATGGATGTGTAAAATGTCTAAATCAACCAACATGTTACTTGTAACCATGCTACAAGCCGGAATTTCGCGGGTTCAAGTCCCGATGAGGTTATTGGATTTTTTCAATTGACCTAATCCTTCCAGTCGCACTGTGGCCCTGGGGTTCATTCAGCCTCTAACAGAAATGAGTACCAGGAATTAATTAAATAATTTTCCTGGGGAGTAAAACGCGGCCGACGCGTAAGGCTGACAACCTTACCGCCATCTTTGAGCCGATTGTCTAGATAATGTGGGACCCTCAACGTCTCACAACCCTATGGGCCTTCACGGCCTGATACAGGGATAGTTATACTTTTTACAATTAAGAAAACATAATGTAAACTAATGTCTGTAGGGTAGAGTCGTGGGCCTGTTTGTCACAAACGAACGTGAAGAGAGAAGTGAGAGAGAGCGCACTAGGGAACTGTGAGCTGCGTGTGCCGGAAACTGGAGCGCTCGCTAAGCCTCCGGTACAAATCCCGGCTACTTTTTAATATGTGGTGAGGTTACGTGGCCTCATTTGCATCAAACTTTCATTCTCACCGACTTGAGAATACAACATAAGCAGGCAGGGGCAGAGCGAAAGAGATAGAGGAGAGTTTTTTTTGGGGGGGGGGAGTCGGAGAGATCGATGCTGTACGGTTGCAACTCAACCTGTACAACTGCGTTGCGCTCAGCAGCGGCTCAAGTGAGCTTCCGCACATAATTCATAACCCCCGTCACGACGGCCACTCAGGCTGACACTGCCGATCGAATACCACGTGGTTTCGTCACATGTTCTTACTAGAGAAACAGTCTGAAACGAAAATAGACTCAAATGCTCCGGTCCCGCGCATGTCATGTCTCAAAACGGAAAGGGAAAAAACAGAACCTACACTGCTTGAGTACGTCCTGTACGTGATTCTTATTTCTTCGGTAGCATGCATCATGGGGTGCACGCGGTAATGTAGTTGGTTGAGGCGTTATGCTACAAGGCGTAAGGTTGCGGGTTCGATTCCCGATGAGGTCATTAATTTTTTTTCAATTACTAACCCTTCCAGTCGCACTGTGTCCCTGGGGTCCACTCAGCCTGTAACAGAAAAGGGTACCAGGAATCTTCCTGGAGGGTAAAAGGCGACGGGCGCGTAAGGCTGACAACGTTACCACCATCTGTAAGACGACTGTCTTAGAAGTTGTGGGAGCCTCGACGTCTCACAAACCTAAGGACCTTCACGGCCGGTTACAGGGATAGCTTTATTTCTTAGTATGGCTCATGGAATTATTGCAGAGGGCGAAGACTTAGCCCTGCACTGCACAAGTGTGGACAGTGCTTCAATGGACAACCAGGAAAATAATGACAAATGGGGGAGCAAGGAAGCAAGTCAGAAGGAAATAAAACTGAATGTGTGTACTGCTCGATAAAAGTTGAGTGTAAAGATATATGTGTGTGTATATATATAATATATATTTCTTGTGTATTTACTCTTACCTACATACTTATGGAGCTGAGCCCTTCTGGAGGAGCCGCCAATTCTGCAGCTACTCAAGAATTTCCCAGCATTTTATGGAACCCGAAGGTTCATTACCGTGTTCAGAAGAGCCCTCCACTGGTCCCTATCCTCAGCCAGATCAATCCAATCCATACAATCCCATTCTATCTCTCTAAGATCCATTTTAATATTTCCCACCCACCTACGCATTGGTTTCCCAGTGGTCTCTTTCCTTCTGGCTTTCCCACCAATATCCTATATGCGTTTCTCCTCTCCCCCATTCGCGCTACATGCCTGGCCCACCTCATCCTCCTTGACTTCATCATTCTAATTATACTTGGAGAAAAGTACAAGTACAAGCCTCCAACCTCCTGCCACTTCATCTCTCTTCAGTCGAAATATTCTCAACACCCTGTTCTCAAACACCCTCCGTCTATGTTCCTCCCTTAATGTTGCTTGTGTAGGAGGCCTAACAAACACCTGAGTTAAGCGAAAAAGTGTCCGAAACGAATAAGAATTGCCTATACATTGTGCCTTATATTGCAGTGAGATATCTTACTTTTAATGTCCCGTAGCTGTTCTTAGGACCTACATGAAGTCTGAATGAATTCATTTTCGAAGATTCAATAACATACCAAACTTTGGGACACTGCATTACATGACAGTAGTGTCGCTCACACCGAAGACAGCAAATGAAGTAAAACAAAGAAACATGAGGCTTAGGCTAAAATTAATTTTTTTCCCCATTGGCGCTACAGCCCCAGTGGGCCTAGGCCTACCTCCATGAAACTCTCCGTTCCACTTCGGTTTTTCTCGATCTTACACATACGGTAGGACCCTTGGGCGAGTGATTAGCTCGTCGCAAGGCCTCTACCGGTACACAAACACAGAAAAACGCACACAAACATCCATGCCCTGAGTGGGATTCGAACTCACGATCTCGGCTTCCGAGCGAGCGAAGACAGTGCATGCCTTAGACCGCTCGGCTACCGTGACCGGCAAAATTAATTATAACAAAAGAAATTAGGAGTATACACTAAACAAATCTGACTGTGTTTTGTTTTTATGACGACTATGTGCAACGTCAGTCACTATTCATTCGTGTTCTCTGTATAGACACTACAGGTAACGGTAATTTTTTCCTGTGCACTACGCCATGAAGGCGTATGGTGGAGTGGATATATAGATCCACATTTTCTTGACCTCAGCACTAGCTGGAGATGAATGGTCAGCTTCACGCCCTGGCCGCTTTCCCCCGGAGATAAAGCCCTAGTACCCACTGGATAGGAGGTTGGGTGGACTCCAGAGCCGGTCTGGACAACGTGGAGAAGAGAAAATTTTTGTCCCTACCGGGAATCGAACTCCCGCCCATCGGTCTTCCAGCCCCTACTAGTTGCTATACCGACTACGTTATCCCGACTCGTGACACAAGAGGTTTCGGCCTAAAACAAAACAGTATTACAGTAAGTAGCAGATTCCTTAACCACAATAACGTGTACACCTGAAGATGGCCGGGAAGGCCGAAACATGTAGTGACAATAAAACAGGACGAGAGAATATTAACCGACGTTGCACATAGACGGCATAAAAGCAAAACGGAGAATCAGATCTATGCAGTGCAACAGGATGTTGCAGTGTAACAATACTGAATAGCTATTGCTTACAACTGGAAGTTGGTGATGCAGTACAACACATACAAGCGAGGCAGAGCTGTGAATGAGTTACAGATCGGGAGCGCGTCTCAATCTTCAAGACACAATGAGATTTACCTGGGACAGGAGGAGCAATACGTGTTGAACCCCAGGTAGTCCCAAACCGCCAGAAGGTGACCCAAGATCTCTGTAGTCCTGTTGAGCGAGCAAGAGGAGAGGAAAAAGAAGGGGCAAGGCGCAAGCGCGTGCTCCGAAGAAGGGGCAGAAGTGCCGGCCGGATGTTCAGTCTCTCTTAATAGACCAGTCAGTAAAGTGGCCGGCTACATGTTGGACGCTCGGACTTTGACTTTCCAGCAGAGATACGAATTTCATCTTTCCCAGCTCTGTGACCCCTTCAGTCTCCTGACCAATGCATACGGGGACTCTGTCGTGAGCACTCGCCGAATGACACAATGAATGTGAATGATTCTGTACGAATGTGGAATTGAAAGTTTTGTAGTACGTTTTACAATAGGCCCTACTCCAGCATATATCTGGAGGGACTGAGGAATATCGCGAAATTCTGTGAATGTAACCAAGTCTTGACGAATGCGAAGGCGACAAGAAGTGAGAAAAGACCACGATCGGTCATTTCCCGAGGGTTATTTTAGTTTGTTGCTTATTGAGCAGTTCTACATATAGCGTAGTTTATATTTTAGAAGTAGGACCTACATTATTTGGGGCATGCTGTAGCGTAGTTGGTTGAGGCACTGCCCTACAAGTTAGAAGGTCGCGGGTTCGATTCCCGATGAGGTCGCTACATTTTTCAATTTACCTAATCCTTCCAGCCGCACTATGATATTGGGATCGACTCAGCCCCTAATAGAAATGAGTACCAGGAATCTACCTGAGGTTTAAAGGGTGGCGGAAGCGTAAGGCTAAAACCTCACCGCCACCTATAAGCCGATTATCTACAAAATCTTGGGAACTCGATGTCTCACAACACTATGGGCCTTCACGGCTCGTTACAGGGATAGCTTTACCTTTTTACCTATAATATTGACATCGGCTTCATATATAAAGGAGTTTCACAGACTAAGTAGTTAAGAGTGACACAACTGCTCTGTAGTGTCTCCTAAAAGAATCTAGAGTCTAGCTGGATCTCAGTTTTTGCAGCTACGTGGGTCCCTTGTCACCACGGCATGGCGCGTCCTCAGGTTGCGGGTGGAGGAGACGCTCTCCAGATATGGAGGGTAACTGCGAATATACTGAATAAGCAGTGGCGGACAACCGACAAGGGGTGGTCCTCCAGCTCGAGGGTTGGGCTTGGGGCTAATAATTCCTCACCGAAAAATATGAGCTTGTTATAAAAATGTTCAAAAAATCTTGGACCGAGACGGATCCTCTGGATAGACGCCCTAGGTTAAGGAATATGGACGTGAAATTCGGTAATTGGAACGTTAGAAGTTCATAGCTTGTACTCTTGTGTAATTAGAATGATCAAGTCAAGGAGGATGATGTGGGTATGGCATGTAGCAAGAATGAGGGAGAAACGGAATGCATATAAGATATTGGTGGGAAAGCCAGATGGAAATAGACACTGGAAGACCAAGGCGTAGGTGGGTGGATAATATAAAAATGGATGTTAGCGATATAGGATGGGTTGGATTGGATTGATCTGGTTCAGGATAGGGACTAGTGGAGGGCTCTTGTGAAAACGGTAATGAATCTTTGGGTTCCATAAAATGCTGGGAAAATCTTGAGTAGCTACATATTTGGTAGCTCCTCAAGAAGGGCTCAGCTCCATGAGTAAGTAAGTAAGTAAGTAAGTAAGTTGGATAATATATTAGGCTTGCATTGTTTTTGTTAGTGATAAATTTGTTTAAATTGCTGTGAACGGTTTGTTGGTATAACTGAAATAGAAATGCCTATCCAGTTCCTAGTAGCCTACACATGAGCTCCTTGTCCAAACGCGTCCTTTGGATTCCTCATATAATCATCTATTTAGCGGATAGAGGGTGTCGCGTGGTCAGCCCAATGAATCCCCAAGGCCGTTAATGTCGGTTTACTAGACCGGAGCCGCTATCTTCTTGGAATGGCTCCTCAATTATCCTCACGAGGCCGAGCGGACCCCGTTCCAGACCCACTACTTCTCAGAAAATCTGGTGGCGCCGGGAATAGAACCCGCACCTCTGGATTTATAGCCAGGAACTCTGACCACTAGACCACAGAGGCTATCACAGATAAAATGCTTGTCCTTGTATTTCCTTACATTAGGCCTACCTGAAAGGTTAATTATCTCTCTTTATGTGATATCGGCCTACAGTTTATGTTATAATTTGCTATTGTCTAGATAATGTGGGAGCCTCAGCGTCTCACAACCCTGTGGGCCTTCATGGCCTGGTGCAGAGATACCTTTACTTTTTTTTTTTACGTGATGCTCAGTTTCCTGTGGAAAATTATATATTTGAATTCGAGTTTGGTTTAAGAGAGGAATTTTAAGTTGTGCATTATTAAATAGAATTAAATTTTGTCATTAAATTATAATGTAGGCCACATGTGATCGAAATAGGCCTACAAGATCTCGTCAAAATTGTTTCATCAAATTCGGAGGTCAAACGTGTCAACAAGGAGGTGGATCTCTCTATCAGTTCTGCTCTATCTTCATCTGAAGAGCTTTGAGCGAGAGCGCTTTAACATAGAGATTATTTGTGTTCATATTCCACTTTCTTCTACATGAAGACTTACTTACTTACTTACTCATGGAAATGAGCCCTTCTTTAGGAGCCGCCAAATCAAGAATTTCCCAGCATTTTATGGAACCCGAAGATTCTTTACCGTGTTCACAAGAGCCCTTCACTGGTCCCTATCCTCAACCAGATCAATCCAATCCACACCATGCCATCATATCTCTCTAAGATCCATTTTAATATTGTCCACCTACCTACGCCTTGGTCTTCCCAGTGGTCTTTTTCCTTCTGGATTTCCCACCAATATCCTACATGCATTTCTTTTCTCCCCATCCGTGCTACATGCACTGCCCACTTCATCCTCCTTGCCCTGATCATTCTAATTATACTTGGAGAAGGATACAAGTTATGAAGCACAGTAAGTACTAAGGAAGAGAATTTTAATAAAGATTTCCTTGTGTATGATACAATTGTTCATATATGAATGAAAGTGTATTATTTTCAGGTGGAAGTGATCCATATGTGGGAATCTCTACCAGATGAATATACGCTAATGGACGTAGCCTATATCTACACATGGAAGAGGGTAAGTTTTTACGATATATTAAAACAATTCTAACTCTACTGTAAAATCAACGTCATGATCATGAGAATAATCATTTTGTACAACAATGTTCACAAATATCTTGACATTAAGGGAAGTGCAGAAAAAACCGACGCTGTGAGAAGAAAGTGCCTCTGTTTGTTTTTATTTTCTCAACAACTCTTCTATATTACATCCTCTTGCTTTTATTCCTGTATTATTTTGTGTTTGTTGTTGGCAATGCATCGTGAAAATCCATTTTCTTATTGAGAAATACATTCCTAAAGGCAAGGAGTCTATCATATGCTGCCCAATTATCCTCTATACGGCACTGCAAGCTGTGTAAGGGAGAAAATATTTAAACTCAGGTTCTGCAAGAGGCCGCGCCATAGCTCAAGCGGTTAGTCGCTGGCTTCCCATCGCGGCGGCCCGGGTTCGATCCCGGGTCTGGTCAAGTGGGATTTGTGGTGGACAAAGTGGCGATGGGGCAGGTTTTCTCCTAGTACTTCGGTTTCCCTTGCCAATCTTCATTCCACATATTGCTCCACAATCACCCTCACCTATCATCTGGGGCTGGTACAATAGGCCAGAAGTGGCCGCAGTATAAGGGACTTAGTCCCACCCCACGAGCAATAAAAAAAATGGGTCCTGCAAACTATAATGCTGTATCTTGAAACTAGCACACTCCCTTTGAGAACTGAAAATCAGTAAAGTTTCCTTTTTTCAGAATGAACAGTATCACAGATGCTTCAGTCAGTATATACACACGTACAGAGGGCGATACAAACTGCTACTGCCAGTCTTTACGAAGTTTCTGGGGAGATAATTTAGAATGGAATCGTAAAAAAAAAATCGATTTATTATTCTTGTAGAGTTATGACGTTTTGACACTTTTCGAGATCCTGAAATAATTGTCCATTCATGTATACATTGGGTTATTCACATTTAACATGTAGTTTATTACTTTTAATTGCCATAAATTACCATAATTACGTCCTTTCAGTTCGAGTTTATTTCACGTCTAAAAGAAATATATGGTCGTGAAGTGGAGACTCGCACACACAAAGACTGCCCAAATTTGCCCCTTCCCGCTCGTCCGCAGGCTTCACAGTGACTACATGTGGAGTCCCCGATACGAAGCAATAGACTAAGTTGGAGCCACTTCATAGCATGCGTACCCGTAAGAAGAATTCTGTCATGTTCAGGTCAGGAGAACGCGGAGGCCAGATGATCGGTCCCAATGGCCGATTCATGTAACAGGAAAACGGTTGTTCGCTTGGCTTGGAAAGTGGGGAGGGGCGCCGTCACGCCACCACGACATACACTCGCGAACATTAAGGGGTAAATCCTCCAATAAAATTAATCTTATTTTCTGCCTACAAGGAAATCAACATGCAGGATTCTCCCGAGATTTGGTATGGCCCAGTTACGTAATCGTTTGCGGTTATGGCTGAAATGTTGACGCTAATCTCCGTTGCAGTTGATTGATTTGAATATTTTGCGATTTCTCCATTCCCCATTCCTGTAGGTTGTGGAGAATGTTTCCTCTAGCCCGTGCGAATATTGCCTCGTCAGTCCACAATACGCGGCGGAGGAAGTCGGGTTCAGGTTCCTCTGCAGTTTTGTGCAGTTAATTGTGAGCTACTTCTGGACTTCTTGAAAGCACCACCTCCGCACGAAATACAAAAATGTCAAGGCTGAAATTTGAGACTCCGAAACGACTGCGAATCGGACAGTTGCTTANGAGGAGGTCATTGGATTTTTTCAGTTTACCTAATCCTTCCAGCTGCACTATGGCCCTCGGGTTGACTCAGCCTCTAACAGGAATGAGTACCAGGAATATTCTCGGAATGTTCTTTGGGGGGGGGAATACGGCGCTAAATTGCCTGAATCATGTTATGAAGCGAAATGTTTAGGCATGGGAATGCTATACTTTTCATGAGCGGCAAACAAATTATCAATACCATTGCAAGAATGGAAAAACGTATTTAGGTAAAGAATTGTAGCATAATATTTCCTCAATTTCTGGGGCAAAATTCCTGGCTTACATTTCAAGATTGCTCAAAATAGAAATGTGTTCTGCGTAGGCGTCTTCCTCTTCCCCAGTCTTCCTGCGTGAAGTCGGAATTTCAAGGCCATTGTCACAGAAACAAATTGCTCAAATGGCATGCATAACAACACGCGTCGACAAAAGACTCAATCGCTAGGTTTGTTATGGAGCTATTATTAGTTAAATACGTATTCATATTTACAGAAACTTTCTGTGTTTCCATGGCAGCATATTCGAAAGGCTTGTTTTGACAGATGGCGGAGACATCAAATAAACCTAGAATACAAAAACCATTGCTTCCAATTTGTGTGTGCCTTGTGTAGCGCGAGCTGCTTGCGTTATGCCCCGTTACAGGGGAAGACGATTCCGAATAATGAACTGCGAAAGTCATATCTGTAGTGATAGTGCGTATTTTGAAGTTCTGTACAAGAAAAAATCGAAAATCCACGAGGAATCCTAGTCTAGATGACTGGCTTCGGTGCAGAGGATCGAAACCCGGAGGAATCTTGGATTAGAAGCAGAAATACTAGGAACTTGACAACGTTTTCTTTGTTATTTTGCATAAATTTTTGAACTTAAGTTTTCATTTGAATTAGTTCAGACTTGGCTGTTGCTGTGGTCATGTCTTCGACAGAGATATGAAAGCTTGCACTTCGCAGAGCCCTCTATGTCCACCACATTGATAACTGTAGAATAAAAGTTGTGGGTCTAAAGAAAATTTATATTTTATAACCAAACATCATGGCCATTTTGTTAAATTTCTGATAGTAACGGGTTTTCCCCCAGTTTTCAATGTAATTAACCAGGTATTTGTTTACATAGATATGCAGGGTGGTTGTTTGTTACGAATCGATGTAGTTAACTGTTTAAGTAGGCAGTAGATTTCTTTGTTTTTTTTTAATGAGATTAATATTCTGTTAATTTTTTAAGGATTTAAGTGCTAGTGTTCACAGTCAGGTGAGCAGGTAAGCAGCTGGGCAGTTGTTTTAGTGATACAGGTTGGTTGGTTAGTTTAAGAAATAAGAAGGCAGTTATACATCATTTTCTTAACCAGCCATGTAGTGTATTGGTTGGGTATGAAATTTGTTTGTTGCTTGCTTCTTGGTTTGTTTGTTACAGGTCATTTAGTTGCTTATGTAGCTCATTAGTGGGATACATATTCTTGCGGTTGATTATTTCGTTAGGTAAATAGATAATTATGTGACTTGTATGTATTGTGAGTTAATTAGCTACTTCGCTTGTCTGTTTTTAAGGCGAACAGGCAGGTTTTTGTTGTTTATTTATGCAGTTTATTTAATGACTTAGATTGCTTGTTGGGCACGATTTTTTTTTATTTGTATTGTTTCTTTCCTTGCGAGTAGTTAGTTAATTATCTTGTCAGCGAATTAAATGTTTCGTTATTTAGTTAGTGTATCATGTTTGTACAAATGGATTTTAAATAATGAAATAATTGGGACATTCATTTGTTTGTTAATAAGTCAGTAATTTCTTGGCTTGTTTCTTATTGAGCTAAATAGATAATTTCTTTATTGGTTATGAAGACTAATTACTGTTTCCCAGACTAGAGATATCAGTGTGTAGGTAAACTGAGAGAAGGCGTACAACTTCCTAATGCTCATAAAGCAAAGGAGTGGGTGATCCTGCATACTGACACCTGTATACCTGCAAGAGAGTATGTAGCTTAATAATTAGTTGGACAATTCGCTGATCGGCTACTTACGCCTGTAAGTAAGTACAGGTACTAGCCACATGTCATCTTATTGTCTTTCACATTTTCTCGTGGTAGCAGGGATATGTGATATGGCGGAACTATAAACTGCTGTCCGTGGACACATAAAGGATGTCCGGATGAAAGGTATCCAAAATAAAGTAATTATATCTCAGAAATAATTTATTATACACATTTATGGGTTACACCATTACAAAGGGAAACTATCAAAGTTTTTTCTGGGTATATAACTTTCTCAATAAATTTAAAAGTGGCCTCCTTTGGTGGCACAACAAATATCCACGCTTGATGCATGTTTGGTGTTACCGTAGCCACAGCGTCCCTTATGAGGGCTTTCACGTGTTGAAGGTCCTGGTAATCAATGTTCTTCACATAACCCCATAAGAAAAAATCCACTGGGGTTAAATCAGGCGACTTAAGAGGCCAAGCAATTGGTTCATCTCTGCCGATCCATCTCCTAGCCATCTATCTCTCTAGGTGATTCCTAACATGGTGGCAAAAATGTAGCGGAGCTTGCGCGTAAAACTTTCAGAATTTTTTCTTTCCGATGACATAAAGCGGATACGTGTATGACTGTTTCTGAGATATACATTTTTTATTTTGGATGCCTTTCATCCAGACACCCGGTATGTAGACAGTGAATGTGAATTGTTTTGTTTGTTTGCAGAACGGCCCAATGAAATTCTTCTATCGAATCAGCCAAACCCAGAAAGACCTCGCTTCGTCTCTGGTCGAGAAACAGCTTCCTGCTGTTATCAACTCAGCGTCTGCTGAACAATCCTCTCCGACACCGCCCACTTCTCAGCTACCTTCAACTGTTTCTCGGTTACCAGAAACAAATTCATCAGACGGTGAACATGATTCTGAACGGTTGCCCAAAACAGCAGCCGTTCGAACCTCTGGAAAGTCAACACAAATAGTGACCACAACAGTGTCCACACATACACTATCTGGCAAAGCGACAACAGTTTGTGCGCAGCCCGAAATAGTCACAACTGTTACTAAGTCGATCTCACAACCGTCCTCAACTGTTTTAAAAGAAAATATCGAAGAACTACCAACTCCTGTACAAATAAAATATGCAGTGCCTACCACAACACCCCTTAATATAACCTCTTCACAGTTACCTCAATCAACTCTCCCAGAAATTGGCACACAGGGTCATACGAGATTTGTAACCAGTCCGCCTTTGATATCCATTACCAAAACAACTTCAACCTCAAATCCCATGAATCCAGTGACGTCACCAGATGCGAAAACACCAGTACCGGCTCCTACGACAATAATTGGCAAAACTGAATTGTCACCTTCGACATCCGTTAGCAAAAGCTCTGTGCAGCAAGAGACGCCTTCTGTAACACTTACCACAGTTCGTCAACAACCTGCCCCGACAGTGCTTACAAAGCAACCGCCCGTTGTAGCAGACACTGGACTCACCACACCACAGGCAAGCACAGACACTGCTCTGAAGGAACTCAGTGGCATTCATGTCGCAAAAACAGCTGCACAGTCACCTTCCACAAATGGAGCACCACCCTCAAATAAATCGTCTAACGACAGCAACTTTGCAAATAATGGCCACGTTTTAAGTGATACAGTTCCTGGTAACAATAAACCAAAACCTTCTTCACCTCCTCCTCCTCCTCCTCCTCCTGTTCGTCCCGGTAATGCTGATGGCAAAATTTTGCCTGCACATATGCAGCCCGCCGGGAATTTTACAGTTAAGTGTGAAGAAACTGCAGGGGTCAGCTTCATGGACAGATTGCTCACTGAAGTCAACAACAAAACTGCGACTGAGTCAGGCATTGCCACATACGCACCTCCGGATACAGTGAGTAAAGTCAAACCTCCTTCTTCAAAGCATGCTCAGCAACGTACTCAGATGTTTGCTACGAAGTCTTCCCCCTTTATTAAGGTAACGCCCGACGCTACCAATAACAAAATACATCTTAGCACAGCCAAATTTCCGGCAAATAAAGAAGCTACTAGATTACCTTGCATAAGTCAGAAGGTAACGGACAAACATGCTAGTAACTGTTTAACCTTGCGAAAGGACAAAGTTGAAGATAGTAACAAAAAGGATTTTAGAAAAGAGTCGACTAATAACATATCAGCACCAGAGAAGAGGCAAGAAAAGCAGAGCACGAAGAGCACTCCTTTGGCCTCTAACAATAGTAACACTAACAATAATAACATTAAAGTGCCCCAACAAAGTATACAAGTCATAAAGAATAACCAGCAGATCTTGAAGAAGAATGATGAAATAATGCGTTGTTCTAACAATTTTAAGCGGACGACACATATCTTGCCGAGGAAACCACAGGACATGCTGAAGGCATGCGGTGTTCCAGCTCGAGCCCAAGAAGATAAGTCGATTTCGAAAAAACGATGTGTACTTGCTGCAAATCCAGTGAAGCGACCTTTGGGTAATCCAGCTGATGCAACAGAACAGAAGGATATGGAACCCGTTGCCAAGAAGTGGCGCCTCGGTGTTGAAAATAACCATAATGCAATTCACGTCGCCCAAAAGTCAAATGAGTTGAAAGTAAAAAATATTCCCAGTTCCGGTGAATGCCAGGCTCCTAAAAAGGTCACACAAAAGTCCGATGCTTCAGAGGTCTCTCCGATTGTCTCTAAGGGCAGTAACGCCCATTTCCAGTTACCCGCGCATATCGAAAAGACAGAACTTCAAAAGAATCACAGCCTACACAAGAACAGCCTTGCTGATAACGTGCGGTCTTCTGTTACACTGCAGCGACCCGCTCATAACAATCAAACCAATGTCTTCTCAAAACAGTACGACATCCAATGTCGAGATCCAACCTCCAAGTTTGAGACCACATCTCCAAAATCTGACGTCATATTATCCCAAGTACCTGGATCTTCTGCTTGCGTGCGAAATGTGCAAAGTACTCCAGTATCTGTTCCCGCTGCAGCGCACTGCAATGCAAGTTCCAGATTACAGCCACCAGCCCTCCCAGATGGGGAACGCAGCAACGGTGGTGCTCTGGACCTCTCTGCATCTCCACGTCGCCAGCAGCAAGGCAATATCTTATCCATTGCCCAAACACTGGCTCGTCGTCATCAACAGCATTGTCCTTCCCCTGCACCGCCCCCTCTGTCTCCCTTGTCATCTCTTTCCCCTTTTCCGGTGATGTCTCTACCGGTCCGTTCTCCACCTCCGCAGCTCCGCATTCCTGTACCACAGCATCACCGTTCAGGCCACTCGCAACAACAGCGTCCTTCATCGTTATCTTCGTCCTCGCCTTCTCCGCCTGCTGATATACTGCCTGGTTGTTCCAGAAGTGGACTTCAGCAACAGCAGCCACTGGACATGTACCCGCCCCACCTACTCCCTTCTTCCGCCGTCATGTTTCGGCAGCAGCTTGAGATGCAGCGACTTTGGAATTCAGGCAAGCACAGTCCAAATCCACGCATGGAATGGTTTAATGATGCCAAATCAATGAAATCATTTGACAACTTCATGAAAACTCTACAGCAGCAACAGCAGGGCAACCGGAGCTCTTCATTTTATCCATATAATAACAACACGACTGCAGCACCCAACAGCCACCGGAAGTGACAAGAAGTTGAACATTTGTCAGAAACGAAGAAAAGAGACGTTGGAATTGCCCCAAAGTTGGGGGTGGAGGGTGGTCAACAGTGAGTAATGTTAAGTTGTCACTGTCACCCCACACAAGCGTTGAAGTCCCGCGCATTCACTGGAGCGGTCGGTAGGTGGGGGTGAGTGACCAACTGCACAGTCCTGCAGCAGTAACTCCGAGGAAATACCCCCAGAAACTAGGGCCGGCTGGGTATGGTATTGAGAATCGAACCCCGCCACCAAGTTCATCCTGTAGTGGGCGAGGGTGATGCCTGGAATTCTCCAATTTCTAATTTCCCTTTGGAAATGAGCCTTTGTTGTATATTTAACAAAACTCACAAAAATAGTTCCTGATTGTTTTTATGTGTAATATATGTAACATATCTGGTTGGTCGCCTAACGTTATAACTTCTAAAGTCTGTGTTAAAGAAGTCTTAGCGAGGAACACTTGAAGTTTTAACATGTTACGGAAGAATATAAAAATTCAAATAAAAATATTTTGATTGACTGCAGATTTGTAAATATATTTTATAATTTTCAAGCATAGAACAATTTAATTCAATGTTTTATCAAAACTGAATTATTTTGAAATTGACCTTGTTTCTAAGCATTCAGGGTTCGTCTAATTTTATCCTCCAGATGAAATTTATTCGGGTTTGACGCAAAATAATTAATAACTTTCATTAAGAAAAATTAAGAGGTCAAAAGAACGGTGAAAGTTATTTTATAGTAAAGTACACGGTAATTCTCAACCACATCCTTTGCTAGTTACCGTATATTTCTGGTTTCCCTCATGTGGATTCAAGTCCCGATGAGGCCATTGAAAATTTTTCAGTTGACCTAAACCTTCCGGCCGCACTATGGCCCTGGGATTTACTCAGCCTCTAACAGAAATGAGTACCAGGAATTAATTAAATAATTTTCCTGGGGAGTAAAGCGCGGCCGGCGCGTAAGGCTGACAACCTTACCGCCATCTTTGAGCCGATTGTCTAGATAATGTGGGACTCTCAACGTCTCACAACCCTATGGGCCTTCACGGCCTGGTACAGGGATAGCTTTACTTTTTACTTTACTCGTGTATTGCGGATAAATATGTATTGTGCAATCACATTGCAAGGAGCAGGAGAATATTCTGCCTATATTTCGTCAAATATTGACCGCATTCTTCAAATAGAAGCTGTAGATCTTAATGAGATCTGAGATTTTGACTTGGTACGATGAAAGTGTGTGGCAAGCTCGATTCCATTTTCACGTAAAATGTGCGTTATACTGGTTATATACTAGCCAAAATTATATCGAAGAATGCCGTCGTCTGGGATTTGGCGCCGTGTAGATACTGTGTTAACCGACGTTTCGGAACATATCGCTGCAACCACCTACCCACGCTGGTTCCTCGCTCGTGGTTTTCTTATGCCCTGAAGATGGAGGTGATGCGTTCCTCCGAAACGTCGGTTAACACAATATGTACACGGCGCGACATCTGTTATTCACCGCCATGAAAACCTGAAATCTTACAAAATTATATCGTCCCTTCAGCTATCTCTGCAAATTTAACTGAAATCTATGTAAGTTTTGAGGTTTTCACGGCGATGACTATGAAGAAAGTCGTCTTCTGGGTTTAGGCGCCGTGTATTCTTCGTTTTGGCCGACGTTTCGGAGGAACATCGGCCAAAACGAAGAATACACGGCGCCTAAACCCAGAAAACTGCTTTCTTCTTAACTGAAATCTGTTCTGTAGTTTCGGAGGCAAGGTAGCCGTGTATCGACAGTCGGATAAAGACGTCTTCCGCATAATATGATCAGTTAATGCACTTCGTGTAAAGTCCGTCAGGGGTCATCTTTACCAGTAATATTAGCTTACGTACATATCGGCTGAATCCTTCGGTCTAGAAACCCGAAATTAACGGCCGTGGGGACTCGTTGCGCTGACCACGCGACAGCCTCTATCCGCTAAAGTTGGCACTAACTTCACCGACAAGCGGCGGTAGCTCGGTCGGCATAGTTCGCTTGCGGACTAAAGCCTAGGTGTTCTTTTTTTTTTGTCTGCTGAATCCAGCGTTGATTTTTCTACGTGCCTTCCCATTTCCTTGTGCGTAATAACACTCGGTGTTTGTGAGGTCTGTAGGGGCTCGTGGTTGTCGGGGACACATTATGCCACTAGTGACCTCTACGGCCATCTTCCGCATCTCAATTCTGCCATCAGATTTAAGTATTACGCCGCATTTTTGTTTTAAATGGACTCCGCCATTTTCAAGATTGTTAGAGTTCAGAAAGGTCGTAGTTGGAGCCTTTATGGAAGTGCATGTAAATCCATATTTACGAATATGAAATTTAAAACCCCGAAGCCGGCAGTGGATTCAAATATAAATTTAGTTATCAATTTCACTGTCGCGTTTGATATTTTCGTAATTAACTGTTTTTCTTCATTTCATTACTTCCGTCTGTTGTTCGTGATAAACTTTTTTTTTCATCATGTGACTGATTTATCTAAATGCTAGAATAGTGAAACTGTTGTTGTTTTTTTTTTTTAATTCGCATAGTGGGGTGGGGAGTGGGGGGTGGAGTCCAGCTTGGTCCACTCGGCACGTCGGCCACTGATTGGCCTATTGTACCTGCCCCGGGTGATTATGATGATGGGGAATTTGGTGGAGTGGATCTTTGGCAGGGGAAACTGAAGTACACGGAGAAAACCTGCCCTAGCGCCACTTTGTCCACCACAAATCCTACTTGACCAGACCTCGGCTCGAACCCGGGCCGCCGCGGTGGGAAGCCAGCGACTAACCGCTTGAGCTATGGCGCGGTTAACTGTTGCATGTTACTCGGAAAGGTAAAGTTAACCTCTTCACTACGCCGTGAAAGCTTACAGGGGCTAGAAAATAAAGCTCCATTCTTAATTTCGGAAATGGTAGGGATTGGTTAGATTCAAATTCAAGCTTTCTTACCCTCAGGTATAAAAGCCACTTACCAAGTGGGCAGGAGGTTGGTTGGTTTTCAGGATCGGTCTCGGTAGGGTAATAAAGAGAATATACCGAAGTTCTAATTGGGATTCGAACAATGGACTTCCAGTCTGTAGCTTACACTGACCCAGATATATCCCGTTTAATGAATGCATATGGTTCTTACTGCAGTGTAAAATAATCATTCATATTTCAATGTTGTATGTATCATTATGAATGCAAAGACATTTGTGTAGAAATATTTTAGTAGGGTTCATATTCCTGCTGAAAAATATAACTTAGATGTCTGTTCGATGTAAGTAGATGTGATTGTTTCATATGAAAAATGAGGTACATGAATGAGATACGTAGATTTCAGGACAATAATATAATAATATGTCTCTTTCTCTGTCTGTCTGTCATTCTGCACAGATAAGAACATCTTGAATGCAAAATACTTTACAAACTTTCAATTGTAATTGTATGTATATAATTATTTCCAAGTTGTAAATATATCCTAATATATTTTCTTTACAATTGAATTGTCTAATTATATATTCTGTATACGAAACTATTTGGACTTTGGGATATGAAAAATAAAAGTAACATGTGTTAGTTCATTAAGTTTAGTTTTCTTGCATTAATTATTTATACTTGTAGAAAATGAATTAAGCAGGGAAAAGTTTTTTATGTTCGTCCTTTACCGCTTTCTTCCTTTCCTTTATTCTTCATGCCTTTATCTGCTCGTATTTCCCTCCTTTCTATGTTAAAGCAGCGAATTAAGTTTCAGTACATATGTAACCTTGTACGTATAATTGTCATATATACAGGTAAGCTCAGCCGGTCACAGCCGCACGGTTTAAGGTGCTCGCTCGAACGCTGAGATCGTGGGTTCGAATCTCACTCAAGGCATGGATGTTTTTGTGTGTTCCTTTATTTTGTGTCTGTGTTGTCCTGTGTATAGGTAGCGGCCGTGCGACAGGCTGATCACCCGTCCAGGGAGTCCTACCGTCTGCGTAAAAAAGACTACGAAACTGAAGAAGAGGCCAGGACCCAACAAAGGGCTGTAGAGCCATTGATGACTGAATGATTGAATGAATGAATAGGTAAGCCTACGCGAGAGTACCACGACATGAAACGTGCATATATAATTATACACATTTTCTTTGATATAGAAGGAATACTATATAATTTTGTCTTATATTTCCTTTGTAGTTTCTTGGGGTGGGGTGAGACTGAGTCCACTAGGACCTTCGGCCACAAATTTCCCTGTCGTACCTGTCCCAAATGATGGATGATGATTGTGGAGCAGTCGGTGGAAAGAGAATTGGCAGGGTGAACCGAAGTACTCGGAGAAAACCTGCCCTAGTGCCACTGTATCATCACAAATCCCACATGACCTGAGATGTACTCGAACCCGGGCTGCCGCAGTGGGAAGCCGGCGACTAACCGCCTGAGCTGTGGCAGGGCATCCTTTGTATAATTAGTTACAAACCTTCGGATACTGTGTATATAGACCTAGACACAAAAGGACTCTGTTTAAAACTGATCCTTTGTGTATGTTTGTTATGTCGCTTTCACAGTGCGGAGGCTTTAGCTTACAAAGATGGCAGCTGCTACGTTCGAAACTCTGCCATCTGAACGACAAGGATGTAATTTAATTCGCTGTTGTAATGGAGAAATTATGGGAAGAAATAAAAAATGACGGGAATAAAGGAAAGGAAAAGAGGGCGAAGGATGAAGATACTAAAGACAAGGAAATGATTCTCCCCGTATTTTATTTAATTTCAGCGAACTCTTCCGCAAGTAACTGAACAGTGAAACTTGCAGGGCACTTATCGGGGTTTTCTAATCCGATGTTCAGACAAGGATCCTGCAACTGCCTGCAGGAACCCTGCCATCACAGGACAAACATCAGCGCCCTAAGGCGTAATTCCGTGATTCAAGTAGGCAGTAGGAGAAAATCACTGGTTCCAGTGATTAAGGTTATCTCTAAGGGACCTAAATGAATAGGTGCCTTCCCCCTCACCTGAGGACGGAAACACAACCAGTTTTCTAAGCATCGTGTTTTCTAGTTTCTAGAATACCGAAAGATGTAAAAGTCCAAAAACCCGGTAATTCTGAGTATTATACACCATCGTCAGAAGCCTTTAGAATCTACATGACTTACTCTGCTTCACTTCGTAAAAGCCCATAGAGTCTTCTACTGAAAACTTTATAGGTATTCTCTCTGGTAGCTTAACAAGCTCTATTAACATTCATATCAACATCTAAGTTTTTCAAAGCTGCGAAACTGTTTAATACACGTAATTCAACCTGGATCTGTGATGTTTTTCCTGTTACCTCTTCTAATTTCCTGAGATTGAATCTCTCCATATCAAGCTTTAGTATTACGCGTTTACTTACTGACAGTCTCTCCCTAACTTCTGTAACCATCGCTGTCACAGTCAGCTTCTCTGAAGTATATGCCGCTCCTTTTTGTCAGAATCTTATTAATCTGATTGTTTGTCCAGTTGATGGGTCCAAGCGAATGTACGGATCTTGCAACTGGGAATATTGTACTCATGACAATTAAATTTGTAGACGTGGCAAATTCATAGCTCTCAATTCCATTATATATTTTTACTTTTTTATTGCTAGTGGGTTGGGACTAAGTCCCTTGTACTGCGGCCACTTCTGGCCTATTGTACCAGCCCCAGATGATAGGTGAGGGTGATTGTGGAGCAATTGGTGGAATGAAGATTGGCAGAGGAAACCGAAGTACTCAGAGAAAACCTGCCCCAGCTCCACTTTGTCCACCACAAATCCCACTTGATCAGAACCGAGATCGAACCCGGACCGCCGCGGTGGGAAGCCAGCGACTAACCGCTTGAGTTATGGCGCGGCCTAATTCCATTATTACAACTGATTTTATATAAATTCTCGTTCCCGCATGCCCTTTTCGAAAATATCTTCTTTGTCTACTTTGGCAATGAACTGTCTTCAACATTTAATGTAGTATTTACGAAATTCATCAAATGTGTGCTGTAGTTCCTCATGAAGTTTCACCCCGTGTCATCAGTTTCGTCCTCTAGCGGGGGTGCATATTCAGAACTATAATAACATATCACCGAACTCTTGGTGATATAAGCGACATGCTATCACTAGCAAACTCGACTCTCCTAATTGCTGATATGATTATCTCGTATGCGAAAAATCCTAATTCATAATTCTCATTCCCCTTTCCACGGAAAATTATCTGTTTGTTCGGTGCTACCGACGTTGGTTCTGACAGCCGTTACTCCAGCTAAATCTAAAGCGTTATTTGCTGATTCTCTTGCAACGGTTATCCGTGAACTTGCCATATACAGACCTCTCATATTCCATGCGCCAAATCTCATGTTCAAATTCCGTTGTTTCGGTCGTTCGAAAGAATTCACTTAATGTGAGGAATTGCTAGACCCAAACCGAACCACCTAGTTGGAGGATCACTCCTTGTCGGCTGTCCGTGCCTAATTATTCAGTATATTCGCAGCTACCCTCCACATCTACAGGCCGTCTCCTCCACCCGCAACCTGAGGACGCTTCATGCGATGTAGTGGTTAGTCCGTTATGAACCGGTGCTCTGGAATTAGTGATGTTACGAGGTCATAAGTGTATTCATGATTTAGTTAGTGACGTTTCCTTTATAACAGGTGTAACAGGTACGTCTTCAGGATTCGGTTTTCAGACGTAAATTTGTGATACGTTAATGAGGTTGGCATTTAAACAGGAGAGAAGTTGCTAAATTAATCTTAATTCTTGTCTTTCAAAACAGCAGACAGAGCCAATATGGACAGGGCCCCATGTAGGCGTGTGATAGAAATACCAATATAACAAATCTGATCTCATGATGAACAGAATACAAGCGTTAGCTTCCGGGCGCACTGCGATATTTGTTTGGGTTTGCAACGTCATCTTGACTGATTGCGAGTGGCAGCGTTAGGTCCCGCTCTGCCCTCAGCGCCTAGATACGATGCGGAACCCAGTTGCAGACAGTGCTACCAACATCAATGTTCCAGTGAGCGTAACAGTGGCACAACCAGCAACTGCTCAAGGTTTGTCTCATAATCAAGGGAACCGATTCCCCATTGCACTGGACTTGTTTTTTTAATCGGTGTGTTTCGTTTTAAATATTTGGACCGAAGAGAGATGAAGTGACAGGAGGTTGGAGAAAACTGCATAATGAGGAGATGCATAAATTGCACCCTTCTCCAAGTATAATTAGAATGATCAAGTTAAGGAGGATGAGGTGCACAGGGCATGTAGAACCGATGGGGGAGAAGGGGAATACATATAGGATATTAGTGGGAAAGCCAGAAGGAAAGAGACCACTGGGAAGACCAAGGCGTAGATGGGTGGACAATATTAAAATGAATCTTAGAGAGATAAGATGGGATGGTATGGATTGGAATTTTCTGGCTCAGGATAGGAAGCAGTGGAAGGCTCTTGTGAACACGGTAATGAACCTTCGGGTTCCATAAAATGCTGGGAAATTCTTAAGTAGCTGCAGAATTGGCGGCTCCTCAAGAAGGGCTCAGCTCCATGAGTAAGTAAATGTTCCGTTTTATGCCCTTCATGAATTAGGGTGGAACCTTTTCGGACTGCGCAATCATCATTTTTATATTTTCCTGTGTCTCTTTTATATAATCTTTTGATCCGGGATAGCGCAGTCTGTATAGCGACTGGTTAGAGGTTGGAGGTCCTAGGGGCAGGAGTTCGAGTGCCGGTAGAGATAAAATTTTTCTCCTTTCCACGTCATCCGGATTGGTTTTGGGACCCACCCAGCCTCCTATCCAAAGGGAACCGGGATATCTTTCCCCGGGGGGTAAAGCGGCAGGAGCGTGAAGCTGACCGCTCACCTCCAACTACTGCCGAGGCCAATAATACGTGGGTCTATATATCAGCTCCACCATACGTCTTCATGGCGCAGTGCTTAACTCGTTAAGTACAGGGACAACTTTACCTTGCCTTGCAATTTTGGTTTGTACTGGAAGGCTCATGTTGCACGGTCTGCTTAGGTGGCTTGAACATGTTTCTTTGCATTCGTCCNAGAGGTTGGAGGTCCTAGGGGCAGGAGTTCGAGTGCCGGTAGAGATAAAATTTTTCTCCTTTCCACGTCATCCGGATTGGTTTTGGGACCCACCCAGCCTCCTATCCAAAGGGAACCGGGATATCTTTCCCCGGGGGGTAAAGCGGCAGGAGCGTGAAGCTGACCGCTCACCTCCAACTACTGCCGAGGCCAATAATACGTGGGTCTATATATCAGCTCCACCATACGTCTTCATGGCGCAGTGCTTAACTAGTTAAGTACAGGAACAACTTTACCTTGCCTATGCGATTTTGGTTTGTACTGGAAGCCTCATGTTGCACAGTCTGCTTAGGTGGCTTGACCATGTTTCTCTGCATTCGTCTATTTTTCCATATGTCGAATACATAGTTTACTTTCTTCGTATGTCTCATATTATATTTAGCATTATCTGGTAAATATGACACTCAGAATAATTTCAAAATCCGCTGCTTAAATTGCAAAATGCTGGTAACTCAGTCGGTATAGCGACGGCCGGACTTCAATTCCCGGTACCGCCAACAGATTTTTCTCTTCTCCACAAAGACCATATGGAATCCAGGACTCACCGAGCCTCCTATACATTGGGTACAAGGGGCATTTTCCTTGGGTTAAAGCGGCCAGGGCGTGAAGGTAACCACTCATATCTATCTGGTCCTAAGGTAAAGAACCTCCATACATCTTTATGAAGTAGTGCATAATTAATTAAGCAAAGGTACAACTTTACTTTGTTTTTGCCGCTGTTTGAATTTTAAGTCTACAAACAATTTCTTCTCCTTAACATAAGTTTCATTTTCATGCAGAAGTATTGTGAAGAAATTGAGTTGTAATTTATCAGTAGCCTCTATTTCAATTTTTCCATTCTAGTGATGTGTCCACTACTTCTCTTATTCCTTAATAGCCGTGTATTTAAGCCCTTGCATTATAAAGGTAAATCTAACCCTGTAACAGGCCGTGGAGGCCCGTGGGGTTGTGAGAGGTCGAGAATCCCACATTTTCTAGAAAATCAGTTTCAGTCTGCAAGAGAATTATACCGACCGAGCCGCCGCCGCTTGCCGATGAAGTTAGTGCCAACTATGNGGCATTTGCCTGGAGGAATTCAGGAAAACCACAGAAACCTTCTGCAAGAAGAGCTTGTCTCCGTGTCGAAACTATAAATCACGACCTCCAGACTAAAAAGCACTCGACCTTGACTTCCATTACTTTCCTTTCTGAAAATAGTAACAAACAAATGAAAAGGGCCCCACTTCTCTGGTAACAGAGCCCAGTGCTGAACCCCAGTAGCACCGTAGTTCACTACTGGACAAGTCTGTCTCAAAGTGGCAACTTGTCAAACCTATGAAGACAGCAGTGAAGGAAAATGATGCAATTTCGATATTGGTGATACGATGATTGAGAAGGTGAAATAGGTAACCATGGGTTACTTTCCGCACCTCAGCAATGAGACAGCAATGTCTAAGAGTCTGCTCTATTTGAAAGGTAAAGTTGTCCCTCTGGCCTTGGCACTAGTTGGAGGTGAGTGGTCAGCTTCACGCCCTGGACACTTTAAGATCGGGGAAAGACCCTCCTGTACCCACTGGATAGGAGGCTGGGTGGGCCCCAGAGGCGGTGTGGACTACATTGAGAAGTGAAAATTCTTGACCCCATGGGGACTCGAACTCCGACTCCTTTGTCGTCCAGCTCGTAGCCAGTCGCTCTATCCACTGCGCTACTCCTGTTCTTAAAGATAATGCTAGCTCTGTAACAGGCCGTGGAGGCCCATATAGATGTGAGATGTCGAGGCTCCCACAGTTCCTAGACAATCGGCTCATAGATGGCGGTGAGGTTGCCGGCGGCCCCTTAGCCCCAGAAAGATTCCTGGTACTCATTTCTGTTAGAAGTTGAGTCGAACCCAGAGTCATAGTGCGGCTGGAAAAATTAGGGCAATTGAAAAATCCAATGACATCGGGAATCGAACACGCCAACTTCCGGCTTGTAGCACAGTGCCTCAACTAACTATGCCACGAAGTAGTTACAGTCAGTTACAGGCACTAAAACAGTTCATCATTTTTTGGGTGCCCTTGGCATCTCAACTGTGTACGCAGAAACTTCGGGTTCTTCTTCAGACATTTTTGCCAAACTTCCTAATAACTTTGATTGATGATTATTTTACTGTTCTATTGCTACCAGGTGGCACGCGGTCGCGTAGTTGGTTGAGGTACTATGTTATTAGACGGAAGGTCGCGGAATCGAATCCCGATGAGGTGGATTTTTTCAATTGACCTAATCCTTCTAGCCGCACTATGGCCCTAGGGTCGACTCAGCCGCCAACAGAAATGAGTACCAGGAATATTCCTGGGGGTAAAGGGCGGCCGGCCCGTAAGGCTGACAACCTCATCGCCATCTGCGAACAGATTTTCTAGAAAATGTGGGAGCCTCAACATCTCACAACCCTATGGGCCTCCACTGCCTGTTAAAGGGATACCTTTACTTATTATTTGTTTACTTTTATTGCTGTCAGTATCAGTTTGTCTCTCGGACATCTTCAATATGTTTACGATCCTATGACCGCCTCGTCAATCAGAGTGGCCAACCATCTTCGCCCCCTCAAACACTGGGATCGTGGGGTCGAATCCCCCTCAAGTTATGGATGTCTGTTCGTTTTTATTCTGTGCTTGTGTTGTTCCCTCTGTACGTAGCGGCCATCAAATTTGTTGATCCCCTGTCCCAGGAGTACTATCGACTGTGTATAGATTAATAAACTGAATAAGCGGCCAAGGTCCTCAAGGGCTGTAGAGCCATAGATAGAAATGCCTATCCGAACTTTTATGAAACATGTACAGAAAGGGCTAACGATATGAACGGTAGGCCTCAGGCAGGATACACTGTCGGACAGTCTAGCAGCAGCCACGCTAGGGACAACATCATGAACACAGAACGTAGAGTTCCGAGCATGTACAACCTCACGCTTATGAGGTAAGGTCTACCCTATTTAACTTCTATTAGATACACCCTTAATTAATTAGTGATAGAGTAATACATTCATGACAAATTCACTATACAATACGATTTAATTGTTATAAAAATTGTCTTGCTTTTTTTAGCTTAAAATTAAGTGGATTCTCTTGATGAGCATCCTTGTGTTCCACATAACCATAGGGCCTATAGTTCTTTAAATAATCATGAAACACGAACGGCTAACTAGCACGCAGAAATCTTAATATACATTGTGTGTAACGCATTATATTATATGTGAGACTGTCTTCTGAAAAATTTTAAATTCTTTTATATGCATTTTATATAATTATGCACAATTATTGAAAATAAATTTGAGCTATTTGATTTTGTATTACTAATTATATACTCCTAATGACGCCAATGTGCCGGTCACTGTAGCCGAGCGGTCTAAGGCATGTACTGGCTTCGCTTGCTTGGAAACCGGGATCGTGGGTTCGAATCCAACTCAGGGCATGACTGTTTAGTTTGTGTGTGTGTTTTTCTGTGTTTGTGTACAGGTAGAGGCTTTGCGACGAGCTGATCACCCGCCCAAGGAGTCCTACCGAATGCGTAAGATCTAGAAAAACCGAAGTGAACGGAGAAGTTCATGGAGGTAGGCCTAGGCCCACTGGGGCTGTAGTGCCATGGGGGAAAAGAAATGATGCCAATGTAAATGATGAAACATGTCTGGACAATAATTGACTTAAATTTATTTCAAGGACTTGTGTTGTGTAATAGTCATGGGTGTTGAAATTCACTGTACTGTGATAAAAAAGAACGCTGTGCATTACAACGGTACACATTGCAACATAAAAATTTGTTGTAAGTTTTGATTTTGACATGTTCCAAAAAGGTGTGTTTATATCTAGCTTTACAGAACTGTTGAAACTCATTTAGTTTCATATTGACGTCATTGTCCCTTCATGGGCTCGATTGCAGACTGAATAACCCAATTCCTCGCTTGTTCACGCATATGTTTTTTTTCCTTGGCACTACAGCCCCAGTGAGCCTAGGCCTACCTCCATGAACTTCTCCGTTCACTTCGGTTTTTCTCTATCTTACACATTCAGTAGGACTCCTTGGGCGGGTGATCAGCTCGTCGCAAGGCCTCTACCTGTACACAAACACAGAAAAACGCACACACACAAACTAAACATCCATGCCCTGAGTGGGATTCGAACCCACGATCCCGGCTTCCGAGCGAGAGAAGACAGTGCATCCCTTAGACCGCTCGGCTACCGTGACCGCCACGCATATGTTTACTTTACCTAAAATAGTGTTGAGGCTTGAGTTAAGGGCAGTTAGTACAGGTGAACCGGTTTTCATTCTGATTTCTTAACAGTTTGTGTTCTTGAGATTACTCTCCTTGGAACAAGAAATGTGTCTGACTGTTATGAATATGGCGGGGCCGCATGGTAGACCAGTTGGTTGAGGCATATGCTACAAAACCGAAGGTTCGGTTCCTGATGAGGTCATTGGATTTTGCAATTGACATCATCCTTCCGGCCGCACTATGGCCCTGGGGTCGACTCAGCCTCTGACAGAAATGAGTAACTGAAATCTTNGGGGGGGGGGGAGTAAAGGGCGGCCGACGCGCAAGGCTGATATCCTCACCACCATCTGTGAGCGGATTGTGTAGAAAACGTGGGAGCCCCAAACTGTCACAACCCTATGGGCCCCTACGGCCTGTTACAAGGATAGCTTTACATTTTGTGTTATTATGGATACGGCGCCCAAATTATTTCCTCTTGATCAGTAAAAACTATCAGTCGAAAATTACCATAAATTTTATTTTGGTTCTTAAATAGGCCTGAACAAACTCACCGCCGCGTATAAGCCGATTGTCTACAAAATGTGGGAACCTCGACGTCTCATACTCCTATGGGCCTCCACGGCATATTACGAAAATATATTTTTAATAAGCCTGAATAAAATACTACGTCAATTCTGTAAATTTGTAGCGGCTGTGACACACACAGTGTACAGGCACAGCAGAGCAACGTTAATACGGGTATATACCCAGTATTTAATTAAATCTTCTTTAATTGCAAAACATCACTCTGCGAATTTTCTTTCCTTTAGTAATATAACGAAAATATAACGTGTGTAATATAAAACCTCTAAATTTTATTTAATTTATATTCATTTGTACTGATATTGACAAACCAAGAGAAATCTCTTCTAGGGCACTAAACAATTTATCCCAATGCAAATATGGCTAATAAACCGAATCGGATAATAGAGAAAGAAAAGTTTCTCCGCGAGAGGTTAGATTTCGTCATGTTGCATTTCGTTCAATACCAAATATAAAAGCAGACCTAAAACTTTCGGAATGAGTCAGAGAATAAAACCAAATTCTGTAGTAGGCAGCACGCTTTTCCGAAAAATTCGTTAATCGCCCACAGAACTACACGGTGTCACAGCCCGGAAGACGAGAATGTTGACAAAACAGCGCCGTAAAAACCTAAATCTTATATAAACCTGTATAAAGTAAATTTATTCTCATCCCATTCTTTGCTGAAAACAATTACGGGAATATAAATTCCTTATGATCCACGAGGACAGAAGAACGTGGGGCTTCATAACACACTACATCATCTCCAATGTTTACGCGATTCAGTTAGAGAGAAGTAACTTAAACATTTCTACTCATAACATGTGCTAAGTTACAAAAATGGAACCTCAGATTTGACATATATTGATTGGTATTACTTCGACAAACCTGTTTCACATCCCTACTTCAGATAACTTTTCTTTTTCTTCGTTCCTGCTACCAGAGACGGGTATTCATTGCGCCATATCTATTCCCTCCAAGTCAGCTAACGGCCACTAGGCAGCGCTCACACTACACTCACTTGTCTCGATTGCAGGCCTAATAGATTGATGGTTCAATAGATAGATGGATAGAATGTAATCTGGAAGGTAGATGGAAATATAGATAGACAGAAATAGACAGAGAGGGAAATAGACAAAACATGAAGCTACAAACATCAAAACCAACCGTGATAACAAAATTTATATAGAGAGGATTAGTCATATCTAAAGTGCATATTGTTAAAATTTCTTATGTGACAGTATTTCCTTATCGTAGTGGTGCGCCTCTGAAGATGATTCTTTTGAATCGAAACATGTAAGATGAAAGAGGACTGAAGTGTTGTAAACTCGTATGTCACACTGGACTGAACTTTTCATTATCTACTCTGTAAAATATGAAGAGATACAAACGGATGAATGGATGGATGGACGCATAGATAGACAGACAGACAGACAGACAGATAGATAGATAGATAGATAGATAGATTAGATATACAAAGAAACAGCTTTGTAAATTGATACTAGCTGGTTTTAATAAACACATCCTGGCATGGTGACTATGTGTCATATTTTTAAATCCAGCGATTCCAGAATTATAATATTAAAAAGGAATTGAAGTTGGATTAATATTAGAGGCACACACTCATAGATAACATAAGGAACCTACAGTATGTGTTATTTACCTTAAGACCTTTTATTTCATTTTGATGAGCAGTCGACTTACTGGAGAAGCGAGGCTTTGTCTAAGTATTTTTTTACCCATCTATTCATAGAATTCGCTTGAGAGGGAATCGCATTTACAAATCATGTTTTGATACAGACAGTGAATTTTTTTTTTAGAGATAGTTGCCTTCCTAACGCCACTAATACTCCTGTCGTTGTAATTTGCTTGAAAATATCTACCCATGCAATTTGCACCAGGTCTCTGGTTAAACAATCCATTTTAAAATAGGCATACAGGTAAGGTGCAAATAATGTTGTCCTTGTGCTTAGCTAAATAACCACCACGCCATGAAAACGTAAGGGGAAGTGGGGGTATAGCTCCATGTATTCTTAACCTCGTCACTGGATGGAGATGAGTGGTCAGCTTCAAGCGCTGATTATTTTAGCGCCAGGACTCATTGGATAGGAGGCCAGATGGTCCTAGAGTTGGTCTGGACACTGCGGAAAAGACAAGAATTTTTTGCCCCGTGCCGGGAATCGAAATCAGACTTTCAGCGATCCAGTCCGTAGCCTATCCTATATCTACTGAGCTAACCCGGTTCCTAGCATGTAAATATATACACCCTGAATCTGTACATATCAGTGGTTATGTATCGGCCTGCAATTTGTGAGCCAGCAGACCTGCCCAGTCATGGAGTTTTGTGGTTTCCCTCATCTGCACAGCCCAATGACGGAACAGTAGCTGAACACTGCAACAGCACTCCACATTTCTTTCCCCTCTTCGATCAGTTTTAGTCCTATATCTTGTCTTCGCCATCTGCGAAGGGCCCCCCTCTCGCTCTCTCTCTGTCACACACACACACACACCAACCGGTTCAGCCCGTCTCGTGAAGCCTGCGGCTGTGTGCGTATGACAAGTGGAAGTCATGTCAAGCACGTACGGACTCGGCAATTCAAGAAACAGCCCACAAAGTGGTTACGTTTTAGGCTATAGGCTGAATTAACGTAATTCAGCTTGTTACGTACAGAGATACAATGTCACGCACACCAATTGCACTCATATCATAGTCTGCCCATGATGAACCTCGTGATTTCTAATTATTACAAAGGAATTAAAAATTCAGTTCTATGAAACTGAAATTAATTTTCTGTGTAGGATATTCCACTGCATAATGAGGAGCTTCATAACTTGTACCCTTCTCCAAGTATAATTAGAATGATCAAGTCAAGGAGGATGAGGTGGGCAGGGCATCTAGCAGGAATTTGGAGAGGAGAAATGCATATAGGATATTGGTGGGAAAGTCAGAAGGAAAGAGACCACTGGGAGACCAAGGCATTGGTGGGTGGACAATATTAAAATGGATCTTAGAGATATAGGATTGGATGGTGTGAAATGGATTAATCTGGCTCAGGATAGGGACCAGTGGAGGACTCTTGTGAACACGGTAATGAACCTTCGGGTTTTATAATGTTGGGAAATTCTTGAGTAGCTGCAAAATAGGCGGCTCTTCTAAAAGGGCTCAACTTCGTGAGTAAGTACAGGACATTCCGTTTAGCTACGAGAGAACACTTTTGGAGGCAGACACAGGAAACTGGTATTCAAAACCCCTCACGTAGGCTTCCTTAAGCTAGTATCAGCATATACTTTGAAATAACTTATGTATTGTAAGATTTGAGGTTTTCACGGCGGTGACTTTGAAGATTGCCGTCTTTGTGATGTGGCGCCGTGTAGTTCTTGTGTGAAATGACGTTTCGCAGGAACGTATCACCTCCATCTTCAGGGTAGAAAAATCCGCGAGCGAGGAACGAGCGTGAGCAAGTGGCTGCAACCACACAAGGTCTACACGGCGGTCTACAACTTATCTATTGTTTTCTTATTAGCTTGCATCCTGTTGCGTGTCTCAAATAAGATATAAAACATATAAGGATATACCGTCTACACAACAACACTGTATTTTACACCAAAGAAGACACCGATGTATCAACATTTGTTTTATTAAAGCTTTTATGGACGAGACATGTTTCGACCCTTATATTGGGCCATCATCAGGCGTACAATGTTCGGCTTTTAAGCTGCTCTACTGCATCAAGTTATCATTAAGTTGCATCCTGTTATGTAAATCAATGTAGACAACGTGCAATACATTTCTGTTAAAACAGCACTCTCTCCAGCAGGTAAACTTTTCTGTAAAGCACAACGTGTTTCGGCATATGTGTGCCATCTTCACGTCTGGTTTTAGTTACAATTCTTCCATCACATTTTTTTTCCTTGGCACTACAGCCCCAGTGAGCCTAAGCCTACCTCCATGAACTTCTCCGTTCACTTCGGTTTTTCTAGATCTTACACATTAGGTAGGACTCCTTGGGCGGGTGATCAGCTCGTCGCAAGGCCTCTACCTGTACACAAACACAGAAAAACGTACACACACAAACTAAACATCCATGCCCTGAGTGGGATTCGAACCCACGATCTCGGCTTCCGAGAGAGCGAAGACAGTGCATGCCTTAGACCGCTCGGCTACTGGGACCGGCATTAGTTGCATACTTAGCTCAAAGCTTCCACGTAAGCTGAATGGATCCGCTGGTGTTAAATAGGCCTCCCAGCAACGGTTAGACATGTCACACTATGAATAGTTTTTTCCTTACTTCCTTTCTTTCCTCTTTTCCTTCTTTCTTCTCTTGGTCTCTTTGTAAGTAAAAGTAAAGCTATCCCTGTAACAGGCCGTGGAGGCCCAAAGGGTTGTGAGATGTTGAGGTTCACACATTTTCTAGACAATTGGATCATAGATGGCGGTAAGGCTGTCAGCCTTACGCGCCGGCCGCCCTTTACCCTCGAGAATATTCCTGGTACTCATTTCTGTTAGGGGCTGAGTCGACCCCAGGGCCATATTGCGGCTGGAAGTGTTAGGTAAATTGAAAAAATCCACCTCATCGGGATTCGATCCAACAACCTTCCGGCTTGTAGCATATTGACCCAACCAACTACGCTACCGCGTGCCTCAATTCTTCATCTAAGCCTATTTATTTTGCTGTATATCTATCTATCTATCTATCTATCTATCTATCGATATCAGTTATATACCTACAAGTGTATGTATATGTTTGCCTATGCAAATCTATCGGTCTATTTATTTATTTATTTATTTATCTATTATCTATCCGTCCATAAATGAATCTGTCAACCTCTAGTTTCTTAACCAATCTATCAATATATCTAATCTATCCACTGTGTGCTTGTATATACAGACTAAAATGCACGTATATGTTACAACTCTCTGTGGTAAAGAGATGGGTTAAGTCTGATCATATTTTGTTAATACACCCCTGTCCGGAAACACTTCCTTTCGGCACTAAGGGCCACAAAATTTCAGAGAGGGTGCATAAGTTTTAGAGGATATCATCGTTGTTTTGCACATTAAGAGTTGCTCAAAATGGCGGCCGCCGACTTCGTTGTATATTCTGCACCCCCTGGGTCATGTTATGCTGAACTCTTTGAAAGATTCCCGTCATTTCCCGGATGGTTCCAGCTGCTACTGCAATTCTTACCACAAGATCATGTTATGTCTCCACTGGAGTCTCATACACCAGGCTTTGCATGTACCCCAGAGAAAGAAATCCAGTGGAGTCAAGTCAGGGGAGCGAGGGGGCCACGTTATTGGGCCTCCACGTCCAATTTCTCTGTTGCCAAAGTTTCATCCAAATACTCACGGACAACATTTGTGCAGTGCGCCGGGGCGACATCTACTGGAACCACATTTTACGACGGACTTCCAAAGGCAACATTTCCAGCAGCTCCGCTAAGGTCTCTTGGAGAAATGTTAGGTAAATGTCGGCAGTAAGCCGCAGAGTTAGGAGGTAAGGGCGTCCTCCTTCATATTTCAGAGGCCCTAGCTCGTAAACAATGCGTTTCCCGACGTCGATGTGTTGACAAAATCAGATTGAACCCATCTATCTACCACAGAGCGTTGTAACATATTTTTATGTACGCCCTTTATAACCTATATATCTATCTACAAATTATCTAAGCTCTCTAACTTATAAATCTATCTAATATAGTCTATAAATCTACCTAATCGACCTGTTCTTTCTGTCCATCAATCTATATAACGTAGTCTATGAATCTATCTAATCCATTTATTATTTCTATGTATCCAATTTATTAATCTATATAGACCGTAACTCCCTAGTCTTTAAATCTATCTATCTACCTCTTCTGCCTATCTAATCTATCAATCTAATATAATCTAGTATATAAATCTATCTTATCTATCTAATCCAATCTGGTCTATAAATCCATCTAATCTAGCCCGTCTATGTATCTATCTATTTATCTATCTATCGCTGGAATGCGGTTCCACTCTTGCGTTAGAAAATTCAAACCAGCTCGACTCTTACGATTTCGCATCTCAAGTAGGATTGCTTTTTTTTTTATTGCTAGTGGGGTGGGACTAAGTCCCTTGCACCGCGGTAACTTATGGCCTATTGTACCAGCCCCAGATGATAGGTGAGAGTGATTGTGGAGCAATTGGTGGAATGAAGATTGGTAGGGGAAACCGAAGTACTCAGAGAAAACCTGCCTCAGCGCCACTTTGTCCACCACAAATCCCGCTTGACCAGACCTGGGATCGAACCCGGGCCGCCGCGGTGGGAAGCCAGCGACTAACGGCTTGCGCTATGGCGCGGCCCTTCTCAAGTAGGATAATGCACCTCATTGTGGCCTTGTTGATAGACAGGAGATGTTATTACGGTTCCCTGCAACCCCGCATACCTCCCTCCTACTACAGAGATTCCTCTTGCAGCCAAAAATAGCCCGGCATGTCACTGAATAGCTGGGCTTCACTGGATGGACAGCGGTATGCATAATCAGACGGCGTTCCCATTTCTGCAAATGTTCTCATATCTGTTGGACCATATGTATCTAATTATTTGGTATTAATTCACAATTACTGAACTGTCAGTCATGTTGATGCATTCTGCAGACTTCTCTCGGGCAAGTTTATAGTTATCATGCGTTATGGCACCTGCGTGTCAACGTATGCAGTAGAGGTTTGATATTGGACCCTGTTTTGAGTCCGTTTAATTTAGCCCACATTTTCACATGCTATTTTTCCAAGGCCTATTTTGTCCGTATTCAGTCAAAGGTCACATACTTCGAAGTTTCTCGCTTAAATTTTGAATACAATTCTCATTTCTGCAGTCGTGCTACCTAATCCATTAAACTTCCATGTTCACATTTAAATGGAGGTTTCACTGCTTCACCTCCAGATGTTGCTTTTAATCAAATCAATTATACTGAAAATATGAAACATGCCGTAGGCACGCGACATATTTTCTTCCGACTATAGCTAAGGAATGGTTGTATAGTGATTTGCTACATTTTAGTGTCGGGTTATAAACACATTTAGGTCTTGCTAGTTGTACAATTCCTTTCGGAAATCGAAAATACCCCGCTTTTTAAGTATCCACCTGGCCGACTGGGGTTCAATTCCCGGCAGGGGCAAGAGATTTGTCTATTCTATACAACGTCCTGACCCACTCTTGGACCCACCCTCCCCTCCAAAGGGTACCATGGCCTCTTTTCTTTGGGGTAAAGACAGAGAGCAGGGAAATTGAACACCCATCTAGTGCGGACGCTAATAATCGTTGAGCCACATCTCCACTCCCCATATGCCTGCATGGCACAGAACTTAAATGAATAATGTGGCATATTTGCTCAAAATAAGAATTATGGTGTCACAACAGCCGGCCGTTTCTAGGCAGTGACCCGTAAACAAAAACAGAGGAATAATTTCTTCTGTGCAGTCTGTGCCAATGGCTGCGCACTCAACAATGAAATACGTCATGCCATAGCTAAGGAACAATTCCACTGCAACAAAAGTGTTTTCTACGCAATCCGTGCCGAAGTGTTATAAACAGGACCAGTTAGCAGTTAGTTTTAGAACTGCTGGAGTTCAGTCGTTGTGGGCTGTTGCTGCTAGAAGCTGGTAACTGAGACCGGGGACAGTTCGTGAACCTAGAGGAATGTGAATATCTGCCGTTGGAAGCCGCTAGCAAGCAACGGCAGTGAAGAAGTGACTTTGGGTAATAGTGTGTGTGTGTGTGTGATCTGTAAAGTATAGTGACACGCTGTATCATAATATGCAATAAATTAAGTCATCAATTCAAAACCCGTTGAGAGTCACTAAAATTGTGACAATAATTAAGTACAGGGACAACTTTACCTTATTTTTTTTTTGCATTTTGAAACCCTCTATGATTTTAATGCTTTAATATTTGTATTTTCCAGATGTCTGGTATTCAATAACACTCCAGCACAACATGGCGCCATGATGCAATTTTAATTTCCAACGCAGGCCTGCAGGCTTCAAATTATATACATATATTTTCATATTTGATATCCTAATGTCAACTGCAGAAGAAACTACAGACCTACACACCGATCCATGTAGTAAGTCTCTTTAAGTCCCTTCTACTTTTTCTGTTATTAATTCTGCATAACCACCAATTTTTTTGGACCACTGCAGTTAGTGTTAGGAATAGTTGGTAAATTCCTAAGAATATTTGTAAATATTGCCATGTTCTCTTAGTTTTTTAATATCCTGTAGATCTATTATTGTCTTATGTTTAATCATAAACTGAATATCCACCACAAAGGACACGTGTGCTTAACGGTGCTATCAAGTTATATTGCTTCCAAAAAAAGGCAGTGCTCTATCTTCCGGCAATATTAATATTAATTTGCATGATCTAAACAAGGTATTGATGCTTTTACCGGTTCTCACGGTCTCCTCGCTTGCGGATTTCCTATATTTTTCCTTCTACCCTGAAGATGGAGGCGATACGTTCCTCCGAAACGTCGGTTAACACCACATATGCACGGTGCCAAATCTCAGAAGACTGCTTTCTTCAACGCATTGATGCTAGTTCTCTTGAGGTCGGTGTAAAAATTGAAGTCAGGTTTATAAATTATCGCAGTAAAACAACGTACAATTTTCACAGAGATATTGGGTTTTCGGACTTTATCCATCGTCTTGGGTTTTAAGACAAGTAAGAAAAACACGACGTTTCGGAAACTGGATCTATTTCCGTTCTCAGGTCCAGTGATTGAGGCTAGCTGTTTCTAAGGGACCCAACAGTATAGGTGTTTTCCCTCACCTGAGGACGGAAACAGATCCAGTTTCCGAAACGTCGTGTTTTTCTTAGTTATCTTAAAACCCAGGATGATGGATAAAGTCCGAAAACCCAATATCTCTGTGTTATACACCATCATCAGAATCCTATAGTATAACTACTTAAACGTACAATTTTGTTTCCATTAATAAACGGCGAGAAATTTCTTTGTCAGGTTGGTAACTCGTTTGCTGCTCTTCCCTCCCGTTTTGTTGCTAGTCCCACTTCATTGCCCCTGTCACACTCCTCAGGCCTTTCGTATAATCAGTTCCTCACCCCACAGACCACCCTCCGGGGTCCTCGTGCTTCATGCTCGCCAGGTAACAAAGTGACGTCACCGATCTTTCTGGGTATATGAGAACACTGGCTGAATATTCCTCGAGGCCAGTTGCGGTAGCCGCGCGATTTAAAGGACCCGTGATTCAGGCCGGATAAATACTGGGGTCTAACACGAGATGGCGGTAACTGTCAAAGCAACACCGTGTAGTCTGGTTTTGGTGGCGATGACATGAAGGCAGCACGTTCCGTGGAATCCCCGGTAATGAACTGCTAAACTGCAGGTCGTCACATCGCAGAGAAACTGATCTCCATTTGGAGCTCTTACCTGACCACATGCCAAATCGTGTCATTCTAAAATTGTTTGTCAGCCTCATTCATGCTATTTTTTATGTTTCATTATGCTTTCCGTTTATACAATACTTTATGCTAGGCATTATATCTCGTAGAGAATTTTATCATACCGTATTAGATTTATGGTACCTCTTCTGTGGTCTAGTGGTCAGAGTTCCTGGCTACAGATCTAGAGTTCAAGGGTTTGAGTGCCGGCGCTACCAGATTTTCTAAGAAGTAGTAGATCTGGAATGGGGTCCAGTCAGCCTCGTGAGGATAATTGAGGAGCCATTTCAAGGAAGTAGCGGTTCAGGTCTAGAAAACCGTTGTGCTGACCACATGACACCCTCTATCCGCTAAAGTTGGCACTAACTTCGCCGACAAACAGTGGTCGCTCGGTCGGTATAGTTCGCTTGCGGACTGAAACCACTGATTTTTTTAATAGATCGTTTATAAGGCGAGGTCCTTTTTCAAATACTGCTTCGCAGAAATTAAGTCTCCTTACAAATAATTATGAGGAGTAACCCTGAGGACTAATTGCTACATTCGATGTCGTAAAAGGAAACTGTTTTTCTCTTTGGAAAAATATGTGTCAACTTATATTCTGGCTTATACGGTATCCGAATAATTTTAGGAGCAAGTAACATTATGAATGTATCTGAAAAATAATTTATGAAAACGAAACATGAGGAGACTGCACAAGAGGACAGAACAAACAACAGGCTGAAACGAATGTGAGACACATCGACTAACGGCAACAGTGCGGTAGATCTACTTACCGATAACGCAATAAAACATGGTTGATTAATGTATGATACGGTCTAGAAAACCTCGATTAACGGCCGTGGGATTCATTGCGCTGACCACGAGACACCCTCTATCCGCTAAAATTGGCACGAACTTAGCCTACAAGCGGCGTCGCTCGGTCGGTATAGTTAGCTTACAGACTACAGTTCACGGAGTTTTTTTTTTGTGTGTGTGTGTGTGAAAATGTCATGTCACCATCTTTGACGAAGATGTGAGAAAGTTTTTGTTTTTAATTGGATGGAGTGGCGACGGAAAATCAGATGTTCTGGGACTGCACTAATTCTGGCGTCAGGCCCGCTAAGCGTATCACAGCGACATTCGATATGTGTTAAGTGTTCAGTTTCCAGACGCACATATGAAGCAACTTGGAGCATAGGAGGGGCAAGGCAGAAACAGAGGCCTATGGAAGAAGAACACCTCCTTGCTAAACATGCCTTGGGTAGATTTCAGTCACGAACACCAAAGCATCCGCAGCTGCGGCAATGCATCCCGCATACTCGTCTTGTAGAGACACAGTTTTCGGTTCTGGGCCTAAATACCGGCTACCCTGGAGGAGATTCTGGTTTACCGCACTCTCAGTGCAGTGTCAGGGAAGTATGTTTGATTACATCACAGTCGCTCCTGTTTTCATTCCTCATTAATATTTGTGCCTGCCTTTCGCGATGTGTTTCTTCCTTTCGTCCGCCTTCTCCTCTCTCTTCGATCCTTTCTAGTCGCCTGAATTTTTACCACGGAATTGAGTCTGGATATATAGTGCCTGAAGAACGTTCAGTGTGGCCATTATATTGACCAGGCCTTCTAAAATTTCCTCCAGCATCTACCGTTTCGAAATCAGAAGCTCGCGAAATTGGATTTTTCGATAAATGTAGGTCAGTTTTTATGAAATTTTGAAGAAAATGGGACTTGCCCTAGATGACGGAAGACAGAGTAAGTCTCTTTCTGTTATATGGTCCTTTTCATAAGAGAATCGACTCATCGCGACCACAGAAAACACAGAAGAATTCTTCTCACTTAACGGATATCAGCACAAATTACTTTCAACACTCGACGAATTGGCTGCCGCAAATAACAATCAACAATTCTATTATACCAACCAAATCCGAAGTAAAATACCTAGAACTTCGCCTATATCACAAACTAGCATGTAAAACACATAAAAATGAAACTACAACAATTAATGCTAAAAGCGAGACAGATGAACTGGCTTATTGGAAAGCATTCACAGCTATCTGTAGAAAATAAAGTCCTATTATATAAAGCAATTATTAAACCCATCTGGACCTACGGCATTGAGCTGTGGGGGTGCGCTAAACCATCCAATACCAAAATTCTGCAAACGTTTCAATCGAAAACCTTACGAGGTATAACAGGAGCAGCACGGTACGTATCAAATAAAACCATCCACGAAGACCTCAGCATACCCTTCATAACGGATGAGATCAAAAAACAAGCTAACAAACACCAAAACCGGATTAGAGGCCACGAGAACCAGCTAATCGATGAACTATCGAACCCACACGCTAATGCAAGAAGACTGAAGAAGTGTCCAGAAGACTTAAGAAATTGAATGGATGAGAACTGCCGCTGGGCAGTTACCGCCTTCAAGACACAAGATGTATCACATTTACTTGTTACTGCCTTTAGGGTTAAGTAGATTGTAAATTGGCAAAATTGGCAAAATAAAAAAAGAAACAGCGGATCATAGAAGCCGCCCTCCAGATATTCACTGAAGCTACGAGAGAAGGCACACTGAGTGGACAACGGCAGACCTATCAGCTCTTCTCATTAGGACCCTAATGAGGGCGTTCTTTTCCCTTACTCCTGCCAATTCCTACCTCAGTGCTTCGGCCCTTAAAACACCGTTCATTTTCACCAGGTACTTCGAATTTCATTAACTTTTTCCTACGCCACTTTTCATCCATTTCTATAAAAAAGAACTAATTCCGTGCCTTTAGTCTGCAAGCGAACTATACCGACCGAGCGAACGCCGTTTGTCGGCGAAGTTAGTGCCAACTTCAGCGGATAGAAGTTGTCACGTGGTCAGCGCAACGGATCCCCACTGCCGTTAATCTCGGTTTCTAGACCAGGGTCGTTATTTGCTTGAAATAGCTCCTAATTATCCTCGCGAGGCTGAGTGGACCCCATTCCAGACCCAGTAATAATAATAATAATAATAATAATAATAATAATAATAAACATATTCTTTTCAGCATTATGTTATGAGTACGCACAATCTATATGCATAGAGCGACAGCCAGGCGTAACAACCAGTAGGGTCTATGAAAAACAGTGTTATCAGGTAGACCCTGTCATTGCATTTTCGTATCTTACCTCAGTTTCTTAGGAAATTTCATTTTGAACACATCCTCATTTCTCAAGTAAAGGAAGTAGCAAGAGTACTATCTTTTGGGATATACCGCCGCATAGTCCACAGAAAGCTAGCTGACGTATGGGAGGAACATGTCACCTCAATCTTGAAAAATATGGCGAGCAAGAAGCCAGCGTGAGTCTAGGTATGCTTCCATAGACTGCAGAACCAGTCCACGTATTTACAGGAAACTTTACGGAGCTGGTATGGTTACGTACAGAACTCCAGCTCCATCCGCTCACTTTCTGATTTCCTGCAACTGGTGGACGCATGCGCGTGTCAGGCGACAGCGACGCCAGCGCTGCATGGTGACAGCGCGAATCCTGATAATTACATGTACCAAATTTAACGCAAGCGCACATAATGTACTTTAATAATAAAGAGGTATTTCGCAAAAATGAAATTAAGTAAAATGACAATAACGATATTAATAGATCAACATGATTAGAAATCTAGCTTAGGCTTCTTTTAATAAGGCGCGTTCATAAATTGTACACTCGTTACCAGTCAGGTCTGTTTTATTATGAAGATCAAATTAGAAGGATGAAATGGGCGGGTATGTGTGGCATGAGCCTACTTGAAGAGATGTGAAATGCGTGCACAATTTTGCATACAACCACCCCAAAAAAAAAATTACTTGGGAAACCCTTGCGTAGATAGGAGAATAATAATGGATTGGGCTTAGACATAGAGGCCTATTGACATAAATCCAAAAGAAATAGGTCTATGGTGTGAGAATGTAGACTGATTAATTATTCTGGGGTTAAGGTCTAATGGCGAGCTCTTTTAAACATGGCAGTGAACCGTCGGTTTCCATAAAGAACAAATAATTTTATGAATAACTTAGGGACTCTTAGTTTCACAGAAGATTTCTTCCTTAGGGAGGTAGTTGACGAAGTTTAATGCAGGAAACGTCACTACAAAAGCTCTTTTGTCTGCTCTCCAGAACAATGCACATTCATGTTTATGAAACAGTTCCCTCTCTTGTTACTCTGAAGAACCGTAAAACTCCTGTTCTCCCGATACATCGTTAGCATACTTATGGTGAGCTAGACATGTAGCATCATCTGATGGAAGCTGTCACCTGCCAGATCGAAATGGGAATTATGCCAAAATGAAACGAAATTAATGGGCTCAGTGCCGAGGTTCTGTGCTAGTCAATATGAATCTTTGGTTAGAGAATTAGTTTGCTTAATTACCTAGTCAGTCATTTGGGCTAATTAGTGTCGCTTGGAGACATAGAGAAATAGACAAAAGGCATAAAAGCGAATAAGTAGATGGGTAGGTACATACATGAACAGATATAGGCCATAGATATATTTATGGATGTATTAATAGATCGATAGACCGCCTCTGTGGTCTAGTGGTCAGAGTTTCTACTTACAGATCCAGAGGTCCGGGTTCTATTCTCGGCGCTATCAGATTTTCTGAGAAGTAGTGGGTCTGGAACGGGGTCCACTCAGCCTTGTGAGGATAATTGAGGAGCTATTTCCCGTCTAGAAAACCGAAATTAACGGCCGTGGGGATTCGTTGCGCTGACCACGCGACACCCTCTTTCCGCTAAATTTTGCACTAAGTTCGCCGACAAGCGGTTTTCGCTCGGTCAGTATAGTTCGCTTGCGGACTACAGGCCACAGAGTTTTTTTTATTAATAGATCGATGGGCAGACTGCCAAATGACTGACGAACTGACTTAAGCCTGTGGCGCCATGTTGCTTATTGATAGGCTGAAGAACAGATTAATGGATAAGCCTATTTACAGGGATTTCTGTGTTTTGGGACATTGTCCATCTTCCGGTATTCCACACAACACAAAGTTTCGTATTCTGGATTTGTTTCCGTCCTCATGTCAAAATTTGGGAGACACCTACTTTGTCGGGTCAAACCTAACCTCAATCTAAATTGATTATGTTGGCCAATGCAGTGATATAAAGAAAGAGTTATAGAAGGGTCAATGGATGGGTGAATAGGTAGGCCTGAATGGATAGATCCACACTTAGAGAGACAGAGGAAAGCTTGCCACACACACTGATAATCTGACTGGTTTGTTCCTTGGCGTTGTACTGGCATATGTAAGCCATACTTAACTTACTGATGGAGCTGAGCCCTTTTAGATGAGCCGCGAATTCTGCAGCTACTCAAGAATTTCCCAGCATTTTATAGAACCCGAAGATTCATTACCGTGTTCACAAGAGCCCTCCACTGGTCCTTATCCTGAGCCAGATTAATCCAGTTCATACCATCCAATCCTATATCTCTAAGATCCATTTTAATATTGTCCACCCGCCTATGCCTTGGTCTCTCAGTGGTCTCTTTCCTTCTGACTTTCTCACCAATATCCTATATGCATTTCTCCTCTCCCCATTCGTGCTACATATTCTGCCCACCTCATCCTCCTTGACTTGATCATTCTAATTATATTTGGGCACGAGTACACGTTATGAAGCTCCTCATTATCAACCTCCTGTCAATTCATCTCGTTTGAATATTGAACTCACTGTTGATTTACATTGGTCTATGGATTAATATAATAGACCATGAATTGATAGGTGATGCTCGTAGGTGTTCGCCCATTGACTTGTGGAGAAAGCGATGGAAAGCCCGTGGAATTGCAGCGGGAATGCGTGCATATGTCATGGATAGGGGATTGAGTGTCACTTGGGGCGCGCGGCAGTTGCAGATACCAATGTGCTGTGTGACTGATGGGAGTAAGAGAGAAAGCATGAGAGAGAGTGAAGGAGGGGCGGCAGTTAATGTGAGCAAGGTGTCCATCTCAAATGGCATTCAGAGGCGAATATAGTTTTAGTACTAACTATTGCTATCGGATCCAATAGGATGGTTGGAAGTGGGCTGAATTTTCCACAACTTCTACAACCAGAAACTCAGCTTCTGTCTCTTTTCATTTTCACTCGTACCTCAGTCCCCCGGCTTGATGCTGTCGTTTCGTTCTCAATAATGGGGCCTTCTCAGAGCTTCCCAACTCCCCTCTCACGTCCTGAAATAGACTGTTCCCGCTTCATAGCGTGACAACATGTAGAAAGAGAAAACAGCGGCGAACAGGCAGCGCTGTTGCCAAGTCGCCTGATTCGTCGAGGCGATGGCTCAAGGCAAACAAATGCTGTGTGTGTTTGTGTGTGTGTACAGCTTTAATTTGCGTGTCGTGTTGACGTATACAGAAGGCTGTGGAGAGCTGAGACAGTTACTTACACCTCGCTTTCAATGTCTCAGAATAAAACATACCTCTCATTCAAAACATTTCGCTTAATACGTCTTTTTACTCTATGATACCTTTGGTGCATAAACACCGCTTTATCAACTGAATGATTATAGTCCATGTCTTGAAATGACGTGATGATAAATTGGGAACGCTGTGGTAAGAAGCTGCTATAGTCTATTTTAAGGTTTTGAATGTATCGAGGAAAACCACGTGGACCCTTAGGACATATGGTTTCCGAGTTTAGAGTCGAACCTAAATCCTCCTTGCTTTAGGTATATAAAGATAATTTATCAGTCGTAGAAGTTACCTATACAAAGTCCAATGAGGCGGCGATTATGAATGACAAAGCTACAGTGGAAAAGATAATTAAAAGAGATGTGCCCCTTCTAGAGTAGTGCTACTAGCCCATCATTAGTCTGAAACCACTGAAGAAAGCCACAGAAAGTTAAGGTTTCCAGTCTGAGAACTGAGTTCTCCTCGTTCCGTCTTCTTCGGTTTGAATTAGGCCTACTTAAGAGCTCTGCATTATAACTCGTAGACTAAGCGGGTGGCTATGAAAAATGAATTGGGGAACAAGGAAGGTCGTGACCCATTTTAACGTATTACGGGTTGACAGAATGAAGGAACGTATTGCAAAGTGCAGGACCGAAGAATAAACTCCGTGGCCTGTAGTCCGCAAGAGAACTATACCGACCGAGCGACCACCGCATGTCGGCTAAGTTAGTGCCAACTTTGGCGGATAGAGGGTGTCACGTGGTCAGCGCAACGACTCCCCACGGCCGCTAATCTCGGTTTTCTAGCCGGGAGCCCCTATTTCCTTTAAATAGCTCCTCAATTATCATCACGAGGCTGAGTGGACCCCGTTCCAGACGATTACATCTCATAAAAAATCTGGTAGGGCCGGGAATCGAACCCGGACCTCTGGATCTCTGTCCAGGAACTCTGACCAGTAGATCACAGAGGCGGTCCTGGACCAACTACCCGAATATAAAGTATAATTACATAGCGACGAGAATCTGTGAAGTCTATTGAAATCACAAGCTTACAAAATGTCTAAGAGTGAAGGCTGAATCAGGCCTTCTTTTTGGAAACATCATGTACGAATTTATTCACATGCGCCCTTATGTTTCAAATTTGAGATAGCCCTGAGTCGGCGACTACAATGACTAGCTATTGGTTGGGTGACAAGCGTATAAATTTCCGGGAGGGGCTGGGGTCCCCCCCTCCCGCCCTCCCTGGAGTCGTACCTCCTGACCTGCTCAGAGACCTATTCACCACCGATTCATTTAAACTGCAGACCATATCCCTATAACTTATGCAACACTCAGCCCGTCAAATCGAGTGAAATTCGAAGTTTACAAACTGAGTTCAGATCTAAGGCATGCCGCATACCGGCATGCGTCAAGACATGTAACAGTCAAGACACGATGTCTGCGACATGACGCAAAGAAAGGAACACAGTTGAAACGAGTGAGATCATGAAAACCGACACACACCGGTCTGAGTCATGATGCTGACGTCAGCTTCATGCTGAAGAATCACGAATGAAGCAAGTCTGCATCTTTTGTCTCATGTCTTGATGCTTGTCTTGAGGCAGTTGGTGTTCGGCCGCCCTAACCTAGCGTCATCTTCGCTGCTGATGTTCCTGCCCGCCATATATGGATGGTTAGGCCTGTACTGTGGCATTTCCTGTACTAGAAACGCAATAGAGGCGCGAATATGTGGCCATGACTCGGTTTTATGGAAATGGCCGGCCATTCCGTCCCTATCAGATGAAATGGCTACAGTCCTGCAGTGGCTCCGTGTTCTGCAACTTCTCCCACAACAAACAGACCCGGTTCTCTGGAATTGAGAACGGGCCATAGGCTACGGTAGCATCTTCTGGGTACTGACGTAGCAACAGTTCCTCGTCACTGGATGTTGCTTTTCCTTTAGGTACAGTCATTATTTAATGATCTGAATTTGGTAATGGCATAAGCAGCCGCCCTCCCCACACCGTCACTCGGTCTCCAAGGTCTCGTTTGTGATAAAGCGCGTGTTACAGAAAGATAAGATTGATAGGCTGTTATGAAAGGAGAGGCCTCAGTGTACTCGTTATAGTCTACCGCACTTAATTACATTATGTGAGTCTTCCTATAGGGTGCAATGAGGAGCCGGGGTCGGAGTTCGAGTCCTGGTGGGGTCAAGAATTTTCACTTCTCCGCGTAATCCAGATGGGCTCTGGGGCCACCCAGCCTCTTTTCCAATGGGTACCGGGGGTAAAGCGGCAGGGGAGTGAAGCTGAACACTCAACTAGTGCCCGGATCAAGATAATGCGGACCTATACATCCGCTTACCCATTCATCTTCATGGGGAGGCGCTTAATGAGTTAATCACAGCTACAACTTTTGTGGGGCGTAATGGGCGTTAACATTATAGGCCTAATGTTGAGACATCTTGTCGAACTTCACGTGAAACATGTGGCAGAGTAGCGGTCGTCTGGATTAAGCTACACCACTATTCTGCCGTCAGCGAACTGACAAATTCACTTGATTAGACTCGTAAAGTGACCCCCATCCGCATCGATTGTTTTAAAATTGGTAGGGCTTACATAAACGCAGTCTTGTTAATATGACAACAGGTTTCTTCATAAATTTTGCTTGCTAGAAATGTTTTCTACATACAAATGTTTATTACACAGTTTTTCCGAAATTAGGAGTTTCGGGGCGTAAGAATAATCAAGAAAGGAATTGACATAAAATTCGAATTTTAACTTCCGTACCAGCAGCGAATATTTAATCTATCCCGAGCCAGCCAATATCTAAAAAACTGCTTCCCGAAGATCTAGTCTAACATTAATATTACCTCTAAATCTAAGCCTGCAGTTCTGTCCTGTAAACTATCCTCTTCTTGCTGCACTAGCCAATCAAAATCTTTGGCACTTCTATTCATCCAATGAGTGCTATATATTCGCGCAATATATTTTGTCTAATTACAGTGACAATAGGTTTGCTATATTATTCGCAAACATATGGTGTATTTTTAATTTCTTAGTTGTTTGAGTTACTATGCTACAAGCCGGAAGGTCGGGGGTTCGAGTCCCGATGAAGTGGATTTTTTCAATTTACCTAATACTTCCAGTCGCACTGTGACCCTGAAGTCGACTTAGCCTCTAACAGAAATGAGTACCAGGAATCTTCCTGGGGGGTAAAGGGCGACTGGCGTATAAGGCTGACTTCACCGCCATCTGTGAGCCGATTGTCTAGAGAAAATGTTGGAGCCTCGACGTCTCACAACCCTATGGATCTACACGGCCTGTTACAAGGAAAGCTTTATCTTTTACCTACTCTTCTTTGTTCAAGACATTGAGCTAAAGGGAATTGTACATTGTTCCGAAGGCCACCTAACCTGTATTGAGTCCGTTGTTGAATATTGAACATCATCTCTAGTTTTCATTTTTTAACATTTTGAATAGGCGTAAGAAGTACCATCTCTGTGGTCTATTGGTCAGAGTTCCTGCCTACAGATCCAGAGATCCAGGCTCGATTCTTGACGTTACCAGATTTTCTGAGAAGTATAGTGGGTCTGGAACGGGGTCCGCTCAGCCTCGTGGAGATAATTGAGGAGGAATTTCAAGGAAATAGCAGCTCCGGTGTAGAAAATCGAAATTAACGGCCGTGGGGATTCGTTGCGCTGACCACGCGACACCCTCTATCCGCTAAAATTGGCACTAACTTCGTAGACAAGTGGCGGTCGCTCGGTCGGTATAGTTCGCTTGCTGACTACAAGCCACGGAGTTTTTTGTCTGTTTTGTAAGGATTACTTCTGTTAGCTATTGAACATTATTGGGATTAGTAATGTTAGAAAAATATAAATACACAGCTGAGCCATTAGTATCCGAAAGTAGTGTTTTTCGAGGTTGAAATTACTATTGAAAAGTTAGAAAGGTGTAAATTACTAACTGTTGATCAAATTCCGGCAGAACTGTTTCAAGCAGGCGGTGAAATACTGAGTTCTGGGGTCTCTATACTCAGTCCTTAATTCTGCTAGGAACAAGAGAGAACTGTCTTCAGCAGCCTAAGAAATCTCTTATTGTATCTATTTATCAGAAGGGTGAATAAATTACGATTAATTATCTAGGCGTATCATTGTTATCGCCGGTCACGGTAGCCGAGTGGTCTAAGGCAAGTACTGTCTTCGCTCGCTTGGAAACCGGGATCGTGAGTTCGAATCCCACTCAGGGTGTGGATGTTTGGTGTGTGTGCGTTTTTCTGTGTTTGTGTACATGTAGAGATCCTGCGACGAGCCGATCACCCGCCCAAGGAGTCCTACCGAATGTGTGAGATCTAGTAAACCGAAGTGAAACGGAGAGTTTCATGGAGGTAAATTGGGGGTTGTAGCGCCAAAGGAAAAAAGAAAAATCATTGCTATCGCCTTCATACATAATATTGCCCAATATCCTTCTCTCAAGGTTAAGTCCATATGCAGAAGAAACCACAAGGGGTTATTAGTGTGGGTTGCAACTTTACAGACTGGTCTGCTTTTACCGGTTCTCACGGTCTCTTCGCTTGCAGATTTCTTATATTTTTTCTTCTACCCTGAAGATGGAGGCGATACGTTCCTTCGAAACGTCGGTTAACACCACATATACACGGTGCCAAATCCCAGAAGACTGCTTTCTTCATAGTCACCGCCGCGAAAGCCTCAAATCTTTTTTGTTTTTGTTTGTTTGTGACGCCTTTCCCACTCGAAAGTGAAACGAGTAGATGTTTTATTGCCACGGATTTTCAACTTTCTTTAGAATACGCCATTAGAAATGTCCAAGCAATCCAGGCAGGTGTGAATTGAGTGGGACACGTCACCGTTAGGCCTAAACTAAAAGTTGTTTTTGATGTGTTTCATTCTGGTCCGTCACACTAACAATATTATAAAAGATAAAACAACTGCCCAGTGTGACTTAAGAGGGTGTTAAGAATTGAAGTAGTAAAAACTTCAACGGTCACACTGGACGGGGTTGTTTTATCTTTTATAATAAATTTGATTTATTGAAGGATGGCATAGATACCACGAAGAATGAATTGCCACATTGTGACATAAAGATGGTAAATAGATCCTTCGAAAATGTGGACAAGCTGAAATGTGTGGGAAAGATATCAGAAAACCATTAATTTCTCTCATGGTGAAATGAAGAACAGTTAATTTGGGGAAAGCTTGCTACCATCCTGTTCAGAACATTTCTAGGGTATATAAATGCATACAAAATTATGCAGTCTACACAACAATGTTCGGGGGCAAGTGATAGCGTAGTTGTTGAGGCACTATGCTTCAAGCCGGAAGGCCGCGGGTTCAAGTCCCGATGAATTCGTTGGATTTTTTCAATTGACCTAATTCTTCCAGCAGCACTATGACCCTGGGGTCAACCCAGCCTCTAAAGACGCGTCCACATTACTCGTGCTCGTGCTCGCCAGGCTTGTGCTCGTCGGAAGACTCGTCTGGTGTTTACTTGTGCTCGTAAATCTTCGTCCACACTACTTCAGTTGCTCGCCAGGCTTCGGCGCGTGAGGAACCGTATATTTACTCGTAGTGTGTATAGGCTGTAGTCGTATTTTAATTTACTGGCTATAGTTTTTAAAGTAAAAATTTAAAATTTGCTTGTCTCATGACTTGTCATATCGTCCACATTACTCGAGAGCATAGCGAGTCACACGAGCACGAGTAATGTGGACGCGCCTTAACAGAAATGAGTACCAGGAATTAATTACATAATGTTCCTGTGGAGTAAAGCGCGGCCGGCGCGTAAGGCTGACAACCTTGCTGCCATCTTTGAGCCGATTGTCTAGATAATGTGGGACCCTCAACGTCTCACAACCCTATGGGCCTTCACGGTCTGTTACAGGGATAGCTTTACTTTTTTTTACACAACAAGGTTCTGTATTCAAAAACAAAGTAGAAACTATTGTATATAACGTTTGTTTTTATTGATGTTACATGTTTCGACCCTTATACTGGGTCGTCATCAGGCGTACAATGATATCAGATTCAGTTGTTGAATTCCATAATTTTTCTGGATTTTTTCGGTCATTTTATAGGTCATTTTTGGAATATTTTCAGGTCATTAAAATCCGGGCCCTGCAAATTATATTTTTGGGTCATTTTAGGTAATTTTTCTGGATTTTTTCGGTCATTTTTTTTTAATATTTCCAGGTCATCAAAATCCGGACCCTGGTCATAAGTGTTCCCCTCGCCCCCATAGTAGTATTGTTAGAATGATGAAGTCATGTAGCAAGATGGGAGAGAAAATGAGTGCACATAGGGTTTTAGCAGAACAAGGTTAAAGAAAGTGACAACACGGAAGACCTAGAAGTAAATGTGTCAATAACATTAAAATAAATGATAACGAAAATATAACAGAAGTGTGGAATGGATTCATCTGGCTCCGGATAGGGATCCTCTAGTTCAAGGAAATGCTGGAAATTTCTTGAGCTGCTAAATGATTCTGTCTTCTCAAAAGATACTCAGCTCCGTGGAGACAGTTAAGTAAATTATATTTGCACCTTTAGCTACAGATGGCTTAGCAAAATTAGCTTACATATGAAAAGTCAGAAAAAGTGCAGAGTAGAAGCAGTTGAGGTGTTCTTCTGAAAGCAAGATCTTCGTCATGCACACAGTGATAGTGAGGGAAAGAATTTGTTAAGAGCCGTCTTTACTACGCTAATATGAGAATACCCTAGCGTAGCAGTCAGTAAGAATATAGACTGATAGAAATTTGAACTATCCCCCAAATATTCTTGCATTAACACCAGGAAGGAGAGACGTCCTTTGCCCATAGAAGGAACAGCGAATAAGTTTCAGCACTTTGATAATTAAGGGCTATACCTTACGCGTTCCAGACAAGACAACTTTATTTAAATACCTTTCATAGTTAAATATGAAAAGAATTTATTTGGGGGAGTTAACGCTCTAAAGAGCTAAATCTGTGATGATGATACTTTTCTAACGAATTCTTGCAAAGAAATGTGACTGGAATATGTAGCAAAAAGTCATGCATTTGAATGACTTTTGCTGCCTGCTCCTGTGATTCACCTTGACTTTCCTTCTGAACAGAGTATCATTTATGAATTCTAAATGATTCGTGGCATACCGTAGCTTACTGCAGCCATTGACTCTTGGGAGCATTGTCAGGCGTGCCGCGTGACTCATGCTGACTCCACCCCAGCTGTGCGCGACAGGACAAGTCAAAGGGCTGTGAATTTCCTATGGCTAATTGGCTTGGAGTCGAAAGTGTGGCTCTGATTCTTCTTCTTTTTCCTTCTCTCCTCCTCATCCTCCTTTCTCTTCTTCTCCTCCTCTTTCGTCTTTTCCTCCTCCTCCTTCGTCATCTCCTACTCCTTCGTCGTCGTCTTCTCCTCCTCATCGTTCTTCTTTTCTCCTTCTCCTCCTCATCCTTCGTTTTCTTCTTCTTTATCTCCTCATCATCCTCCTCCTTCCTCTTCTCCTTCTCCGTCTTTTCACCTTCTCTCTTTCTTCTTCTCCTTCGTCTTCTTCTTCTTCTTCTTCTGTTCCTCCTACTTCTTCTTCCTGTTCTCCTTTTTCTCATCCTTTTCTCCTCCTCCTCTTCTTCTTGTTCTTCTTCTCCCCTCCTCTTCTTCTTGTTCTTCTTCTTGTTACCCTCCTCCTCCTTCTTATTCTTCTTCGACGGATTAAGCTGTCTGGCCTGTTCCGATTCATAATTAATTCCAAAACAGTGAATCATATAGACAGCCAGTAGCGTCGGTAGGGTTCCTTGGACTGGTTACAAGCCCGTCACAAGGCCGCTACCTACACAGGATAACACAAACACAGAATAAACGCAGACTGGCATCCATGCCTCGAGTGGGATTCGAACCTATTATCCCACTGTTTCAACTGGCGGAAACTTTTCGTGCATCAGATTGCGCGGCCACTGTGATCGGCTAGTACAAGAACCTAAGAATTAAAATTCCATATAAAGGAGTAATTTTTCTACCGCTTTAATCAGCCTTCTGAAATTTAAAAGTGGCACTTCCTCCCCCTTGCATGTGTACTAACGGTTATACTGCCCTGGTTTGGCCTGGAATTGAGTAATGACATTTCCTCCACGCCACAAAAGCCTGTACTGACATGAACCAGTCTTCTGGAATTAGGCAGTGGCATTTAACTTGCACCAGATACAACCGTTACACTGCCAAACCCGATATTACGCAATTAGGTAATGAAATTTCTCTCATACCAAATGTTACGGTCATACCGCCATGATTCGGCCTTCTAGATGCAGGTTCCTAGACTTCTGTATGCCTGATCAGGAGGTGGCACCACTCCTCTCTGGATACACTAGTCATAGTCTTCTGTAATTACGCGATGGCACTACCTCAATAATGCAAGTAGGGCTTAGAGGCCTACCGCTGACTTTATTGAAGCAATAACAAGCAGGAAGCTACAGGGCTGCACTCAGCGGCCATTACTTAACTCTTCGCTGCCATGGAAACCTCATTCTTTCCAGTTTCGGCATTAAGCAGTTTCTATTAGGCTATTAGACGCCCCCCCCCTTACCTACATGTGTTTCCTTTCTGTGTTCTTGGGACTGTAGATAGGCCATTTGTCTGACAAAGAGAAGGCACGTATTGGTCCTACAGATATATAGGTTTCAGTGTAGGCCTAGACAAATATTAAATAAAAGCTGGCTTCTGAAGAGACATGCTCTTATGTAGCACAAGGATGACTGGTACGAAACGACATTGCAAATTTCTCGCTGAATGAAGAACACCTCTTCTTGCGAGCAATAACGGGGTTTAGGAACCGGTTCTCCTCAGTCCCTAATACTGATCGGCGATCAGCAGCGCGCCCAACGACAGTTTCGTGTACCAATTAACTACAACTAGGCTCTACAGTGCTATGTTAATCCTAATTCTCAAAATCTTAGAGACTGGTAAATAAAACGCTGATCCAACTCCCATATATATTGAAGTTTATGTCCCCGCTATTGTCTCTTTGTTGTCCTGTGTATGCAGAGGCACTCCTGTAGGCTGTTTCTCCGTGCATCGATTGGGACAAGGGGTCAAGTCCACGACAAATGAAGAAGTTAATAATTAATTAATCAGAAAAAGAACAGTCTGTCAGAGTAGGCCTATGCTTAACCACTACTTTATATAGACCAAAACTTTATATCGATCTGTAGGCCTATCGATTTTCTAATAAATTACATAATTTGTAAGAGCTTTTTTTAAGGCTACTCTTTAACTCTACAATCCTCCAAGAACCTTGTCCTCATTTACAACAGAGTGTTCTCTTTTTACTTATCCAAAATCCATCGTTAGGTTTCTTAGCATAGGCCTACAAACCTGTTGTTTTCCGAAGGGAATTTACTTGTGTCCAACCTTCAACGTAGAGGAACAGAGACTGCCGTTCGTCTGGTCCTTACGCTTTGTCCTTTTCAAAATGGGTGATCCTGTTAGGAGCTTTTGCCTCCGCTAGCACAGCACTCCCTGTGGTCGAGACACGCAAACCGCCCAACAACAAGCTAGTAGCCCAGGGGTGTATTTGGAGGGTGTGCATAATAAAAACGGATTTTGGCCTGGAGATTTCATAAACACGAATATTTTTTTTTCTCTGGCGCTACAGCCCAAATTTGGGCCTAGGCCTACCTCCATGAAACTCTTCGTTTCACTTCGGTTTACTAGATCTTACATATTCGGTAGGACTCCTTGGGCGAGTGATCAGCTCGTCGCAAGGCCTCTACCTGTAGACAAACACAGAAAAACGCACACAAACATCCATGCCCTGAGTGGGATTCGAACCCACGATCCCGGCTTCCGAGCGAGCGAAGACAGTGCACGCCTTAGACCGCTCGGCTACCGTGACCGGCAAACACGAATATTACTGAAAGCATTTTGGACAGAGCCTATTGAGTGTTTAGTAAAAGAAGCTAAGTCTGTAAGGAAAAGAAAGTTCATTGCGACAATTTTGGGTTATAAAAAGTCTCAAATGAGCTCCATCGTTTATTTAGTTAATAGTTTATCCTTTATCCAGAAAATTGTGATTGTAGTCTTCATGGCTAGATAGATTATTTTCTGCAAAAATAAACTCTAATATAGTGAAGAAATCTGGAAAATATATAGCCCATAAGCTTATCCCAACTCTCCCGTAACCTACGCTTTTCCATCCTGTTTGTTTTCTGGACTATACTCGTACCGTCCTACCTAGAGATTTCTGCTAGTCTGTCGTGCAAATTAACCTTCTGTCCACGGAACACTTCTGACCTGAGCACTGAGACTAAGCTACTCGAGGGGAACACTCACAGATAGAAGCTACCAATATAAATTTGTACGCTGTAGCGTAGTAGGTTGAGGCACTATACCACAAGCCAGAAGATCAAGGGTTCTAGTCCAGATGAGGTGGATTTTGTTTTCAATTTACCTAATCCTTTCAGCCGCAATATGGTCCTGGGGTCGACTCAGCCTCTAACCGAAATGAGTATTGGGAATCTTCCTGGGGGTAAAAGGCGGCTGGCGCGTAAGGCTGTCAACCTTGCCTCCATCTGTGAGCCGATTGTCTAGAGAAAATTTGGGAGCCCCGACATCTCACAACACTGGGCTTTCACGGCCTGTTACAAGAATAGCTCTACCATATTCTTTTTAGTTTTTACAACAGAACAGGACGGCATATTTTAATCTATGTTAGACCTAAGCTTACACGAAAGAGACAGAATAGGAAGAGCTCAGACTTTAGAAGTGATTAGCTGCTGACTGAACGATAAATATTCGACTAATGTGAAAAGGGAGATGTTTTTCTCCTCCACGTTCCAGGAGTAGAACAGAGTGAGCTTGAATCTGACCACGTATTCCTATCTACAATAGAAATTTAGAATGAATGGGGCTTTGGGCTTGCCGCCAAACCTTCTGAACCCCTTCATGGCATGGTGATTATGCGCAGAGGAATCCTTAATTTTTGCTTCCATTCTACCAACAGAAATTAAAGCCTTCCTGAGACTAATTTATGGGTTACAACACGCAATGAAATGTAAGCATTTGCTTGTTCTTGATTCATATACACTCCATTTACTTCTTAATAGGGCCTAAGTTTCCTGTGCTTACTAATCATACAGTTCGACAGGAACTACAGTTGTAGGAACATAGGCCTATATTTGTCAACAAAAACTTTCAGAAATGAAAGCGGTCAAGAGTATATTTTGAAACCGACTCAAAGACTAAAGACTGGAAAGCTGCCTCCAAGTCTCTGTTCCTCACGTACATCCATGTAGCAGATACTGGGAAGTTGGTGAGAAACAGAGACAAGCTTATCACTGGCATTATTCCACTCTTTAAAATAAAACTAAAACAAACTCCGTGTCCTGGAGTCCGCAAGCGAACCACACCGACCGAGCAACCGCCGTTGGTCGGCGAAGTTAGTGTCAACTTTCGCGGATATAGGGTGTCACGTGGTCAGCGTAACGAACCCTACGGCCGTTAATCTCGGTTTTCTAGACCTGAGCCGCTATTTCCTTGAAATAGCTCCGCAAATATCCTCACGAGGCTGAGTGGACCCCGTTCCAGACTCACTACTTTTCAGAAAATCTGGTAGCACCGGGAACCGAACCCGGGAACTCTGGATCTGTAGCAAAAGTTTGGCACCTATTAACATTTTTATTGTAGTAATACTAATACCCCCTCGTTGGTGTCTCCGCCTTATCGTGGTGAGGGGGTTTGAGTATGCCAAGGACCAGCGGTAGCGTAGCTACTGGCAGGGCCTCCCTTGCTGGACAGGTCAAAGGGTAGGCATCAGACGAAGAGAGACACCGAAAACTGATGTCGGAAGCAGCGTCATCAGCAGCGACTTGAAGCATAGAGCAAATGATGCTCGAGATGGTTCAAGTTCGTATAGCAACAGGCGTGACCAGAGTGGTTTGAACGGCTGTTGTACTGCGATGTGGAAAGCAAATGGAAAAACTACCACATTATCACTTTTCCTGGATAGTCTCTTTCCAAAAACAGAAGATCGCATTAAGTGGAGGAACTGTTTTGGAAGAGACTGTGGACCTGTCGTCTGCCAGATTACTCATGAATGAATGCTAATAATAATTGCCGCTTAAAAGCTTAGTATAAGATTTTGTAGAAAAATATGACTTAACGTTTACAAAGTGGTCCTCATTGAAAAGAGGTCGTTTTTCACTGGCCTAGATAGGTCTACGAGGTCAGAGTTCATATGACAAACACGATTATTTAGGCATTTTGAAAAGATACTCACTCACTCACTCACTCACTTATGGAGATGAGGTATTCTTGAGAAGCTGCCAATTGTGCAGAACTTCTCAGCATTTTATGGAACCCGAATGTTCATTGTCGTGTTCACAAGAGCCTTCCAGCGGTTCCTATCCTGAGCCAGATCAAACCAATCCATACCATCCCATCCTAGTTCTCCGAGATCCATTTTAATGTTGTCCACCTACCTACGCCTTGGTCTTGCCAGTGGTCCCCTTCCTTCCGGGTTTCCACCAATATCCTATATGCATTTCTCCTTCCCCCCATTCGTGCTACATGTCAGCCCCCTCATCATTTTGAAAAGATAAGATATAGAATATGACTGATATTTCCCATGGTTCCATGCATTTTTTTTTCTGTTTAGTTTCCTCAAATTATCTGGCTTGGGTGTTTCTACCGTCATTACAAATTAGCAACCTTCATTCAGGCTGCTAATTTTGTGCATTCTGCTTCGAAGCATCGTTTAATTTGCATTCATTTCAATATCCTGTACTCTTTCTGGCTGTAAATGTTTCTGATAGCGAAGGCCTTTCCAATGCAGTCATGAATACCTATAAGAGGCAAATTTCTTCTCTGGTAGGAAGCTACTGTAATGGTACAAAAAGGAGGCGAAATTAACGCCCTTCAATGTGCCTATATCAGTATTTGAAACCTAGCAATCTTACGATAGCCCTAATTCTTGGTCGGCCACAGGATGAGAGTTCTTTGGATATTTAGAGACTCTGTTTCAGTTTGAGCTTTTATTCCTATTGGCCCACCTACAGTATTGAATGTAGTGGGGAGATGATTGTATTTCTTTTTACTGCTAGTGGGGTGGGACTAAGTCCCTTGTACTGCGGTCACTTCTGGCCTATCACACCAGCCCCAGATGATGGGTGAGGGTGATTGTGGAGCAATTAGTGGAATGAAGATTGGCAGGGGAAACCGAAGTACTCGGAGAAAACCCGCCCCGGCGCCACTTTGTCCACCACAAATCCCACTTCACCAGACCCGGGATCGAACCCGGGCCGCCGCGGTGGGAAGTCAGCGACTAACCGCTTGAGCTATGGCGCGGCCTGAAGAAGGCGAACATAGCCTCCTTCAGGGAAGACAATATTGGCCGAAACCTAAGGGCATTCACCTGGAGGGAACAGGGAAACAACGCAAAACCCGGCTGAGGTTCGAACGGAGAATCTGGACCTAAATTCTATAGGACAAGAGCCCTATTTTGAAACAGGCAACGGCTCTCTCCTTCCTAGTTCTTATCAATCACCGTTATTCGTCATTTTCCCAACTCATTCCAAACTGATGACGTAAACATGTGGCACCTGAGCAGTAATAACATTGTTATGGAGTATAATTAGAATAATCAAGTCAAGGAGGATGATGTGGCCAGGGCATGTAGCACGAATAGGGGAGAAAGGAATGCATATAGGATATTGGTGGGAAAACCAGATGGAAAAAGACCACTGGGAAGAATAAGGCATAGGTGGGTGGACAATATCAAAATTGATCTTAGAGAGATAGGATGGGATGGTATGAATTGGATTGAGCTAGCTGAGGATAGGGCCGAGTGGAGGACTCTTGTGAACACGGTAATGAACTTTCGGGTTCCATAAAATGCTGGGAAAATCTTGAGTAGCTGCAGAATTGGCGGCTCCTCAAGAAGGACTCAGTTCCATAAGTAAGTATAGGCCTGTAGTTTAAAGGAAGATAACTCAAACTTAAAATTATTCCATTCGATAAATTAAAGTTGTCATACGGGCCAAGACCTTAATTTTCACATTTAGGTAAGCAACCTCAGTCCTGGAAGTTTCTTGTTAGTAGTGCGAAGTTTTCTTGAAATGCTGATAGCTAGGCCTTCTCAGATGGGAAGAAAGTTATTTNGGGGGGGGGGGACGCGAGAAACTACAGTGACCCTAGAACCATATCCATATCGTACACCATTTTGACTGGGGTCATATCCTCAAAACTTTTATCGAATCTCCACTTTAATATTATAAACGCGTCTATTTTTAGATCTCACAAGCAGTCGTTTTCCTTGACTTTTTCGAATAAAATATTGTAGGCCTATGTATTTGTCTTTATCTCACGATTGTTAAATATCCCACGCGCTTCGTCCTTCTTGATGTAGGACCATCGCCTAATTAATCAGTCTGTTAGGCTTAGGCCTAATAGAATATTTTAAACATGACGAAATTCAAATACGCCTATTGGGAAACGGCTGTAAAAATTAAAATTGCTCTGAAGAAATAAGAACACAGTACATTGAGGATCTCACTACTGTTGCTACCCTTCAGTTAAAAATATTTTGTGTTCTCGTCTGCTATCTATAAATTTTAATATTGAAATATACAGAATTATTGGCCAAATTTTTTCCCGCAGTTTAGGATGCCTATGTTGAACTTCGAACTGTCTTACTGAGGGCAGCACATGGATTGCGGGTGTTTGAAAGATGGATGCCGAGGGGAACATTTGGACCTAAGTGGGACGAAGTGACTGAGTAAGCAAGGGAAAATTACGTACCCTAATAACAGCTTCATAATTTTCGGGCCTACTCTTCATAAAAAATTATACGACAATCAAATCAAAAGAGGACGAGATGGGCGGGACACATAGCACGCAGACTATAGAACAGATGAGAAATGCATACGGAAAATATGAAATAAAAACACCACTTGGAAGCCCTAGGTGTAGATAGGAGGATGATATTAAATTGTATCTTGTGTAAATGGGAGCCGTGATAGCGCAGTGGGAATAGCAACTGGCTACAGGCTGGACGACTGAGGGGTCGGAGTTCGAGTCCCTGTAGGGTAAAGAATTTTCACTTCTCCACGTCTTCCAGACCGGCTCTGGGGTCTAACCTATTTCCTATCCAATGGGTACCGGGGTTTCTTTCCCTGGAGGTAAAGCGGCCGAGGCGTGAAGCTGACCACTCACCTCAAACTATTGCCGAGGTCAAGAAAATGTGAATGTATACACCCACTCCCTCATACGACTTTATGGCGTGATGCTTAATTAGGTAAGCACAGGGATAACTTTACTTTTGCCTTTTATTTATAATAAATATGGTGAGAGGCTTTGGACCTGATTAATCTGCCTCAGGATAGGGACAAATGGAGTGCTTTTTTGAACACGGTAATGAACCATCTGGTTTCAAAATATTGCTAGGAATTTTTTGAGTAGCTGAACAACTGGCTCCTTAACAAAGGTTCCGCTCCGTGATCTTCGGCCTAATTTGTTACATAACAAGTGGGCTTAGGTCTACAAACTATACGCCTGTTGCACATCTCATTATGTCAGATGTAATTTTCTCCTTCTGCTAATCATCTGTTTAAAGCCCCTATAGGTCTGCTCTACTTAATACTTTGTTTTACAAACACGCTCGATTTATTTTCTTCCCTTACGGAGACATACCAAGTTTCATACCCATGTGAAACAACACACAAGTTCTACAACTACATAGGCCTGTAAGTAGTTTCGTCTTGTCTTACAATTTGCCCGCACACGTCAAACCCTGCCATGCAGTAGCGCGTTTCTTACGCTACGGCTGAAGCTGACCTCGACACAACTTCGAGACACAAATAGCGTTGCGCTGACATGGTCGTTTCTCTGACACAAGCAACCAATATGGCCAGCAGCGGAGTTTTCCGTCCCTTCTCCTACTTACCATGAGCCTTCATTCCGTATGACGCTTCATACAGTCAGATATATCTCAATATTAATGTCATGGTCCCGTTCCCTGTAAGATATTCTACCTGCGACAGTTACCAGTTTAAATCTTTTGTTCAAAAATCCTCTGGTGTAAACACGGCAACGTTGCATCAACGTAAGGTTAATCTTACTTCGCGTCTCTTTTTAGGCAACGAGTTTGTTTCCGAAAATAGCCGAAGTCTTCCGAGTGGAGATACAGAAGCTTTTCTATACGAACTCAAAATGGCGGCCGTGGCAGCACGGACACGGTGCCGACAAATGTTCCCGAAAATTCACGAGGATTCCCGAACTGTTACAAGAAAACTTAAATGGTAAGTTAACGAAATTACTTAATAGATTAAGTATATTGAAGATTAAACTAATGAATTATAATCACAACATAAGACAAAATAAGTTGGCATATAGAACGTTTCTGTGATTTAATTCGTATGTTGGGAACGCTTCATCAAACTTATCCTTGTTGCATCTAAATCTAACGCGCTCCGCAATCGCCCTCACCTATCATCTGAGGCTGGTACAATAGGCCAGAAGTGGCCGCAGTACAAGGGACTTAATCCCAACCCACTAGCAATAAAAAAAAATATTTAATAGGAAAATAAAATTCAGAATGAATAAGCGAATCAGAAACACTTGTACAAAAGTAATGGAATTTTGCCAACACTTCTAGCTAATCAGAATTAGGAAATTAACAGAAACAATTACAGACTTTCGAAGTCTCAGACGAGAAACAGGCATACGTTTCTAATGAGCGAACTGTACTCAACCCTGGACTCTCAAACAGAATATGAGGTCCATTCAGGAAACCTGTCTGTTAGTCAAACTTCCATAGTTTTATGTAATCTAAGTTTCACTGCTGCGCTCGTGAAACTATCCCACTAGACCCTACCACGAGCCTAGTAGATCCAGCCCATGCTTCTCTCACTATTTCATTAGTATTCATCTCAATATTCTTTGTCTTGCCATCTACACCTAGATCTTGTCAGTGTTCTGTTCCAATCTCTTATCTTGATGGATATTTTTAGGCCTACGAATTTATCATGATTTCTTCCATGTGTGCTGTGTGTCCAGCCCAACTCATCCTGCTTCATTTTATGACTCTAAAAGCTAACTGTAGCCTAAATATTTTCCTACTAGCCTAGGGCCTGTAGGGTTAATTTTCTTCAATTTTTCATTTAGAATATAATAAGACTGACAGCCTCTGTGGTCTAGTGGTTCGATTTCCGACACTACCAGATTTTCTGAGAAGTAGGGGGTCTGGAACAGGGTCCCCTCAGCCTCGTGAGGATAATTAAGAAGCTACTTGAATTGAAGAGTAGCGGCTCCGGTCTAGAAAACCGAAATTAACGGCCGTGAGGATTCGTTGCACTGACCACGCAACACCCTCTATCCGCTAAAGTTGGCACTAATTAGTTAGTTAGTTATTGGAGAGGGTGGGTTTCCCCATGCACTTAGACCTGTATTGGTCCATTGTGCTTCCCTCTATGATTTCTACCAGTCTCTATATCCTACCGGTACTGGTGCTTACCATCAGTCCCGCCCAGCCAGCGAGACCGGCTCTACTAGCTGAGAGGTATCTATAATGCCTTCCCCATCTACCAGAGGTATTAGAGACTGCTGTTGGGCGGGAAACGTCCGTAATTTGGCTCAGTGACCTCCTTTGGAGATATGAGGTTCTTTTACGTGCCGTAAAGCTACGACACGGGACCCACGGCTTAAAGTCCCTCCCGGAGGACTTGTTCCCTGAATTTTTCCGCCCTTAAAAATTCGACGACCTCCGCCGGGTATTAACTTCGCCGACAAGTGGCGGTCAGTCTGCAGGTATAGTTCCCTTGTGGACTACAGGCCATGGAGTATTTTTCGTAAGTACCTTATCTGTAGGTCCTTGTGAGGCACTAATCTGTTTCCATGAACACTGATCAAGACTAATTAGTGTCCGAAATAATCAAGAATTTACCAGTAGGCAAAAATTTTACCCTTTACATCTAGCATTAAGCCTGCGTCTTTGGTAGACCAATGTTCTGTCTCTACGAGTAGGCCTAATTAATATCCAGCCTTATTTAGTTTCGAGCTCTAGAATTACTTTCAAGGAATTGTGCAGTGATTTCGAAGTTTCCAATTCTGAAAGAACTGTTCCATTTAAGAAAAAATTGGACCCGTGTAGAAAAGTTAATGCTCAACCTGTACAAATAAAATTTATGTCTCTTTGTAGGAAACGTAGAGCTGATTAAGAAAAGATATGTATGTTGAACACGTTACAAAAGGAATAGTAAAGTAACTTTTAGGTCATCTCTCCCGGCACACCCAGAATGACGCCCCACGCAAACAGGAAAGATATCTCATTACACTATCGGCGATACTGAATCGTATTTTACCATGTCTTATGATTTCTTAGCCTCTGCTCTCTTCCCACTCCTCTCATAGGCATCATATTAAATACCACTCTTAAAATCTTAACTTCGTGGCCTGTAGTCCGCAATGGAATTATATACCGAACGAGCGACCGCCGCTTTTCGGCGAAGTTAGTGTCAAATTTTGCGGATAGAGGCTGTCACGTGGTCAGCGCAACGGATCCTCACGGCCGTTAATCTTGGTTTTCTAGACCGGAACCGCTGTTTCCATTCAAGTAGCTCCTCAATTATCCTCATCAGGCTGAAGTGGATCCCGTTCCGGAACCACTACTTCTCAGGAAATTAATGTATAAGGGGTGGGCCTTCTTGGTCCTTGCACCGCGACCACAGTGATCTCTTGTGCCTTCTACTTCTCAGAAAATCTGATAGAGACGGGAATCGAACCCGGGACCTCTGGATCTGTAGCCGGGAACTCTGACCACTAGACCCCAGAGGCGGTCTTTTATATACCTCACACATAGTAAACAAATTTCGTGTAAACATTTTGTGCACTTGGACACTATACAAAATGACCTTAACGTTGTGTCATAATTGACAGCAACGACCCGAGTCCTTCCTGAGAAGCCAGCAGTCACCCAATTACTCAAACAATTCCCAGAATATTATGGAAAAGGAAGATCCATTACGGTGTTTACGAGAGCCCTCCAGTGGTCCCTATCTGAAACAGACGCATCCAGCTCCTATCCCAATCATATTCTTCTAAGATCTATTTTAATATTATCCTCCAATCTACTTTAATGTCTTCCTAGTAGTCTCTTTTCTTCAGGTCTTTCGGCCAAAAATGTACATGCACTAATCCTCTGTCTCATGCGTGCCAAAGACACTGCCCCTCTCATTCTCCCTGACTTCTTCACTCTAGTAGGCCTATTAATTGGTAAGAAATACGAGTTATGAAGATTTTCCTCTTGCAGCCTTCTTCAGCCTGATCTTAATTAATTCTTCCTACGTTCAAATTCACTGTATAAGACTTGGCCTAGTCACTTTATATGACTTGGCCTATTCACTTTATATGACTTGGCCTATTTACTGTATACGTCGTGGCCTATTTACTGTATACGACTTGGCTTATTCAATATTATATGTGACAACTGTTAGACGATAAACAAGAAGTGGCCGCTGCAGCACTTAGACATAAGGCATGTACCCTGAGAAAAATTTTAATTTTAAAATTTGGAAAAGGAAAAGAACAGAAATTTTATAAATACTTTAACTTGAATTAAAATTTTAAAAAAGTGCTAAATAGAAATCAAAATTAACGCGTATAGGTTAACAAACAGTTTATACAATTAGAAAGACTGGTGATTTTATATTTTAACAGGCAGTGTAACAGCTACGTAAGAATACACACCTGATGATGGCCATTTAGGGCCGAAACATGTAGTGTGGAGTGAGGGGAAAGAAGAAAGAACTACAATAAAATTGTTACACTTAAGACGGTGTTTATCTTATATATATATATGGCTTATTCACTTTATACGACTTGGCCTATTCACTTTCGTCTTGAAGTTCCTAAGCTCGGGGTAAACGCCTGAACAACCGATATAAGAGAATTTCATTTAGGTAAACCTGTAGAGCCCATTTATGAGAACACAATCTAATAATGTAATATATTTATACATTTTACATTTCAATATAAATACGACCTACTCCAACAATATACATCTTTCCAGAGCATGCGTATGGCTGCCATATTATTGCGCAAAGTCTCATGACGTCATATTAACAGCTCACCGCTCGCTGAGCGAGGATCGAGGAGGCGGAGCCAGTTTGTACCTCCCTTTGGTCATGTGATCTAGGGCAGTCCCGCCTCTCAATAAATGCAAAGTCCGCTCAGTATTCAACGTCTCTTAACTCCCGTTTACTGTAAACTGAAGGTTACATTCAATTGTCATTGGAAGACGCTCTGAAAGGCCAGTAAGTATGTTCAAGCGCATAGCTATACGGCCAAATCTAACGTTAATAACGGCATATATCATGAATATGTTTCTGTATCTCTTGTTGAAAGTATTGCTGCAGCCAAGCGAGAACAGTAGACGTTAAACAGACTGCGCTGTTTGTTAATTCGAATTCTAGATTGGTCCGTTGGTCAGTGGTGAGACAGGCTGCATCTTACTAATCTGGCGTACCGAGAAGTCTGGGCCGTAACGTACAGTTTAGAGGGATGAAGAATTCTTGTTTTACAGTTCTTCCAACCCTTGTTCCACAGATCGTCAGTCGCTTGTTTATCTTTATCAATTAGCCCTGCTATCAGAAACGTTAAAGAGATTTAGGCCGTAGGCTCACGTGACTTAATCTTTTACAGGATTTTATGAATATCGCCTCCATTCTTTTCCTAAACGAGAATAAAAGTTTCTAAGGGTTACCAGAAGTTCTAGAAAGAAAGCTTAGCCAACTTCCTCCCTGCTTTTATATTTACCCCATAGGGCCTGTGTTCAGTCACTGACTGGCAACTAAAAATAACTGTGTATTTGAGATTTAATTTACAAAATCATTTCACAATATCTCACTTCCCAAATTAAGGCATTTATGCATAATCAGGTTGAATTAGAAAAATATAGCTAGGCCTGTAGGCCTTTAGACTAGAGGTATAGGCCTATAGATTAAATTTATTGGGCCTAAGGGCTACAAATATATGTCGACCTGCAGCCATTTTCTCCATCTTTCAAAGAAATTTGCAGGCTATTAGACTAATATTTGAAGAAAGTGCTTGCAACTTGCAGTTTGCCTACTACCGCCAATTCGGTAAGTAGGTCTATCTATAGGCTTAGGCTTGCCCATAGGGCTATAGCTAAACCTACTCATAATTTATTTCGCCCATAGTGCTGTTGTTGAACTGACTGCTAGTTGTACGAATTTAAAAATTTGACTTTTAGGTATGTAGGTTTAAGAGTGCTTGTGATCTCGGGACACATTAATTAATGTTAACATCGAATCCTGTAAGAATCATCACAACGCTGTTTCTCTCCTGTGAACCAGCGGCAGATACTCCGTGGCCTGTAGTCCACAAGCGAACTATACCTGCCGAGTGACAGTCACTTATCGGCGAAGTTAGCGCCAACTTTAGCTGATAGAGGGTGTTGCGTGGTCAGCGCAACGAATCCCCACGGCCGTTAATTTCGGTTTTCTAGACCGGAGCCGCTACTCTTCAATTCAAGTAGCTCCTCAACTATCCTCACGAGGCTGAGTGGACCCCGTTCCAAGCCCACTGCTTCTAAGAAAATCTGGTAGCGTCGGGAATTGAACCCGGGGCAGGAACTCTGAGCACTAGACCATAGAGGCGGTCCTAGTGGCAGATGACTTAGCAAAACGCAGGAGAACAGTGACAGTCCCTGCGTATGCCTACTCCATTGCATTTCAATTAAATGTTTCGTATGTAGGGCTGTGTACGAAACAGTAATGGAATGTCATGGATAAATAGACATCTACAATTCCATGAATGTTGTAGACCTAACTGAGTAATGAATGAAAATCAGAGAACATGGCAAAATAATTTATTACAAGGATTTTTTTGGAGGTGAGTACACGCAAACAAACAAAACAATCTCCGTGGCCTGCAGTCCGCAAGCGAACTATACCGACCGAGCGACGGCTGCTTCTCTGCGAAGTTAGTGCCATCTTTAAGGGTATCGCTTGGTCAGCGCAATGGATCACCACAGTCATTAATTTCGGTTTTCTAGACCGGAGCCGCTATTTCCTTCAAATAGCTCCTCAATTATCCTCACGAAGCTGAGTGGATCCCGTTCTAGATCTATCACTTCTCAGAAAATCTGGTAGCGCTGGGAATCGAACCCGCAACTTTTGGATATATAGCGAAGAACTCTGACCACTAGACCACAGAGACAGTCTTCTGGAGAGTTTTATAAAACAAAATCTTCAATGTCACTACTCCCTTAATAATGTTTGGGATAGGAAGTCTATACTAATTTGCTGACGCAGGTTGAAAGAAATACAAGCTGCAAGCCTCATTTTAAGCACGCAAAATGGAATTTGACGTAACAACAGATTTCTGCGTTAAAGCAAAATTTAATTCGGAGAAGCAGTCAGCTGGCTGGGAATGGAAGGCCTTAAAATCCTTTATAGAGAGCAATTCTCATTCTCTTAACAGAGCCCAGAGAACTGACAGGAGATGGATAATTATTTCGACATATTAACAAAAACGCAGAAACTAAATCAACATTAGGCCTAAGTTTGGTTAGGGAAAGGACGAAAGCAGATTCTCCCTATACGTCTGCCCCTCCCTTTTGCGTGCCTGACTCCACTCCCACCAGTTGTCACTTGTATCTGAGTCGTCGTTTCGTCTCTCTTTGCCTTATAGCTTTTTTATTGGTGTTGACGGAGGGGAGGTGTGCAATATGGGTAGGGTGGCGGGAGAAGGCCAACTTCAATACACGTAATCAGTATTTATGCTTTCTCTGACCCGACTCAGTTGAAACACTAGCTGACGTCTGCAGTGTGGATGAAAGAAATATATAACTTTACAGTGAAATGCAATAAATAATTTCATGACCTCAAGTAGGTGAAAAAACTTGAAGCAGTATCTGTAATTGCTTGCAGTAATGAAGATGACAAATTGTTACCCCCCCATCGCTTTCAAGGGCGCAAATAAGAAATTCGAATTTTGTATGAAATATAGAATGCCGTCTTCAGGGATCCTGTGTCAACCGACGTTTCGGAGGAACGTACCGCCTCCATCTTCAGGGTAGAAAACGATGCGTTCCTCCGAAACGTCGGTTCACACAAGATCTACACGTCGCCACATCACAGAAGATGGCATTCTTCATATTCTGAGCAGTGAAAACCTCAAATCTTACATTGTATGAAATAATTTCTGTCTATTCGGCAGAGTAAAATCAGTCTACGTTTCTTATATAAGAGTTCTATGTTCTGGAATAGAACTTCGTGTAGTCCATGAAAAGTCAACCGACGTTTCGCAACAAAATATCGCCTCCATCTTCAGGGTCGAAGAATAAACTAAGCAAAAGAATTGTCATGAATCAGGTAGCTACTCGAGCAGATGGAGGCAGCATGTTTCTCTGAAACGTCGGGTGACTTTCAATGAACTACACGCGCTTTGTATCTCAGAATATAGAGCTCTTAAAATATAAACTGCTCTCCACAGTAAAACTATGAGTCCGGACTTGATAAGACTTCGCAATTAACAGCACATTATAAAAAACAGAAAAAGAGGTGTTTTGAAAGGTACTCTCCACCTTAGGTTGTACGAATAAAAACCCTAGAAGGCCATAGGGCCTACAAGCACAACAAACTCCGTGGTTTTAGTCCGTAAGCGAACTATACCGACCGAGCCGCTTATCGGCGAAGTTAGTACCAACTTTAGCGGATAGAGGGTGTCGCGTAGTCAGCGCAACGAATCCTCACCGCCGTTAATTTGTTTTCTAGACCGGAGACGCTATTTCCTTGAAATATCTATTCGTAGACCTAACTGGCTTAAAACTACCTAATGAGACTACAGAACAATGAAAGTATAACAGGCAGAAGCCTGATGTTCAACACAGGTTATGTAGTCACTAGAATAAAAACGAGAAACCAGATAAGTTCCCCCTCCCTCCATTCTGAAGTATGGCGTAGGCCTAAAAGCCGGAATGGTGCCGCAGCGGGATAACCGCACGCTACGTGATTGAGCTGGAAGGTCATGCAGAGCTGCTTCCGTCGCGAGGCGCGCGGCGGTACGGAAACGGAGGTGCAGTTAGGCCTACACTTCACTGCCTTTGTGTGAACAAGAGCCATTCGAAGATTAGCGAACATTTTTTTACGCTAGACTTGCTTTGCAACAAGTTTATGCTGTAAAGAATTATATGGTTAACACAGGCATACTTCTAATTGTCCTTATCATACTGGGCAATGTATTCCTGCTAATTGCTGTGTTATCATAAGTCTGCCAGAAGTGCTGCATACCTCTCATACGCTAGTGACATATGTTGTAGAGAAAATAAGGGAAGCTTCGAATAAATGATTAATTCTTTCCTGCATGACGTAAATGAGAGAAGACAAAAGCTTCAGAACTGTGAATTTTACATACTTTCAGTTTTAATTGAGTGGCGTTTCCTTGAGTGTGGGCTACTCATGAAAGCGTTACGGAAAGAAGTGGACATACGATAAACTCAGTAACTCTGTGAATACTGGAACTTAACAAGAAATTAAAATTAGAAATATGGGGGAAAAAATTAAAGAGAACTATTCAAGGAAAAAGTCTTCCTTGGGGTTCATCTAATTTCAGAACAATTAGAAAATCGTCAATTACGTCAGGCGTTAGGTTATATTTGCAATGTGAAGTCGAGACTAATTTAACTCTGTATGTTGCCCGCCCCTGTGGTCTAGTGGCTACAGATCCAGAGGTCCCGGGTTCGATTCCCGGCACTACCATATTTTCTGAGAAGTGGTGGATCTGGAACGGGGTCCACTCAACGTCGTGATGATAATTGAGGAGCCATTCCAAGAAAATAGCGGCTTCGTTCTAGAAAACCGAGATTAACGGCCTTGGGAAACCGTTGCGCAGACCATGCGACACCCTCTATCCGCCAAAGTTGGTACTAACTTCGCCGTACGGAGGTTTTTATATTGAATAACTACAAGCAGCAGACTTTGTTCCAAGTAGAAAACGGTGAGACCGCTTGAAAGAACGTATTCCTGTGTATGAACAAAGTTTATTGCGGGAAGCAATCAACTGGTCGTGATGGATACCAATTATCGCCTAACTCATAATAAAACAGAAACCAAGAAATATGGAGAGATGAATAAATATTTCAGTTTGTCAGCCACGACACTCTGAAATACGAACTAGCTGGATGACCAACCTCTCACGTGTGGATGAAGTCGGCCTATGTCTTAGAAATCGGCCAAGAGTTCTTAAATTTGTGGCTGTGAATGTTAGTTTGTTATGGGCGTCCGTATCTTCACCCAGGAGGCCTAATGTAAGGGTATATAGATAACGGGGGAGGGGGTCACTATGTTACAAGCCGGAATGTCGCGTGATCGAATCCCGATGAGGTGCATTTTTTAATTTACCTAATCCTTCCAACCGCACTATTGTCCTTGGGTCGACTCAGCCTCTAACAGAAATGAATACCAGGAATCACCCTGGGGGGTAAAGGACGGCCGGCGCTTAAGGCTGCAACCTCACCGCCATCTGCTATCCGATTCTCCTGAAAATGTGGGATCCTCAACGTCTCACAACCCTGTGGGCCTCCACGGCCTGTTAAAGGGCTATCTTTCTTTAGTGTAATGTAAGAGGGGAGGTATAATTGTACCGTAACCTAGTAACAAGCAAAGAACTGGACGCAGGCTATCTGTGGGAAAACGTATGCTTCCTGCTTTATTAAAATGCTCCTGTGATCCACAGCAAGGTGCCTAGCAGGAGCCAGTCAGAAACATATTAAGAATATACAGCAGGCCTTTAGATTAGACGCAGCCTATCTTAGATTTGGAAGATTAGGCGTGTTAGTCTTGTGACTTATCTTCAAGCAATATTTTACTTTATTAGCCTCAGCTGATCATTAACTATAGAGATTAAATGCTAAATGCACCAAACCCACTAGATACTCGTATAGAGTTGGCGCTATGTCATTTTTTCAAATTCTATAAAAGAAAATTCACGTTACAAGAGCTAAATATTTTTCGCGTAGGCTGTTACATCAAATTTGATGGTTCTGTGTTAGGCCTAAGCAGATCAGAGTGGCCGCGCGGTCTAAGGAGTGAACTGGCGTCGCTCGATCGAATACTAGGATCGTAGATTCGAACCCCACTCAAAGACATTGATTTCTGTGTAAGCCTGTGTGTTATGAAGCACAATAGACCATTGAAGTTCGCAGTGCTAGGGCCAGTTTTGTGGCTCACCCCTCATACTCATACTCAAGCCTGTGTGTTTATGTTGCCCTGTGTGTAGGTAGCGGCCTTGCGACGGGCTGATCCCCCGTCCAAGGAGTCCTACCGACTGTGTAAAAAAGATTACGAAACTGAAGAAGAGACCAAGGCCCAACAAAGGGCTGTAGAGCCATTGATGAATTAATGCATTAGGTCTAATCGGTGGAAAAAGTCCCACTTAATATATTCATACAACCGCCATGTTGATATTATTGTGAGTAGGAAATGCAAGGCTCACGCAGATGGACCGAAGTGTCATCATGGCTATATAAAGCTTCACGACCATCCGCCAGTTCCTTCAGAAGTTAATTCAGCGGACATGTCCGTAAGAGTCTTAATGTAAGAAGAGTAGGTTTGAAGGAAGATAAATATTGTAACATTTCCGAACTCCGTCATGGGTTCATTAATACGCTAATATTTCTCAGACATTTGAGGAAAGTGCAGGTATATCTGGATGGCTGAACATGGGAAGGCCTACGAGAAGACCTAACTTAGACCTGCGTAAAGGATATTGAATCTAAAGTAAGGACTTTTTGTGAGGATCGACCTGCACTATCTAAACTATGAGAGCAGACGACGCATGCCTAAACGACAAAACGTGGAAGCCATTATTTTGAAATGTACTGTGTACATGTCGAGGCTAATAGTCTCGTTTTATAGCATTTGTAGCAAAGGCTCTACAATTAGCAGTCAGGAAACAAGCAGTCCGTACCTGAGTGCGCAGGCTCCACGTGGCCTGACATTCCCAATAGTGCGTTTAGGCAGTTTTCATAAACATTCACAGGTATTTGTGGCTAGAAATTTGAGAATCACCGTGAGATGTAAAAACATCCTCAAGACAGGAAGAGGCGAAACACAGGGCTTAATTTTGTCGAGTTGGTGAAGTGCCTGGCCTGACAGAAGCTAAAAAGAAACAATGCCATGCACTACATATGCTTGGACAAATAACTATGAAATGGGGTGTGGGTGAGACCCTCCTTATCGACTACTACAAGGACACGGTAGAGGGCTTGTGCCCCTATGACGTGAAGAAACCACGCCAAAGGCAGTCCCAAAGGAGGTTATATCACCGTGGCCAGTAGTCAACAAGCGAACTATACCGACCGAGTTGACCGCCTATTGTCGGCGAAGTTAGTGCCAACTTTAGCGGGTAGAGGGTGTCGCGTGGTCAGCGCAACGAATCCCCACGGCCGTTAATTTCGGTTTTCTAGACCGGAGACACTATTTCCTTGAAATATCTCCTCAGTTATCCCCACGAGGCTGAGTGAACCCCGTTCTAGATACACTATTTGTCAGCAAATCTGGTATCGCAGGGAATCGAACGCGGAACCTCTGGATCTGTAGCCAGGAACTCTGACCATTAGACCACAGAGGCGGTCCGAAATCTATGTATTTCTTCTGTTGCCTTCTTTGCAGTATCGTTACCAGTAGTTTAAAGAGTATCCTGCAGGTGGCAGCACGGTGCAGTCGAGACCCATAACGTCATTGTAACAGTTCAAATATGGCCGCCCCTCTAGGGATATGCAATAAAGCGGAGCAGCGTTCTGTCATTTGTTTTTTAAGCAGTGAAGGAATAAAACCTAGCGAAATTCACCGGCCAATGAAGGTTCTGTATGGTGATGCATGTCTGTAACTCTAGCAAGTATACGAGAGGTGGAGGAAGTTCCGAAACGGCGTGAGCTCAGTGATAGACAATCCTCGACCGGGTCAGGCACACCGAGTAGTAACACCAGAGTCAACTGCAGCGGTTGGACGCATCGTGATGGGAAGTCGGCGCGTCGCACTGAATAATATAGCCGCACTTCCTGACATCAATCATGAGTCAGCTCACCACCTCATCCATGATATGCTCCAGTTCCAGAAAACGTCTGCAAATTGGGTGCCATGACAACTGACTCCAGAATTGAAACAACGACGTGTTCATGCCTGTCAGGAACTTCTGTGGCGCTTTGATGGAAAAGGCGATGGCTTCCTAGAGAGAATTGTTATTGGAGATTAAACCAGGATTCACTACCACCAACCGGAAACTACGAGAGCGAGCAAGGAATGGAGCCATTCCTCTTCACCCAAACCGAAGGAGCTCTGGATGCAGTCATCAGCAGGGAAAGTTATGCTGACTCTCTTTAGTTTAGTTTCAAATTCATAGGAAAGTTTTGAGTAATTATTGTTCTTCGTCGTAGTGATAAGATTTCTCTTTCCATAAACTTTTCACACCACCTACGACTAGCCTTGGAAGGTATATTACTGTTTCTAGCACATCCTTTTGTTTTCGAAATTAAGGCTTCCCTAGATACAGGTAAATATCTGTGAAATGCAAAGGCATCAATGTTGGAATTTCTCCCTTTCCTTGGTCCAGGAGAAGACTTTCTATTTGTCAGACACGAAAACAGCTTTGTTTCTATATTTCTCTATTGACGTTCATAATCCTCACTTACTGTACACTTTCTACCAGCTGCACGATTACCTAACTTTTCAGCGCAGAGAATAATTTCTCTTCTGGATGCGGCAGCATACGTAAAACCGACAGAAAACTAAACGATGATAATGACAAGCAATGATTGAACTGAAAGTTTGGGTTGACTCACAGTAAAGGTGTGGAGATGTTGCTGCTGATGACTAACTCCTAATGTGTTTATTCTTCCCAGGCTATCCCGCGGGCATTTTGCAAATTGGTAAATAATTCCTCGACTATAAGAGGCACTTCAATATTCTAAAGGCAAAACATGTGATAAATTTGTATATTAAAGCTGCATTCTGATCAGGTAGTGCTATGCTGCCTCATCGGGATGTGTTGAAGGTTGCATCTGGTCCCTGAGTTCGCCATGGTGAAGTAGGTTGTCGGCTGCATGGAAGAAGTGGCAAGCTACTCCGTCCAACAACGCGCGCTTCAGATCCGACGGGAACCCGGGTAGTTTTTAAGTGAGGGGAGAGATGAACTCAGTTTGGGCCCCGCCCCATCTAGTGACATCAAGCGTACTCACTTTTCGCTGGTTGTTTAGCGACACCGCGTCGGATGGTAATAACAATAGATTTATTGTTTAATACATTATTCGCATCGGATGACAGGGTGATAATTAAATAATTAACTTGAAAGAATTTGGAAAGAAGTGGTTGTTACCTAACTGGGGCCGTTGCCTGGAGGGACTGAGGCTCAGCTTACGTGGGTTGTTCTCAGAAGTAGGCAAAAAAAAAAAGGTAAAATTAATATTTAATTAGTTGAGCACTATGCCATGAAGGCATATGGGGAGTGGAGGTATAGCTCTACCATTCTTAACCTCGGCACTAGATGGGAGTAAGTAGCGCTCAGACTGCTTTATCGACGGGGAAAGAGCCCCCGGTATCCATTAGATAGGAGGCTGAGTGAGCCTCAGACTCGGTCTGGACGTTGTGGAGAAGAGAAAAGTCTTGCAGAGAAATGCAAACCGTGCTACTAGCTCAACGAAGACTGCTGACATGATGAAGGCAAAGCGGCACTGGCCCTGCAGCATGGAAAGGGACAAAGTTGTGAGTCACGCAGTCTGTTTACATGGTAGTCCTGGCGGGGCTGCAGATGGATCCGTGTCTGATGGAAGCTAATTCTGAGGCTTGCGTAAGTTAATCTTGCCCGGACCACATAGGATATTCATTCATTCATCAGTAATCTGTCAGACGACAGGTCCACAGTCTCTCCCAAAACAGTTTCTCCACTTAATGCGATCTAGAGATTTCTCCTTCAAATGAGAATATCCTCTTCTGTCCCCAAGGTCATCCAGCATCTTCTTACGTCTTCTGGTTCGCATACATGGTGTCTCTGTGTTTGGAAAGAGACTATCCAGGAAAAGTGATAATGTGGTAGTTTTTCCATTTGCTTTCCACATCGCAGTACAACAGCCGTTCAAACCACTCTGGTCACGCCTGTTGCTATACGAACTTGAACCATCTCGAGCATCATTTGCTCTGTGCTTCAAGTCGCTACTGATGACGCTGCTTCCGGCATCAGTTTGTTGGGGTATATCACGCGACAAATAAATTTACGTGGATCTCGGATCTAGCGAATCTTTATTGGACATTCACTCTTACACACCATACAATTGTTATCACTTGTAGTGTCACTTGACCTCTGGCCTAATACTTCAATGCGACGTCTGAACTATCCTTGGTCGTGGCTGGATCTCAACTGTCTGCTGTCTGTATCGTATGGCGACTAGGTTCCAACTGTATTTTTGCTCAAGTCAGTCACATTGTGACTGACGGTCGGTCAGTCAGTCAGTAAGTTTTGGTTTCGAGGCCCATCTGGGGCTCATGACCAGATATTTTTTACTGTTTGACATTTACGGTCTTGTTTTTGAGGAGCTCCCTATCTGACGAGAGGACGGGTCTGTCTTTTATATATGCTGCTGGCCTTGCAGGATATACACAGGATATACTAGTTTCCAATTCTCTTCATGCCAACAATGATGTATTGTAATCGAGAAAACGAAAAAGACTTCTGCAGCTTCATTTATTATATTTTAATTAAATGTTTACAATTCAACGGGAAGTCTCTGCTGAGCCACTAAAGAAATGGACGAAGTCCCGAAACACTAATCTCTAGCACTAAAACAATTTCCCAACATTTTATGGAACCCCAAGATTTATTTCCATGTTCACTAGAGCCCTCCACTGGTCCCTATCTTTAGCAAGGCGGATCAAGCCCACAGCCCCATTTTCCTACAATACAAAACAAGCAAACAAACTCCGTGGTCTGTAGTCCGCAAGTGAACTATACCGACCGAGCGACCGCCGCATTTCGGCGAAGGTAATGCCAACGGTTTTCTAGACCGTAGCCGCTATTTCCTTGAAATATTTCCTCAATTATCCTCACGAGGCTGAGCGAACCCCGTTCCAGACACACAACTTGTCAGAAAATCTGGTAGGCCCGGGAATCGAACCCGGACATCTGGATTTGTAGCGGGGAACTTTGACCACTATACCATGGAGGCAGTCTTTTTAATTTTCTTTTACAATATTCATTTTAATACTGTATACCCATTTACGTCTAGGTCTTCTTAGTTGTCTGTCTCTTCCTTGCAGGTTTTCCTACCAAAACCTGTATATAGTCCTCTTAGCGCCCATGCGTTAAAATTGTCTAAATCATGTGATATTTAGGACTTCCTAAAAGGTGCCTGATATGTTTTTTTTTATTTAGAATGAACGTTAAATTACTTTGGTTATTTGATGTTTGGCATATATGAAATTTGGAAATTTTCTGCTGATTGTTACCTTTATAATGCCCTTCGTTTTATTGTTTAGTTTGCAACGATGCACCCAGTTAACAGAATAATCGTGCATTTCCTTTAAAGCAGCGCAAGAAAAGGTAAAGGTATCCCTGCAACAGGCCGTGGAGGCCCATAGGGCTGTGAGATGTAAAGGCTCCCACATGGCGGTGAGTTTGTCAGCCTTAGGCGCCGGCCGCACTTTACCCCCCGGAATAATCCTGTTACTCATATCTGTTAGACACTGAGCCGACCCCAGGGCTATGGTGTGGCTGCAAGAATTCGGTTAGCCGAAAAATTCAATGACCTCATCAGGAATCGAACCAATAACCTTCCGGCTTGTAGCACAGTACATCAACCATTTACGATACCGCTTTTAGTATTGATGTGATTTAAGTGGCTGGAATTGGTAAGGAATAATGAACGAGAACAGGATTAAAGGGATGGAGGCAAGAGGCAAAAGACAAAAGACAGAAAATAGAGGCCTAAGGCACAATGTGCACCGGGGAAAGGTTGCTTGATGTGCCTCGACATAGCAATGTCAGCAGCACAGGTCAACAGTAACTCCTCTTGCGACATGTCCCCTGATACAAGTCACACAAATTATATCGCAACATGTGCCCTAGTACGTACAGGGCTTAACGGCCAATTGTAGGGAGGTCGAGTTCTTATAGGACCGTAGAACGATGGAGTGTGTGCGGTGCAGTTTCAGTAGTATCTACCAATGCGGTGGAAGTCTATGCTGCTTTCTTATAAATAAGGCAATGACGTGGAATTTCAGATAAATTAAAACAATTCGCGTTCCTAGTGTAAGCCTTCATGTTAGGTGGGTCCCTTGTCACCACGGCATGGCGCGTACTCAGGTTGCGGATGGAGGAGACGCCCTTCGGGTTTGGAGGGAAGCTGAGAATATATTGATTAAGCAGTCGCGAACAGCCGACAAGGGGTGGACCTCCAACTTTGGGGTTCGGCGTGGGACTAACAACTCCTCACTGTGAAGATTAACCTTGTTACGAAAGTTCTCAAGAAGCCTCGGATGTGGACGGATCCCTTGGATTAACGAACTACGCTAAAGAAAATGGATATGATATCTGGCACTTGGAATGTACGAAGTTTGTATAGGGCAGGTTCGCTCAGGGCAGTGGCAGAAGAAATCTTAAAATATAAGTTAGATTTAGCGGGAGTACAGGAGGTCAGATGGGATGGAGGTGGCATCGCACCAGCAGGAGACTATACATTTTTCTATGGAAAGGGGAATGAAAATCATGAATTAGGTACAGGTTTTTTCGTACATAAGAGAATTGCATCAGCAGTTAAGAGGGTAGAGTTCGATAGTGATAGAATGTCGCTGGTGTGATATCATTGTTATGAATGTTCACGCCCCAACAGAAGATAAAATTGATGACATAAAGGATAGATTCTATGAAGAACTAGAACATGTATTCGAGAAATTCCCAAGTACTAACACCGCTCTTTTCCCACCCGCCTTGCTTGTATCGGCGCAGTCGAATGGTGCTATCCCTGCTACACCTGTTTCTACCTTAGGACAGTGTATGATGGCTACTGCAAGTTGTTCTCACAGATCAAACTAAGGAAGATCGGTATAGGTACGGGAAACTAGCTGGGTCGGTTTGCATGAGTCTCAGGGTAGCGATGCCGAAGAAAGCGTTTTTCTGAGAGTTGAGCCAATTGACGTTTATTCGCCTGCTAATTCACCACACTGTTAAAATAATGTATTCTTAGCTTTAAGTTACAGCGTTACACTATCGGCTAGCTATGTCCCGGAGCGTGCAAGGGTCACGTCCGTTCAGTTCGGAATATTGTGAAAGTCTCTCTTTTTGTGGAATGCTTGCACACCCCACGCCGGGAATTCGAAAGATGGTGTTGACATATACATTTCATCCCATCTTCCGTGGGAAGCTTGAACGAGGCAACCCAATCATACTGGCCCTCATTCACAGGCAATTGTAACAAGCTCTGACCTGTCCTTTTAGGCGCGTCCGGTTCCCTGTACCCGAGCTAAATTTTATGACTGATCATAAATGTCATAACTCCGGATTTCTTGTTTCTGCCAAAATCTAGGAATTTCAACATAAACACCGTATTTCAAGTCCCAGACAATGAAATACGATATTAAAGATCACGATACATTTCCAGTAATACCGAAACATAAGACTTTTGGAATTTAAATTACGGAGAATTAATTAGAAATAAATTTCAGGTTCATCAATAATCATCCAAATAAATAAGGGCTCAGAATGATCAGCGTCAGTACCTTATGAAAATTTTGTTAGGAGATTTCAATGCCAAAGTAGGGAGGGAAGACATTCTCAAACCAACAGTTGGGAAAGAGAGTTTGTATGAAATTAGTAATGATAATGGAGTTAGAGTAGTAAACTTTGGCACATGAAAAAATCTTACTATCAAAAGTACAGTGTTCCCACATCGTAACATCCATAAATTTACTTGGACATCTCCTGATGGGAAGATACACACTCAGATCGACCATATTTTGATAGATAGATGGCATTCACATATACTTGATGTCCGATCATTGAGGGCAGCAGATTGTGATACTGACCACTACCTGGTGGTGGCAAAGGTTAGGGAAAGACTGGCAGTGAGCAAACAACACACAGAGTTCATATGGAGAGGTTCAGCCTGAAGAAATTAAATGAGGTAGAGGGTAAAGAGCAGTTTGTGTTGAAATCTCAAATAGGTTTGCGGCTTTGGAAAGCTTGGACACTGAGGTGGATGCTAATAAGGCTTGGGAAACTATTAGAGAGAATATAAAAATGTCTGCCAAAGGGAGTCTAGGTTATTATGAACGGAAGAAGCATAAGCCATGGTTCGATGAAGGATGCTCCAAATTACTGGACCAAAGAAAATAAGCCAAATTGTAATGGTTACAGGATCCAAGCGAGTTAAATGGGGATAATCTGAACAATATAAGACGCGAAATCAGCAGGCATTTCAGGAACAAAAAGAGGGAATATCTGAAAGAAAAAATTGATGAGCTTGAAATGAACAGTAAGAACAAGAACATTAGAGATCTGTGTAGAGGAATAAATGACTTTAAGAGGGGTTACCAACCTAACAGTAACTTTTTTATTGCTAGTGGGGTGGGACTAAGTCCCTTGTACTGCGGCCAATTCTGGCCTATTTTACCAGCCCCAGATGATAGGTGAGGGTGATTGTGGAGCAATTGGTGGAATGAAGATTGGCAGGGGAACCCGAAGCACTCGGAGAAAACCTGCCCCAGCGCCATTTTGTCCACCACAAATCCCACTTGACCAGACCTGAGATCGAACGCGGGCCGCCACGGTGGGAAGCCAGCGACTAACCGCTTGAGCTATGGCGCGGCCCAAAGCAGTAACTTAATGAATGATGAGAAGGGTGATCTGCTTGCAGATTCCCACGTTTAGAATAGGTGGAGGAACTACTTCTCTGAGTTACTGAATGTACATAGGGTCAGTGCCGTTAGGCAGATAGAACTGCATACAGATGAGCCATTAATAGCTGATAATAGCCCTTTTGAGACTGAAAGTGCTATTGCAAAATTGAAACGGTATAAATCGCCCAGTAGTGATCAAATTCCGGCAGAACTTATTCAAACAGGAGGCGAAATATTACGTTATGAGATCCATAAGCTAATCACATCTCTTTGGCATCAGGAAAAATTGCCTGATCAGTAGGAGTCTATTATTGTACCAGTTCACAAGAAGGGCGATAAAAGTTACTGTAGTAATTATCGGGGGATATCACTGCTATCAGATTCATACAAAATTTTATCCAATATTCTTCTGTCAAGGTTAAGTCCATTTATGTATATGAAATTATTGTGGATTATTTGTATGGGTTTCGACATAACAGATCAACTACAGATCAGATCTTTTGCATTCGTCAGATATTGGAGAAAAAATGGGATTACAATGAGACCGTACATCAGCTATTTGTAGACTTCAGGAAAGACTATGATTCAGTTAGGAGTGAAGTATTGTACAATATTCTCATAGAGTTTGGGATACCCACGAAACTAGTTAAGCTGATTAAAATCTGTTTAAAAGAAATGTATAGTAAAGTCCGTATAGGTAAATATTTGTTTGATAATTTTCCTATCCAGAATGGTCTAAAACAAGGAGATGCTTTAACGCCACTCCTTTTCACCTTTGCTTTAGACCAGGGGTCTCCAAACTTTTCGAAACGCGGGCCACATTAGGTAATCCAGCACTTTCAACCGGCCGGATAAAATGAGAAATTAGTAACTCCAGGTATAGTTTTATTGAAATCACAGAATTTCATAAACTAAATAAAGAGTACGTGGGGATAAATTATCGTATATTAATGACAACAGACAGTAGCAGCAAATGCTCATATTTTCATCACAAACTATAATAAAACAATTAATGTGAATGATGGAACTCTTTTTGCGTTCTTAAAATCTGATTACATTGAGGTTTAAATTTTAAAATGCTAATCACAAGTAGCGACTTTAAATGTTCATCGGATAAATTTGCCCTGTATTTCGACTTGATGTAGTTCATCTGGGAAAAAGTTTGTTCACACAGATATGTCGTCCCAAAAATGGAGATAAAGTTACAAGCAAATTTCTTTAAATTTGGAAATTGCTCAGAGTTCAGAAATTTATAAAATTCAGTCAAATTTCCTTCCTTGTATTTGTCTTTAATATGATAATTTTCCTGAAGTTCAATAATTTCCATTTGAATTTGACTTGGGACATCTGCAGCATCACAGTCAAACGGATTTTAAAACAATTTAATTTCCTAAGCACTGGCATCCAAATCAGCAAATCGCTTATGAAATTGTTCATTCAAATCTGAAATGACTAAATTTGCAAACGAGGAAGGAAATTCAGCTTCACCCTTTTTATGCAGCTCTGCATAGTGTAGCATATGAACAAAGTTACAATTTTTCGCTTGGCTTTCCAGAAGTATCAACTTTGCTCTGAATGCCTTGATAAGGGCAAATAAATCACAGACTAAGTTATTTTCACCCTGCAACTTTAAATCCAAATTGTTCATATGGTTCACCAGATCAGCAAAAAAGCTAATTTCCAAAGCCACTCGGTATCTGATAAAAGTGGTTGTGAATAATATTAATATTAACATAATATGGAATATCAATATATTTTAAACACAATCTTAATTAATGAATTTGAAATCTATGAACAAGTATTTCTTTTACTAGTACTCATTGGAAAATTAGTTAAATTGGCGTGTTTCTGCACAATCCTTTCGCGGGCCGGACGTGGCCCGCGGGCCATAGTTTTTAGACTATTGCTTTAGACTGTGCCATTAGGAATGTCCATGAAAACCAGGTGGGACTGAAATAAAACGGGACACATCAGCTGTTGTTCTATGTCGATGATGTGAATCTACTGGGTGATAATATAGATACCATAAAGAAAACACACAAACTTTAATTGACCCAAGTAAGGAGGTTGGTCTAGAAGTAAACATAGAGAAAACTAGGTATATGTTACCTTCTCGTCACCAAAACGCAGGGCAAAATAATGACATAAAGATAGGAAACAGATGTTTTGAAAATGTGGCATCATTCAGATATTTGGGAACGACGATAACAAATCAAAACCTGATTCAGGAGGAAATTAAGAGGCGATTGAACTCGGGTAATGTTTGCTACCATTCAGTGCAGAACCTTTTGTTTTCTCGTCTGTAGTCCAAAAACATAAAAATTAGAATATACAAAACTATAATTTTGCCTGTGGTTCTGTATGGGTGTGAAACTTGCTCTCTGACATTAAGGGAGGAACATAGACTGAGGGTGTTTGAGAAGAGGGTGTTGGACCTAAGAGAGATGAAGTGACAGGAGATTGAAGAAAACTTCACAATGAGGAACTTCATAACTTATACTCTTCTCCAAGTAAAATTAGAATGATCAAGCCAAGGAGGATGAGGTGGGCAGGGAATGTAGCACGAATGGGGGAGACGAGGAATGCATATAGGATATTGGTGGGCAAGCCAGAAGGAAAGAGACAACCGGGAAGACCGATGTGTAAGTGGGTGGAGATTATTAAAATGGATCTTAGAGAGAGAGGATGGGATTGTATGGTTTGGATTGATCTGGCTGAGGATGGGGACCAGTAGAAGGCTCTTATGAACACGGTAATGAACCTTCGGGTTCCATAAAATGCTGGGAAATTCTCGACTAGCTGCAGAATTGGCTGCTCCTTAAGAAGGGCTCAGCTCCATGATTAAGTAAGTGTAAGCCTGTAATATCAAACTGCAGGCGGTCAGTGAGGTTTGTTGTAGACTATGTATAGGGCTAATGTGAGATAGGTTACTGGTTCTAGGAAACTCTACTCCTGTTTTCGGTCTGTAAATCAGTAGGCACTGAGAATTACTGCTTATGTTTCGTAGATAGGTCTATGTGTGAGAACTGTAACGTTTGCCACTCTATGCTTGAGGACGTCTGTTTCTTGAAATGAAATTTGAAATGCATTCCTGGCTTTGTCAAATGTGCCACGTTTCTCTGAAATGAATCTTTACCCCTCATGCGACTGTCACGCCTCCCTTTCTCTCTGCCGGTAGTTCTCTGTGGGGGTGTAATTCGTTGGGGAAATAGTGTCCTGATTTCCCCTTACCAATTCCGTGCTATCGATCTGGTCTTTGATCTTCAAAGAGTCTTTCCCACCGAGCTGATGCTTTAAAGTTGTAGTATTTTTCATATAGTCACGCATATAGTGTGGCTATAGGCGAGTTTTCGACGTGTGACAGATGTATCGGACTCTTTGATCACCAGTAAAACAACACTTTTTGAGCCATAACTTTCCATAGAAAATTCTGCCAGAACTTATCCGGTTTTCAGTTCTTTTGATTTCACAAAATAAATCTTTTGCTGATCAGGGTTTTCAACCTTGCGTCCAACCCCCAACCTGGAGGACCAGGTCCCTGCATTTATGTCTCCCAGTGATAGGATGACCCAGGCACCGGGTTCGCTTTCGTCTTCTACGAGGTGTACCGGAAGTTTCCGGAGTAGGTCAAAAAACAAAAGGTGGCTTGACTTACTCAATTCTGGCTGCCATCTCCTTGGAACGTATACTGCCATCCCATCGTTTTTCCACACTTCAGAAGCACCGTGGAGTACCGCTTGCCACACTGAGACGCCACACGCTTGAGACACTGCTCAAAACGTCGTTCCTTCAGTTTCCTATTCAGAAAAACAAAGTGAAATCACATGGAGCTATGTACGGCGAGTAGGGAGGATGGGGAACGATAACCATATTGTTGTTAGTCACAAACTCTGTGTTTTTCAGGGATGTGTGGGCAGGCGTCTTGTAGTGAAGAAGGAGTCAGTTGTGGTTGCACAAAATTTTCTGTCAAGATCTCCTGGTAAACTCCATAACTGATTCCAACTGTGTCTTCGAGGTCATGGATTGTTCGGCGACGGTCTTCGTGAATGGGTTTTCGAATTTTTGCAACATTTTCCATCGTTTTGTTGGTGCTTGATCGCCCCGAATGTTTGTCATCTTCAACTGACACTCGATTGGCCTTGAAACGTGAATGTCATTCAAAAACCGCTGGCCAGTTTAAAGAATAGTCTCCAAAACCACCACCACCACCACCAACGGCTCTACAGCCCTTTGTTGGGCCCTGGCTTCTTCAGTTTCCTAATCTTTTTTACACAGTCGGTAGGAATCCTTGGATGAGTGATCGCCGTGACGCAAGGCCTCTACGTACACACAGGACAACACAGACACAGAATAAACCAACACACAGGCTTTCATGACTTTGAGTTGGATTCGAACCCACGATCCCACCGTTCTAGGGAGCGAAAACAGTTAATGCCTTAGAGAGCGCGACCACCCGTGATCGGCTACAGGGAGTATTACATATGTAAATGTATAAATTATATCAAGTGTTCAATTAACACGACCGGTTTCTCAAATACAACATTGGATTACGCATCATTAGGCCCTATGGTATATTAATTTATAATATTTTATAACATAGTATAATTTGGGAAATAATTATACAGTATATAACATCTATTTTTCATAAATTTAGACTTATATAACTGAGACAGTAGGTCTAAATCTGCTTTAACTACTATTTTTTTTATTGCTTGTGGGATGGGACTAAGTCTCTGGTACTGCGGCCACTTCTGGCCTATTGTACCAGCCCCAGATGATAGGTGAGGGTGATTGTGGAGCAACTGGTGGAATGAAGATTGCCAGGGGAAACCGAAGTACTGAGAGAAAACCTGCCCCAGCGCCACATTGTTCACCACAAATCCCATTTTACCATACCCGGGTAATTATACGTAAGGTGATACTAAAAGAAATGAATCTTGAAAGATTTGTATTTACAATATTTGTGATAATAGCCATGTTTTCAATATAACCCATGAAAACAAAAACAACAAACTCCGTGGTTTTAGTCCGCAAGCGAATTATGCCGACCTAGCGACCGCCGCTTGTCGGCGAAGTTAGTACCAACTTTAGCGTACTAAAGCTAAAGCTAAAAGCATCCGGGGCATGAAGCTGAACTAACCTTAAATTAGTGCCGAGGTCAGGAAAACGTTGGTCTATACACCTAATCCCCCATACGCCTTAATGGCGTAGTGCTAGGATAGTTGCAGGCAGGAAGATTACAGCCTAATACTGCTCTCTGCGTCATGGCAAGTGCCAATATCATTAAATTTTATGAGGTTAAACTCACCTTGAATTTTCAGTCTCCGTTTACGCCTGCTAATCAAGTTCAATTACGTAATTATGGGTCACTATACTATTCACAGATCGTCACATCCTAACCTTACATACATGTGTGTACGTGCGTGCGTGTGTGTGTGTGCGCGCGCGCGGATGCAACATTTGTGCATGCGTATAGTGGGGGAAGGCACGTGCGTGAGGAATGACTTTACAAGTTTATTTTATGTACTCCACTCTGTGGCGAAACGATGAGGGTGTAAAGGTTATGTTGATTTATCCAAACGAATATCACTGGTGAAGGGTATGTTGCTCTCATTTTCGTAGCACAGTTTATGATGTGGCAAGTATTTGTGTTAGAGATGTTATAATATACGATCTGTGAATAGTATAGTGACCAATAATTACGTAATTGAACTTGATTAGGAGGTGTAAACGAAGACTGAAAATTCAAGGTGAGTTTAACCTCATAAAATTGAATGATATTGGCACTTGCCATGATGCAGAGAGCAGTATTAGGCTGTAATCTTCCTGCCTGCAACTATCCTGTCCTCCCCCTCCAAAATTTTTTACAGTGGTCCCTGTTAACCTTTCGGTGTATACCATTGTATAATAATTGCATATATGAAACATTCTGTGTGAACATATTGTATTTGTGTTTACTTAACCATGAAGTGTTTTAACTCTTAACATTTCGAGGTTATATCACCCTTAAATGTATTTCAGATCAAAATGCGGTATTGTCCACCAAACGTGACACTTGGGGAAGTATGGATTAACCATGGGACGTCACAGTGTTTCATGGAGACACTTACAGTCAGTATTACTGCTGGCTTACTGTTTCTCTTTGGGTCAGCACAGCTTTGGATTTACAGAAAATATGGTACACAGTTGGCACAGTTGTCATTACCACGTTCAAAGCTGTATCATGCACAGATTTTCTTCACATTCCTCCTGCCTGTCTTAGCAGCCATGCGATTTATATTGCAGGCAACAGTTCTTAATGGAGGAATTGTGTATGGGTACATGGTAAGTATGGAAAATGGTGTATAATGATTACAGTATAGCTGTACGATATGATTGTGTGCATAACTCTGTAATATGGTGGCCGAATGGTAAGTACATTAGGATGATTTATTTTTTAGAGTAATGGCAATACCCAAATTCACAGACATGATTGGCTAGGTAAGTAGGTGTGGCAACAATGATTGAAACCTCATTTAGAGACAGATGTACATGTACTGACTTTGTTGAAAAGATGTGTGTATAGTGTGGCTTGCTCTGTGAATAGACTTCATGACTGTGACGTTGAAGCTGGTCTAGGAATCTCAATGGTCAACGTGTGCCTTGTCTAGCCAGAACAAAGTTACACATCCCTGGATCCCTGGTCATAATGGGGATGCAGATGCCTTACATAGGGAGGGTGGTTTATGCCATGGTCCTAAATCAGCTGTTTCAGTCTCATCATGTGTTGGCAGGCTCAAGATTAAGGACTGCCTGAGTGAAAAACATCCCAAACACTGGGCTGTGACAATAGATTAGAGGCAGTCAAAGCTCTTCATTGAGAATCTGTGGATTAACTGCCTCGGGACAGGAAACAGCGTGGGCTAATAACAGGGATGCTGACTGGTCACACTGTGCATTGAAAAGGTGCAAAATGAACACAGCTGATAAAGAAAAGGAGTAATACAAAGTGTTAATCAACTCCATCCAGTGTGACTCAAAATGTTTTTTCTCTTTCTTCCTTTTTTAATCTTTTATCCTTGATATGTTTGAGTCACACACATTTTATCAGTCACACTGGATGCTGTTGGTTAACCTTTTTTAATATTGCTAGTGTGATGGGCCAGGATGAACCAAATCAAAAGGAATAACTTCACTCCCAATGAAGGTGCATGAAAGCTGTTTGAGGTGGAAGGTGTAAAAACCCAGCAAATATTTTTATTGTGTCAGTAGATCTTGACATATACTCCTTTGCAGTGTGGCAGACATTAAACCGATATTCTATCCATCCAGGCATTTCTTAACATTTGTGCAGTTATAGACACTACTGCATCAATGATCCTGTGGCACAGATCAGGCAGGCCATTGACTTTGGTCTGATCCATGATGTCGTTTTGACATATCACCACAGAGAGAAGTCAAGGGTGATCAAATGAGGAGGTGTAGGATATGACAGAATGAAGCCACCTCAACGGATTCACATGTTGCAAATTGCTCATTAAGATGTTGGTTATGTTGTATTTTAGCATCCTGTTGCACTGATTCATATCCATAATGTGTATATATTTACTGTCATTTAGTGCATACGGTTTAACTTGTCACTTCACACTACATGTTTCGGCATCATTCTGCCATCCTCAGGTGTATCAATCATGTTAAACCATTGCACTGCCTGCCATCAAGTGTCCATTTATAAAATGATATAAAATGTGTGTTCATCGTTGTTCATTGATAAAATTTATATATTAAAAGTTGTTAAGATCTATCATCTTACATGTCGTATATCAAACTCGTGTGTAACGCCATTTATCCGCTATGGGAGTCGTTCTTCTTATGTTTTAATTGTGTATATACTGTGTCTTATGATGTGTCTTTCTTATGTGGCTGCGTGTGTTGTATTGCTGGACATATGTGTGTGTGTGTGTGTGTGTTCCAGTGCCTGGCCTTGTACAATTAACTCAGTAAAGAGTCATGTATTTCAAGTACAACTGTGCACTAGCACACACTGCAAAATATCCAGTGATGGCTACCTGGACTGTGTCTGATAAATAAATAAATAAACAATAGGGGAACATGGCTGGATATGAACATATGTGGCTTTTGTATATCTGGAAATTTTATACAGAAGTTTAAACACATAAACCAAACATTATGTAGGCTTTAGCAGTCAGAATCCGGGATATTGTTTTGGAAATCACAGAATAATTTTGTCCTTCTCTGAAGATGTTATGTTAGGGTTTGACCAGCTCACAGTATGTGGGCTGCATGCAGCCTACCAGTTCCTTTTGTGAGAACTGCATTTTTGAAAATATGTGTTAAGAATTTTCCTCCTCTTAAAAAAAAGGCATCACTGCTTGTCAAAAAACTATGAAAAGTGCTTTCTAAATATTCCGTGCATAATATTTCAGTTGATTCCATACGACACCTAATAAATAACTTAAATGTATGGAATTAGTATTACTTTGTGATCATATGCAGTCAATCAAGTACTTAGCAACAGATTTTATAAGTACCATCAGATTGAAAGATATTTATGTTGGTATATTGGAAAAGTATACATTTTTTATGTGATCCTTGGGTAACTAAGATACACTGCAGCTACTCAGTGCTTTATGGTTGGACTACCCTATCTTACATCATTGAGAAATATGTTCGAATAGTGAGGAGACCTCTCAGCTGCTGCATTAAAACCTTAGTGTGCACAGTGTTCTTATAGGCAGAATTTTGAAAACAGATAAATCATCTTTCAGTAAACCTGCCTGTATCTTATTGTAAGCTGGTTCTTTAACTTGCAAGTCATGGAAGTGATGAGAAGGGCTGTCCTCTGTAGTAAAGACACTGTGTATTTCAAATAAATTATGATGAACGTGAGTCTCTGAGAGATACTTTTGCATTTGTTTACAGATTCTGTCTGTCCTGCTCACTGTAGCCATGTTCCCATTCTCTGCGTACATAATTGTTTTGGAACGCAACTACCTTCTGCCATCAGTTCCAACACGAGGTCATGGGCTGGTTCTTTTATTTTTCTGGACATTGGTATTGATATCAGAGAGCTTGTCTTTCATCAATTTGAACAGAGAAGACTGGTGGTTTCATCTCACTACGTAAGTGTTACTCTTAAACGGACTATCTAATCAGCAAATATGTTGTCTTACATAAATGCATCACAAAATTCTCTGATAAATTGTTTCTCATTTGTTTGTGTTTTGCTAGACTGACTGATGAGATTGAGATGGCCGTGTTTGTGACACGCTTTGTGTCATGTGTTATTCTGTTTGTACTTGGACTGCGAGCCCCAGGCATTATGACAACCAGAGACTATTTAAACCTGAACAACTCGTCCAGTGAGCACAACATTGAGATAGATGTAAGTCCATATATGCAGTCCTGCAATGCACAGCTTTTTGATCAGTCTGTATTGTCTTTATTGTATATTGCTGCAGAGCCTAACATTCCAACTACAAGTTCTCGTGTCCTTAATGGTCACTAGGATTATGCCACAGAATCTGTCCAGTTTTGAAGCATCATCAAATTTGTAACACAGGTCTCTTTTGTGATGGATTGTTAACCTTACACCCAACCTTCAAGCTGGAAGACTGATCCATACCACCCAGCCATAACTGCCAATTGAATGTATTGACACTTACCCTGAAAACCACTGCCTCCATTTGCATCATGTTGTGCTGACAAAGGACTAACTTAATTTGAGTTTGACCAGTTTAGTGGTTCAGTCTTTGACAGGAATAAAAGAGCGAGTCTGCTACTCCTCAGATGCAAACCAAACTAAAAACAGTACTGCGGTTATAGATAGATTATTTCTGTGAATTACGTAGTTCAATGAACAGAGGACTGAGAAAGTGTGTCCAAAGCCAAGATCTGCAGAAAAATAAGTTTTGCATCTGTCAATACAGGACACTGGTGTAACAAATCAAGGATCTACATTCCGAAATGTGTGGAAGAAGATGTCTGTTCTGGCTCCTTTCCTGTGGCCAAAAAAGGATGTCCTCCTACAGTTTCGAGTTATGTTCTGCTTCCTTCTTCTGGCAGCTGGGCGAGCAATCAACCTGTATGTGCCAATCTACAGCAAACTTATTGGTGAGTTCATGTCATTTGTTACATTCCGACCTCATTACTCCATGATCTTTTTTTTTTCCTGAGAGTGTCTCCCTTAAGAGTTTTCTGCAGAGAACTATTTGATCTGTCTTACAAATAAACCTTTACAAGAGTTTCAGAAATAATTTCACTTCTGATAGGGCAGGAAGTTGGTGACACTGCTGCATAAATCTCCAACTGTACAACTGGAAGAAACTACAAAACATATACAACTTCTTCTATAAAACAAATAGAGGAATTGTACCCCAAAAATTGACCTCTATGTACTCTTTTCAATGAACACCCTGAAACATATGAGTATTGTATACCTGCAAGGATTTGTAAATTGCAGCTCATATGGCAGTTATAAGACTCCATCATACCCAAGTAGTTCTCCTTTCATTGAGCATCTGTGTGTTTCTCCACCCAAGTCTGCTTTTAGAGGCAATTTAATAGTTCATCCCCATTACACTGTTTAATTTACAGCAGATGCAAATAATTTTTGCAAATAGATACTGTGCAGAGATGTTATTCTTGCTCGCTTTTTGTTAAATATACATTGTATAAGTATTGAAGTCACAATATGAAATATCAAGGATATATTAAAGATTATACAAGTATGACTTCGTATTGTGACGTGTTGCGCAATGGAGGACAACCCCTCACCCCGCCAGCGGTGACGTAACACTTTTGGAGCGTTGCCGTTGCTATGGTAATAAGCCAGTCAACACCCCGCCTCTCTCCGCGGTGACATAACACGGGATGCCGCCGTTGCCACACAGCAGGAAACAACTCTCGACAGCGTTGCTAGCAATATGGCGCCAGACAACAGTGGTGCCTATTACGTGGCTGTTTTCTGTGTTGTTCGGAACGAGGCTAAATAAGGAGCAGCGAAGACTATTCACCATTAGTTCTCGAGTTACAGTTCTCAAGTTCTTGAGTTTGCAATATAGTTACGAGTTAGCCAGGCAGTCAACCTTTCAGTTGTAGTCTAGCATTTGCAGTGTAGTAATTGTAATACTGCAGATAGCAGTAATTGTGAATCTGTGAATTGTGTGATTGTAAGAGCGAATGTGCAATAAGATTTGCTATACCCAATAAGGCATGAAGTTATTTGTCATGTTATACACCCAACACATGACAGTATCATAGATATTAAAATTATTAAAGGATGTATTATATATTAAAAATTATTAAAACTTAATTAAAATATTATTATCATTATAATTAATTAAATATTTATGTTTCATTTTTCACTTCTTAATAACACTTAGTTTTATGATAATGAAATTATTATTATTGTTATTATTATCATTTATTTGCTTCTTTGTTTACTTTTCTTCATTATTGTGTTTTCCCAAGTAATTGCCTGTAATTTGTTTTTGACTTATAATGTGTTTGTCTATAATGTAATTACTTTCATCTGCACTGTGCTAAGTCTGTAATTGGCCTTGCGGCTGTTGACTTGGCACATAAATAATAAAGAATTGAATTGAATTGAATTGAATTATTGAGCTAAGCACAGTGAAGTACATACCTAGCATAACGCCCATACAAGGAAGTGCACACAATATAATTAATGATAACAAGTATCACACAACTTTATATTGATAAACATGTATACATTAGGACTACACATAACAACCCCTTACAATAGCTTCCATATATGCTTATACATCATACCTTTGGGCACTATGACCATTCGACCATTCACATGTGGGCACTTAACAACATGGATCCATGAACTTTATAATGATGTAGCTCATCACTACATTAGGCACTATAGCTTTGAAACTTGGCATACATATTTTTTAACAAGTTTTAATACTTTTTAATAATTTTAATACATATAATACAAAGTCAGTGTACTTGTGTAGTATATATTTGAATATATCCTTGATGGTTTAAATACAATACTTATATTAACTTGAGGCACATGAACCAGCTTGCGGCATCTCATTTCAGCCTCACACATCTTACGTGATTGTGAGGCTGTAGCTTACTTAAGATATCGCCACCTAGGTCAGTTCTTCATGGAACCAAGTGACTTTTATGATGCCCCCATAAATAAGGTCCTACATTTCATTCAAAGTGTAGGATTAATAAAGGGTTAATCCAAAGGGGAAGCACAATAGATCATTGAAGGTCGCAGTGCGGGGGTTTTATGGCTCACCCCTCATACTCATACTCATACTCATACTCAACTTTAGGCAGAAACTCTGTATCATAGAATATGACATGTTACACCAGTATGGATCCATATTAGGAGTTCAGTGACGTAGACATATTCTTATATCTCTGCCTGATGATGGTCCTATGAGACCGAAACATGTAGCAGGAAATAAATATTCAGTTGTAAAATATTGATTATTTCTTTGTTTATCACTTTGTTGTGATGACAGCTAACCTAACCATATATGTTTGAGACACACAACAGGATGCACACTGTTAATATATAACAGTTTTGTCTGATATTATAAAATTACATCTAGTTATAAAATATGTGGTGTGACCAATCTTGTACTACGCTGTTCTATGTTGTGCCTCTTCTAATTGAGCCTGTTCCCAGAAAGGTTCAACTTAAACAGCAAGGAAATGGCTATGAAGCCTATGATTGGGTTGATGGAGGGGGCAGACAATGTATCACCTACTTCTTGCTTCTTCTGCCAGCATGTGGAGTACTACTGAACCAAGAAAGCGGTATTTTGATTTCATTTTATAACATGTTAAACAGGGTAACACAGTTTGTGAATGCTTTGCCACTGATTTCTAATGTGATTAGCTTTGCAGCAATAAACTTGTCTGTGCAATAAATTTACAGGACAGCGCAGTTTGCAGAATTTTGAAGAGCACATTTAGAAAATATGTAATATTCATAAAAATTTCAAAGTTGTGGAAGAATATGCAGTGAAATCAACACAGACTTACTACAGGATGAAATTAAAACTTTGTTTTACAGTGGACAGCATGGTAATTCAGAATCCAAGGTTTCGGTGGGACTGGGTTCTTATTTATGTGGGCTTCAAGTTCCTTCAAGGAGGTGGAACTGGAGGAATGGGCCTGCTGAACAATCTCCGATCTTTCCTGTGGATCAGAATACAGCAGTACACCACTCGTGAAGTTGAGGTAAAAGCAGCGTCTGCTCTGTCAGTTGTAGTGGTTTGTTGATATTCCCATTGTTAGGTAATAATGCTGTATTGTGGTGGCTGGGTCTTCTCAACTTCGGCAAAACCGGGGTACCACAATACAGTGTCATCATCCAGTATGAAAGGGCAAATGCACATTTGAGGATGCCATTGAAAGGTGCTCTTTATTTATACATGACAACCTGCCTGCTCATCTTGTCTCAGGAATATTAGAGTCAATTTTACCGACTACACAACACGTTTTTATTATTATCACACTACATGTTTCGACCTCAAGAGGTCATCCTCAGGTGTACGAACTAATTACAGGCTCGAATAAGTGGGAAAAACGAATGTGATTGCGTGTAATTATACAGTTGTACAGCTTATACAGCCTAATGGCTTATTTTGCATGCTGATTTACGATATATAGCCTCATAACAGACTGCCTGTCCAACAATGTTTTCTACAGTATCTCATCTGTTGTCCTTGTGGTGGGATTTGTGTTTCTGTTTCCTAGTAAATAGATGACTATGTGATATTCCAGTGGTTCAGACACTCCAGAGTTTAAGGATTCTAGACATCCTGTCACAATATTAAATACAACAGACAGAATAAACATTTTCAATGCAATTGAGGTGCAGTGAATTGACCATTATTACATATCCTTAGAGAATCATGTATTGAATTGTTATTGCTGATAGTATTGTTATATTTGGTGGCACAGGTTGAACTATTCAAGCACCTTCATGGATTGAGTTTACGATGGCATTTAAGCCGCAAGACAGGAGAAGTGCTACGTGTGATGGACCGTGGCACAGACAGTATTAACAATCTTCTAAACTACATTCTCTTCTCCATTGTACCTACTATAGTTGACATTTTGGTAGCAGTGGGGTACTTCATATCTGCATTTAATGGATGGTTTGGACTCATCGTGTTTGTCACTATGAGTCTATATATAGGTAAGAAAAGAATTTTCATGTTACTTCACATGTGTAAGTCCTATACGAATGACATTAAATTTAAATGTAATATATTTGATTTGGTTTATCCTGGTTTGTCCCACTAGAAATATTATAAAAGGTTATCAGCTCCGTCCAGTGTGATTGATGAGCGAGTATAGCAACACAGCATGGCCTGAACAACAGGATGACACTAAAGAGTCCTATTTGTCAAACAACAGAACCATGAGACGGTATACACTCAACTTCCTTTAAAGAGAGGCAGTATAAAGGACACAAACCAAATTGGTTCATAATTTTAACAAAGTCTTTTAAACCACACTTATAAATAAACTAATTATAATCAGTTATAAATATTTTAATGTATTAATGCACATTGCTGTAGATGTTAAAGGATCACATTTCATATTCATGGCATTGTGATGATACTGTATGTATGTATTGATATTGACCAAACGCATGGTAATAGTAGTTTCCGCATGTATTGATATATCCTTCTGAAGATGGTCTCTCAGACCGAAACATGTCAAGGATGAAAGATTAAAAAGGAGGGAAAGAAAAACATTTATCAATCTCACCGGACATGGTTATTAACTGTTTATAATTAACCTTAATATTTTAAATGTATATATATTAAATTCCCATTGAAGTGTTTTAGGAAGCAATTGATTTTAACACTAAAATTGGGAAAGCCTTGTGTGCTTAATCCCTGTAGTTATATGTAGTTTCTTTGACTTTCCTGGATTCTTTCTCACCAACTGGTGAATGAGTCCGTGTCCGAGGTGATCTCTGCAAGATGATGATGATGATAATATTTGGCACAGGGGACCTGCAGCTTAATGTAAGTTCCAGATGACAGTGGCAGTCTAGTATTGCTCCCATTCAACATTCAGCAACATTTTACATTTGTCAGAGAAGAAGGAAAGAATGCTGAAAATTCTACACCTGATTTGGCCTTTGTTAGACTTGAGACCTTTAACCCAGAAGTTCAATAAGACCACCAGGCCCTCAGCGTAAGAGAAACTTTACACTGGGATTTTGTATGCAGATTGTGTGCATTAATTATAAATTTAATGTTTGGATTCTGTTTGTGAAATGTAATTATAAATGTCATGACAAAATTAAGTCAGTGATACTTTCCTGTTGTAGCGGCTACAATCTTGGTGACTGAGTGGCGAACAAAGTTCCAGCGTCGTATGAACCTAGCAGACAATGCCCAAAGAGCACGTTCTGTAGACTCACTGCTTAACTTTGAAACTGTCAAATACTATGGTGCTGAAGACTATGAGGTGGACAGCTATCGTGAAGCCATCCTTAGCTTTCAGGTGACATTTTTGCATAACAATGATCACTTCTATGTTGGAAAACCTGTCTTGCCTGTATATATAATTTTGGAATTTTATGTTTATACTTTTGCATACATCCTTCATTCATTCATTATTGGAAGGGGTGGGTTTCCCCATGCACCACGACCAGTTGTTGATCTATTGTACGTCCCCCTTTGATATTCTACCAGTCGCCATACCCTACCGGTACTGGTGCTTGCTATCAGCCCCACTCAGCCAGCGAGTTTGGCCCCTCTACTGGCAAATGGTACCTGATACTTCCACCATCTACCAGAGGCATTGGAAACTACTTGGGTGGGAAACTTTTTACCTAATTTTGCTCAGTGGTCTCCTAGAGACATGAGGATCTTTTACATGCCGTAAATCTACGACATGGGACCCACGGCTTAAAGTCCCTCTCGGAGGACTTGTTCCCTGAATTTTTCCGCCCTTAAAAATTCCACGACCTCTGCCAGGTTTGAACCCGCATACCTCGAGTCATGAGGTGGGAACGTTACCCCTAGACTATGGAGGCCACTTGCATACATCCTTGGTGTTGATTGTTGCAAAGTTCATTAACCTTTTGCTCCTCCTACTATAGCACAACGCAGTGAAATTAAAAAAGAGCGCTGCCTCTTCTCACATGGTAGACTGTACCGAAGCATCATATAAAATACCCAGAAACACTGGTTTAATAACACAATACATAGAGTTTAAATGCAATGGGCAAACAGTTAACAATATAAATGTAACACATTTTTGAGGAAAAAAGATTTCTCATAACCAACCAACCAAACAACTAATTAACTAATTAACTAAGTGGATCAGAGTTATTCTCAGCTAATCCAGAAATCTGCAGCATTCTATGGAAATCAAAAGCTTGTCATCAAGTTCACACGAACCTGCAGCAGGTCCATTCCTAGCCAGACTTTTCCAGTTCACCCCCTTCCATTCATTTCAATGTTACCCTCAAATCTCTGTCTAGATCTCTTTCCTTCATGTTTTCCTACCAGAACCCTGTATGCACTCCTCCTCATAGGGCTTCTGTGATTTTTGTTATGGTATTTAGATTTTCCACTAGTAAATTAATTTCAGCAGCATAGACCAAAAGGTGGCATGTTGTATTCATTATCACCCTTTCCTGTGTCCTTCTGGATCGCGTATTCCAAAGCAAGTTTGAAAAGTTATGGTGATAAAGAATATCTGTGTTTCAGACCATTTTGAATAGGAATGAGATCTGTCTTGTGGTATTGTGAGGACTCATCACGTGAACGTTACAAGGAAGAAGAATATAAATTTGAAATCCTGCAACTCTGAAATGATGTGAACTGAACAGCTGTTTGTATTCATTTTCTTTTCAAATGATATCCTGGTCATTGCCTAAAGTCTGGCCGTAGGACTTTTAATCACTCCATAGATAGAAATTCAGTTAGGCTCTTGAGTAAAATGACTTTTAAAATGAATGAAATGTATGTGCTAATACATATGTGTTATAAAAAAAAGGCTTGGAAGATACACGTGAAAATTCACTGAGGTCCTTAAGTAAAGAGACCTTTAAAATTATCCAGACTAAATCAAAATCAGATTGGCTTGACAAAATTTAATGTAGGTCAGCTGTGCTGTGTTTTATTGAAATCAGTCAGCATGGGCTGTCTTACATTCAGATGGCTGGACATATGTGTGGACATGATGAAGCCAGTATATGGTTTCCAATGTTTTTCTAAACAAATCTAAGAAGTGAATAATTTATCAGTGCTTGTTTCAAAATTGCATTCCCAGATGCTATATGTGACTAGATTGATATAGATTCTGTAACAAAATATCTACTATGGGTTGCTAGGTAAAACTCGTAAGTAGAAATTTTTCATACGCTATATTCATTTTGCACCAAACCCTTCAGTTGTTAGTTTTACATTAGTGATATGCTGACTTCTCAGTCCTATTGCAGATTCTCCCATTATGTTTATGTCAAATATTGTCCCTGTTACAGACAGAAGAATGGAAGTCAATTGTGACACAGAACATTTTGAACACCGTGCAGAATGTGATAGTATGTGGAGGGCTTCTCACAGGGTCATTGCTATGTGTTCATATGGTTGTGACACACCAGGGTCTCACAGTTGGAGACTATGTCCTTTTTGCATCATACATTATTCAGTTGTATGTTCCACTTAACTGGTTTGGCACATTTTACAGGTAAGAGGTATTGATGTTGAACTGAAAGTTGAGTAAGAAATAAGCAGCAAGACAAATCTACTAAGTTCCGTGCTTATATATCAGTGGCAAAGGGTAAAATTACGTGTTTATAACCATCGTGAGTATAAGGTAAGGTAAAAAGGTAAAGAAAACTTCAGGGAATTCTCAAGCAGTTAGTATACAAGTATACAAAGATGNGCTTTCTTCATAGTCACCGCCGTGAAAGCCTCAAATCTTACAAAGATGAACTTGTTGATCATTATCGGATAATCCCATCCCTGAAATTGTTAAAGAAAATCCAAGAGAAGAAAGTCATAGGGCAAGTTTTCAGGTGGTCTCACTCATTACAAATCCTGATCCCATAACCAATCATCATGATCATCTCATTTCATGCTATATAACTTCTGCAATTGAAACAGCATAGTTATGTAACCTAATAATCAGTCATTTACTTGAAAACTTGTTGGTCTATGGTCTCTTGGTATATTTATAATTTCAGAGCAATCCAGAAGAATTTTGTTGATATGGAAAACATGTTTGACTTGATGCGTGAACAGCAGGAAGTAATAGATGCACCAGGAGCTGGCCCTCTGATGGTGAAACGAGGCGTTGTTGAGTTCCATAATGTCAGCTTTGGATACATTCCAGAGAGAATTGTTCTGAAGAATATCAGCTTCACTGTGCCAGCAGGCAAGACCGTGGCACTGGTGAGTCTGCCTTACTTATCAGCACGTACATTACATGCCGGGTAGCATAAGTTAATATAACTGTTCCATAATGGGCTTCATTCATTGCATCATCATTTGAATTAATGTTTACTGTAGGAAACGGGGCATCACATATGCAAATTAAAAACAATATTTTGCTGCAGTTAAGAGCATATTGAATTTTGAAAATACAAGTACATGCTACAATCTGCTTCAGAATATTTTGTCATCCCGTCTCCTTTTATACAACCTGAAGATTAATGTATAAAAGGTGTAATCTTACCTGTTATTTCATTTGCTCCCTTTGATATTTCCATTTTTATGTTTGTGAAGTTTGGGCCTTTGTTCTTTTCTTTCGGAAAAAAATAAAATTAGACATTAAGGAAGCCTGAGAATAAGTTTCTGAGTAGAATATTTGAACCTGAGGGTGTGAAGTATGGCAGAATGGAGAACATTATGTGGTGAAGTTGCACACTTCAAGGCAATAATGTTAAATGAAAAAGGATAAAATGGGCATGACCTGATCCTGCACTGTAAAACCAGAAATAGATACAACATTTTAGTTTGAAATATAGGAGACCATTTGGGTGAATAAGAGAAACAGGAGCTGAAGGTGTGAATTGGATTGGACTGGTTCAGAGTAAGGTCCACTGGTGGGTTTCCATGATCACAGCGATGAACCTTCAGTTTCTGTTATAACATATAATTTCCCAGTTAGCTGGTTGTTAATCAACTTCTCATGGAATCGCTTCTATCATGAAAATAGATTTAGAAGCGAGAAATAACTGAAACTGTGATCACATGTCCTGAAAGTTTCAGAATTAAATCAGTGTTGCAAAACACACAACAGAAGACATAATTTGAAAATTTTATACTTATTATTACATTTAATAAATTTAGTAAGTGATTTATTACTGCTTGTAACTGAAGCAATTCAACACATCAGTGGTGTAAAAGGCAGTGTAAGTAATTGGTTCTGTGGTAACAAAATCCAAAATTTCAATACAACCAGTACCAAAATCTGCCATTGGACTCATTTCTGAGCCCGCGTACTCAAGTTCATATCTTTAGGACCTATTTCCCTAAGATCTACTACAAATATCATCTTTCAATTTGCTTCTTGAAAGATTTTTGTCATAAAAATGTTGGGGGTTGCATATATGGTAACAAAAGCCTGTAGAGTGTGATTCTCAGCCTTTTGCAACTTGCATTCAACTAGTCATTTTGTCAGAAATTCTTAGTCCCATCATAGTAAAAGGTTCTCTGTGTAGTATTTTTTCACAAGTATATACATTTTAATATATTTGGAAACTCTTGTTTTCAACTTACATCCCACCCAGCCATCCAGCAAGTCCCACCAGTGGAACACGTCAGTTAATAAGCACTGCTGTAGGTTATGTTTATTAAAGTATTTATGTTCTGTTTTAGGTGGGTCCATCAGGAAGTGGTAAAAGCACAGTCATTCGGCTTCTCTTTCGGTTTTATGATGTAGACTCAGGCTCTATTGTTATTGATGGCCAGAATATCAAGACAGTGCAACAAGCATCATTACGACGAGCAATTGGTGTAGTACCACAGGATACTGTACTTTTCAATAACTCTATCAAGTGAGTTTATAGTACCATGACTTTTTTTAATTTATCAGATTGTAAAGTTACTTCCTAACTCTTAGTGCAAATTTTTCACAGTTACTCAGCTGGTCAAGAAATTGTCTGCTGTCCTTTAACCCAAATGTTTACAAATTTTTGGATGATAAACCATAAATGAGACCTATGCATAGATTGAATGAAAAAATTGGCAGTACAATAAAGCTTGTCTGGAAAGCGGCCTCCGTAGTCTAGAGGTAATGTTCCCACCTCATGACTCGTAGTACGCGGGTTCAAATACCCGGCGGAGGTCGTTGAATTTTTAAGGGTGGAAAAATTCAGGGAACAAGTCCTCTGGGAGGGACTTTAAGCCGTGGGTCCCGTGTCGTAGCTTTACGGCACGTAAAAGAACCTCATATCTCCAAAGGACGTCACTGAGCCAAAATTACCGACGTTTCCCGCCCAACAGCAGTCTCTAATACCTCTGGTAGATGGGGGAAGCATTATAGATACCTCTCAGCTAGTAGAGCCGGTCTCGCTGGCTGGGCGGGACTGATGGTAAGCACCAGTACCGGTAGGATATAGAGACTGGTAGAATATTATAGAGGGAAGCACAATAGATCAAACTGGTCGTGGTGCATGGGGAAACCCACCCTCTCTAAAAATAACTAACTAAGCTTGTCTAGAATAGAACCTGGATTAAACAGATACATGTTTTTATTGGAAGAATTCTCTGGTTCCTGAAATGTAGAGTGAAACTGTTTAATGTGGAAACAGAGAAACTGACATGTAATGTAATTTGGCATGCCTGAATATTTATTTCCTTCTTTTTAATTTGATTCTGTATTGTGTTTCATGCAGTGTATCTTAGAAGGAACATTTTTATAACAAATGAGAGAGACTGAGTATGATTTTCAACAAAATATGTACAGAGTATTTCAGTGATTGGTGAAAAAGTGAAAATGAAAGGAAGGAAAGACAGAGGAGAATAAGGAAAGAGAAGAAGAATAGGGAAAGAAATAAAGATTAAGCTGACTTAAAATAAGGTTTCTGTGATAGGCTTTTGTGATGCTGGTGAAGAACTTTGTATCAGTAGGGAATTCCTTGATCAGCTAAGTATCATCTGGTCTCATTGGTATAATAAATTGGGCAGCTCATGTATCATTTGTTCTTATTTCGAACGTGTGGCTAATATGAGCGTTATGTTTCAGGTACAACATCCAATATGGCAGGATCTCTGCACCTGACGGTGACATTGTAACTGCTGCAAAACATGCTGACATTCATGACAGAATTTTAACCTTCGTTGATGCTTACGAAACCAAAGTATGTATATGTGCTTCTGATTACCTGGTCTAATAGAAGAGAGGGAATGGATGAGCAGTAAAGAACACAGAAAATTCAAAATGGTCTTGAAGAGTATGGTCTTCTGATTGCTTAGCTGCCACCTGCTGCTTCTGGTTTCATGTTTGGCGTACTGTTCACTCCTGAAGATAGAGGTGATGTGTTCATCTGAAATGCCAGGCGTTCTCTGAAGTAGAGGGCTTTATAACCCAGAAGACCATACTGCTCATAGGCACTACTGTGAGAAAACCTAAATCCAACAAAATGACCTTATTTTGAAGTGCTGATGTCAATTTTAAGATCGTAATTTTTAGATACATACTGTGTGTTACTCATGTATTTCAAAATAATTTTTACTAATTCTATCAATTGCTGGTCACGGTAGCCGAGCAGTCTAAGGCATGCACTGTCTTCGCTTGCTTGGAAACCGGGATCATGGGTTCGAATCCCACTCAGGGCATGGATGTTTAGTTTGTGTGTGTGCGTTTTTCTGTGTTCGTTTACAGGTAGAGGCCTTGTGACGAGCTGATCACCCGCCCAAGGAGTCATACCGTATGTGTAAGATCTAGAAAAACCGAAGTGAACGGAGAAGTTCATGGAGGTAGGCCTAGGCCCACTGGGGCTGTAGTGCCAATGAAAAAATAAAAATCCTATCAGTTATGGTCTCTTTTCATATTAGCAATTAAGAAGGAATCTATTTTTGGGGTGCATACTTGGCTTCGTGGTGACAATGATGGGATGGACTGAGGATCTGCTAGGTAGTGTAGGCTGGAGACTACAGTGTAGGGCAGCAAGTTTGCAGGCATGCACACAAAATATTTCTGGTCTCAAGCCCAGAACTTTTTGGAATATTTCTTTGAAGCTGATGAATGAAGCATTTTTTTTTCTGCATGGATAAGTTACTAACCCATCAATTGCCCATCTAACTTCGAAGACCAAAAGCATTGATTTTTGTATACTCATTCCCTAGAGGTTCAACTGCCACTGAAATTAAACTTTCTTCATTTAGGTAATGAAATTGAGAAATACAGAGAAAACTGTAATGAACATTTGAAGGAAATGGGTCCTGTTAGAACCTGAACAAACCTGGCAGTTCTGTCCTTTTGAAAATACAAATATTTAAAGACATGGAATTTCCCTAGATGATTATACCTATTTAAAATGTTTAGAATTATTCTGATATTTATATTACCTGAAGTTTGAGAATTGTACTTAAAATTTTTGTCTGTTCCTGCAAGAGAATGACAGAGGTTGAGGGTGTATGAGAAAGAGTGTTTTGGGGAATATTTGGACATAAGAAAGAAGGTGTAGTATAATAATGGAGAGAATTACATAGTGAGAAGCTTTATAATCTGCACTATTAACCTAATATTATTAATACATAGAGTGATAATTAAGTTCCTGAACTTTGGCCATAAAATATGACAAAAAAAGATAAAAAATATTTATTGACACAGTCACTCAATATAGTCCCTGCTCACTTCTGCACAATGTTTACATTGCTCATGCAATGAATTGAATGCCCAAGAAAATGCTTCTTCCTGTATCACCTTCAGTTCTGTCATCACAGTCTGTTGGATTGCTGAAACAGCCTTGAATCTTGTCCCTTTGATCACATTTTTTAATTTAGGAAATAAAATAGAAAGTCAGCCAGTGCTAAATCAGGGGAGTAGGGTGGATGGGATAACATGGGGAGACCTTGTTTTGCCAGAAACCTCAGAGACAACGCCTGAAGAATGTGCCACTGCATTTTCATGCAGAAGATACCAGGGCCTACTTTCCCAAAACTCAGGCCTAATGTGATGAACTCAGTGATCAGTCTTTTAATCACCTCTTTATAAAATTTACTGTTGACAGTCTACTTTTCCAGCACAAGTTCATGATAAATGATACCTTAAGCATAAAAAAATATAATCAACTTTGGCCTTTCTGTTAATTGTCTTGTAATGACTCTCACCCTTCTTTGAACCTTTTGTGCCATTCAAACACACTTGTTCTTGATAAACATTTTTCACTGTATGCACTTTTCAACATTTCAAACATTTCAGTAAAAATATGAAATTAAAATACATTAACCAAAAAGTTGAAACTTGCACATCATATAAATAAACGTTCACTCGAACTAGTTCCATTACTGTATTACAGTATTACTGTAATAGTGTCAGTTCAGGAACTTAACTGCCACACGGTGTATGGCCAATGTAGAAGAATGAAATGGGTATGACACATAAAATACAAAATGTTAAGCAAAAAGTGCCAAGGGAAGAGACCGCTTGGGAGACTTAAGTGTATGTACGAGGATAATAGAATGAACCTGAGAGAAGTAGGATGTGAGAATATGAACTGGATTCAACTGATTTAGGCTAGGGCCCAGATGTCAGCTCTTGTAAACACAGTAAGAAACTTTCAAGTTCCCTAAAAAAAAAGTATTTATGTATCAGCTGAGGAACGATCAACTTTTCAACAAAGATTGTGTACCATGCTATTAATGTCTTAGAATTCTTATTGTTAATAGGTGGGAGAGCGAGGATTGAAATTGAGTGGGGGAGAGAAACAGCGTGTGGCTATTGCTCGCACACTGCTAAAGTCTCCTGCTATTGTATTGCTGGATGAGGCTACAAGTGCGTTGGACACACAGACAGAGAGGAATATTCAAGCAGCTCTGAACAGAGTTTGCACCAACAGGACCACCATTGTGGTTGCACATCGACTGTCTACTGTGATCCATGCTGATGAGATACTTGTACTTGTGGAGGGTGAGATTGTGGAGCGAGGCAGGTGAGGAATCTGTTCCATAATCATGTAGGGAATCAGCATACAGTTTTGTTGTTGTTGTTGTTGTTGTTGTTGTTGTGATTGTTGTTGAGATGAAAGGTGAAGAGATACAATTTGTCTTGTGCCACAACCATGACATTAGTGGAATGGAGGTAAAGCTCCATTCATTCTTAACCTGATGCACTGTATGATCAGCTTCACACTGTAGCTACTTGACTTCCAGGGCAAAGGCCTGTTTGTACCTATTGTGTAGAAGACTGTTCTCGCTTTGAGGCAAACAATTTCTGCTCCTTCCAGGCACTGAATCCCATTTACCCAGTCTGTAGGTAGTCACTTTTCTGACTGAATTATTCCATCTGATTATGTTGGTTAAACTGATGCTTCAGAATGAACTTCTTTTGCAGTTTTGTCTGCCCCAGTTATGTCATTTTTTATTATGGTGTGTGTGACATTGTATCAGATTCTTGCAGTGTGTGAATGGTAAATGTTAGAGTTCGGAAAATAGTAATTTCCACATGTGCCAGGTTTTGTGGATCACAGAGCTACCTGAAGTTGGGCTACATCATATTGTGTAGTGTAACAGCATAGCAGTGATTGAGATTCATTCAATGAAAGGTCATTAACTTGACGTCTTCTTCCGTCTATAATGTAACAGTATCAGTATAGATTTGGATGACACTAATCGACATTTAATTCACTAAAATGTTCATTAAAATGTTTAAAATATACATACACTCCATGTTTATGCCGCTTCATTGGTCCTGTGTTTCATGTGAAACACAGGACCAAGGGAGCGGCAGGCCCAATTGGGCACAGAATGGCTGCAATAAGATACGAAGAACAAACGTCACATAAAACCAAAATTAATAATAACAGCAACACTGTGCTTTAAGAGTACTATTGACAAAGTGCACAGTGCAATGGATTCTTTAATAATGTGTTGCCTGAAGATGGCCCAATGTACCAAAACATTATAGACGGAAGAAGGCTACGAGTGATACTTCAATGCAACAGGATGCTGAAATATAATATTATGGAAGGTAATACATCAGAATGCTCCCCACTCATTTGAAAGGTGATGTTCTGTGATCAATTGAGCTGTGCATCTTGAGAGAAAGAACATTTCTGTTATCAAGTAATGCTTATCACCAAACTCATACATTCTTTTGAATTTGTCACCATTAGTGGGAATGTCTGTTCCTTAGCTCAGGGAACTAGTCATTGGCTTCCCATCATGGCAGCCTGGGTTTGTTGCCAGGCCAAATTATGTTGCAGTGGACAAAGTAACATTGCGGTGGTATTTTTCTAAGTACTTTGGCTTCCCTTGCCAGTAATCATTTCAGCAACTGCTCCACATTCAATATCATATCATATGACACTTTATAATCACAATACTGACTGTTGTTAAATAACCAGCTTTAGTAATTACTGGGAGAGACAGAGATAGCATATCTATTCAGTAGCATGCACAGTGCAGTAATGAGTTTATGATGGTTTTTCTGTAGGAGTACAAAACAGAAGATACATTTTTACACTGCAGTATCTAGGTTTCTGACCTTACAGTGTGCTATCTGTAATGTTGTTGGTTTGCAACAGGAGATATGTACATGCTTATAATAATACAAGGATTATTTCAAAAGTAAGGCACAAGGTCCATTTGCCAGCAGTAAGATTCTGAAATTTTTCTGATATTGACATCAAGCAAGAGTGGAACATGTAAGTGGCGCCACTGGTGTATTTGTTTGCCCTTCTGTTTTAGCTGGCCATGTAATTGTGTTCCATATTGGGTGATGAAACTGTCTCATATCAGATGGCGCATAATGCACTGTACTTGCATGTCAGAATTGAAACTTTATGTATCAGGATCCCATCTTAAGTCCACATTGAATTGCAATAAGTCTGTGAAGTACTATTAGTCGTCATGCTTTTGCGCACAATGCTGATGCACCACAGGCAGTACAGGAAGCAGCAGACTCAACAGTAATGACTCGTTTGCGGTTATCATTAATAGGTGTCTTGAAGAAGGTTAATGCATGACTTGAGGAAATAGCTCATGGGACACACACTTCAGTAGCTTCTGTTTCCATCCGAAAATTGACACCACAAAACCTGACATGGTTGTGGCCAGCATTCTCACCTTGCATGAGGGTGCAAGGCTGCACTGTTGTAGGCCTTATGGGAAAGTATGGGTGAGAAGAATGGGAAGTGTGGTTTTCCACCTTCCTGCGTTCCTGACGTGAGTGCACTGAACTCTGATTTGTTTCCAATTTGAAGGAAGCATTATATGGAACATGTTTCAGAAGCACTGAGATGTGACCAAAGCTATTGGATATATCAGTACTGAGGGCCTGCTGTCAGGTATACAAGTCATAAGGCAGAATGGTTATTATGCTGAGTGACTAACTTTACTTCATTAAAGAAATTATTATTTATGGAATAAAAGTGAAGTGTGCATTACTTTTTAAGTGACCACAGTAGTGAGCATACAACCATCCGATTACAACGGTTACCAACGTAATACATTTTTCAATAACGTAAAATGTTTCAACCCCTATAGAGTCATCATCAAGGGTATATGTTGTGAATTCTCTAGTATAGTTATTAAAGGTCTGGTCTCATCTCATAGAGGTCTTATGTGATAAATGAAACAGTAGAAGACCAAGAAGAAGGTGGGAGCAGATGTAACAATACTAAAGGCCAGAACAGAAAATTCTCCTCATCCATGAAGTGATGGCGGTGGCAGTGGCAGCAGCCGGTTTTAAAGGTTTTATATTGTTACTCTTATGGTCTTTATTTTAGAAGATTTAAACATATTTACAATTAATACAAAGTGTCTGCAGTAATATGCTTTATTTGATGATATCCTGATAGTATTGGTTTAATTTTTTTTAAACATTTAAACTAGAATCCATTTATTTTATGCTTCAAATTTTCAGACTTGTGACTCAAAACTCGAATTTTAGACTAATGGCATGTTGTCATACTTTGGTGTCCCAAAGTGTCCCACTCTTAACTGCCCGTGGTAAAATATTAGCTCATTTTTAATATTTTGTATAGTTTCTGATGTCCTTTTAGCGCTTCTATAATAAACACAGCAGAGTGGTAATGTACTGGAGCTTAAAATATTGAAATGTAGGTCTGAGCCTTGAGTTCTAGGAATATAAGCCTGTGTGTTCTTGGATTTATGACCCATTAGATTATATTAGATTTACTTTTAGGTCGTGTTTATAAGACTCCCAAGTGGTTCTCTTAGGATTCCTATAAGTAGCTTAATCTACTGTAATGTTGCCTATTTTAAAGCATATATATCTGTGATCCAATAGGGACGGCTCATCAGATACATGCCAATTGCTTACTAGGTTTTCTATTTTATCTGTCCCTAGTGTCAAGTCAATAACCTCCTTCCTATTGCAGACCAGAAAGGTTGGTTCGTTACCATGAGTTAGAATATTCAGTTCAAACTCACCAGAAATTCTGTAAGGCTTCATCCCCTTGGGTTAGTGCCGATGCTCCCCACAAGATGTGCGCATTGGCATCACACCCAATGATGAGTTGCTTCTTCCTGCTAAAGCACTAGTCTATGATGTCCCTCATTTCCTTAGTTGGTGGAGGTTCATCTGAGTCATATGGAAGGTAGACTGAAGCAACAATGAGCTCCTTGCTGCCTCCTTGATACGGGTATATTATTCTTACTGCTGTTGTATCCCTATAACAGAGCTCTAACAAAGGCAAGGCATTAACATGTTTCCTGATATAAACACAGGATCTTGCATTATTACTGGGTACAGCAGAGTAAACTGTTCCCCCTGTGTTAATTAAGCCCTTTATTTGACCCTTGTATATCCAAGTTTCCTGAATAAGTGCTATATCTGCCTTACCCTCAGCTAGTTGCTGGTACAGAGTTGCCGAGGCAAATTTGCTGTGGTGTAGGTTAATCTGAAGAAATTTCATTTTGTTTGTATGTGTTGTGCGTGTGTGTGTTGTATGAGTTTATATGTATTATGTGTATGTATGTATTAAAGATGTTTTTGTTTCGTGATTTCTTCAATTGGGGAGGGGTCAATTTCAATCTTATGTCCCTCCCTGCCCTTGGATTGGGTTCCGGGCGAAGAGGTCCCCTGATCCGTTTTACTTTGGTCATGCAGGGGGCTGAGTATCTCATCCCCTTCCTCCTCAGAGTCCAAGTTGGAAGACACAGTATCTGTCACGGGTTCTGCCTGGCGCTGAACTTCAGGATCATCCAGTACCTTAACAGTCCCCTGTGAGAGTCCTGTGAATATTTTGTAACCGATCCTCTGTATAATAGTATGGGAGTCCGGTCTATGAATAAAATGAGCCTTTGGCCTTTCGACTCAGATTGCTAGGACATCTAAAAATAAAGGATATTACTGTGTATAATTTTGTCAGTTTTAAATATTTTTAAATATCAGAAAATAATGACCAGAAGAATAATAATGTAAAACCTTTAATAACTATGCTACGGAAATAGTAAGATGTACCACTGATGATGACCCTATAGGGGTTGAAATATGTTGGGTTGTTAAAAGAATATGTTGGTAACTAATGTAATCCAATGGTATGCAATAAATTAATATCTTTGCTAAAGAGATACAGAATATTGCAAAGATTGTATTTAGAAAATATGTGCTACTCCAAATTGGAGTACAATTTTCAGTTCTTGTTATATTATTAGTGTAATTACTTATTTGAGACCTTTAAAATGTAACATTATGGTTATTTTGCAGACATGAAGATTTAATTGCACTGGGCAATGTGTATGCAGCTATGTGGGAGCAGCAGCTGAAAGCAGGTGACATGTCAGAAATACAAGAAACTGACGACACGAACAGCAAGGAGAGAAGAGATAGTAATGCATGAGTTAGACATTTGAATATCAGTTTTAACACATTAATACCACCTGGGCATTGGTCAGGCTGGTCTTGCAGCCTACCATCCTGCCTGATTTTATCAATAGTTTTAAACATTCATATCTCCAGAAGCTGTCATCCAACATGTGACAAGTATTATTCTTTTATAAAGAGGGAAAAGGTTGAAATACTGATAACTAAACGCTGTATCATACTGGAAATTTGTGGCCATGTGCATTGAACAGAGATAAATTTATGTTAGAAGTTACTATTCATGGTCTAAATTCCTTCTTTTCTTTTAGTTTATTACAGTTGTCCCCTACTCTGTGCCATAATGATATCCATCTCTCTGGTTAGAGGCTGATGACTTCTTCTTTTTAGGGGTTAAGAGGGTCTTGACAGTGTATTGATGGTGGATCAATTATCAGTGTTCCAGACTGGATTGAGGGAATTTCTCATGGATCTCAGGGATAAGTACCGTGTGTTATGATACCTGAGGCAAGAAATCCACATTGTACAGAGAGAATCAGTAAATGATGGTGGATGGATATTGTAGCAGTGTTTTTGGCTACCCAGTTGTGATAGGGCCAAGGATAATATGGGATCACCATATCACCTTGAAAATGATGGTTTGATGAGACTCCAAAATGTAGGATTCACTCATCTTTTATGTAACCGCTGAAGGGCACCAACATAAGTACAGACACTTGGTTACAAATACATAGCACTTATCTGATTATTCTTTCAGTGAGAAACTTCCCTTTTCATTATTAAACTTTTTACAGTTACTGACTTCTCTAAAACTCGAGACTCTGAACAAGTTGGTCTAGTGGTAATGTTCTAGCCTTGTATTCAGGATGTTCTAATCTGACATTGGCTACCCTAATTGAGGTTCTCATGGTTTCACTTAGTCTCTCCAGGCAAATGCTAAGGTAGTACTTCATTTATGCCACCCCATGGTCTTCCAAATCTTTTCCAATTTATCGTCATGCATTGTTGTCGTACCATCTGATGCCACATAGTCTTTGACACTGAAAGTACTGTATAGTAATGTATGAAAAAATATTCTACAGACTGTTGCTTAAATTTCTAAAATATCATGATTGTAACTTTTCTTAGACTCTCCTTCACAGAGTCCCCTTCCTGCTGACCATCTCTTGAGATATTGATCTCCTTCCCCTTGACAGTCTCTTCCAAATTCTAATTACTGTAACAGAACACCTTGCTTAGAGGACCAGGCAAGGTGTTCTGAACTCTCCATTTCACCTGCTTCCACACTTACACATTACCTGCTGTGCCTAGTCAAACTTAGCCATGTTCTTACGTCAGTGGTAGGTTTTCAGCAGCTGCAATGATTAGCCTGCGATTCCCTGGTTTATTGGAGTTAGGGTTAGGAGTGAGGATTTGAAACTAGGTCAGGCTGAGTTATGAGGGCTCAGGACTGCAGTGACACCAAAAGGGTGAGGTTTTATGATTGAGCGAGTGAAACTGAGGCTATAGGGGAAGGGTACTTCACCATTTCCAACTAATTAAATTGCATACTGCCATATAGGACAGTTCAACAGAGTTTGTTTATTTATCATGGAGAATCTAATTCACACTGCAGAACTCATCTTCAGACAACAGCCCCTCTTCAAATCAAACAAGCTTCCTCAGAAGTTAACTCACTTTAAAAATACTTAAGGAGAAGAACTAAGTAACATCTTCTCTACACCACTTTCATTTCCTCAAGTAATCCCCCTCTTGACTCAGGAAAACACACAGCCTTCTTTTCTTCATTTCTGGCAACCTGTCCCTTCTCATAGTGCTGTTAAGGCTTTGAAAGTGTAGCTGCTCCAGCAAGGTGCTTTCCCAGCCTCCACTTTCCCATCCTAAGGGTATGTTACCAGTTCAAGGAGGAGCAGCCCCATGAGGTATTATCATGTAAATAATGAAGCCATGAATATTACATTACTGACTCACCTTCTGAGCCTCCTTTCAGAAAGGTACATAACATCTCTGCCCAGGAGCTCTGCCTTTGAGGTTCCAAAGGTTGACATTATTGACTTTTCTGTTGGTAACAAAATCCCTGGAAGAAGGCCAGTATTTAAACATTTCAGTTTATCAGGCATGCTGAGGATGAGTGGTGATTTCCTAGCAGAGATTTTTGACAATTTAGGATGTGGTAATGTGGTTTTGAGTCTACTCACAAACCCTTCTTTTCGCCATTTACCCAGATTCTAAAAGCAACATATTTCCATTGGGTTTCAAAAGTTATGGACACACCTGCCTAGCACTGGGCTAGGCACCCCTAATGCTCGGTCAGTATAGTTCACTTGTGGACTACAAGCCATGGAGTTTAATGAATTGGGACGGATATGAAAATGGGTGTGATCTTAGGGAAGTTCTCCAGGATTGGCTGGAAGTTCTGCATGAAATGACAAAGATAACCATTCAGGATAAGTGGCCTTCAATCTAAGAACTGAACCTGGGACTTCCTAAGCACAAAACAGGACAGTTTCAGCACTCAACCATGAATTTTGATGGTTTGAATAGATTAATTGCAGTCATTGTTAAACAAACATACAAGTGTTTTTTATCAAAATACTTTTTCAACTGTATTTAAAAAAAGCAAAACATTTTCTAATTCATCAGAACCTGCACTTGGTCTGTGAAGTTTTCATAGAAGTTGGATGACATTTATTGGGCAAATGATATGATATTGCAGTGATTTAGCTGAGACACTAAGAACTGTCTTTGGTGCTGAGACAGTTCACACACTTGAATGGCAGCTCCCAATACTAAATATGTTAACCACTTTGTAATGTAATTTATTTATCCTGTATGTACATTTTGCTTTATTATTTTAGAAATAGTCATAGGTTCCCTCAGTTCCTACAACAGTAAAATCCCCTGTATTGATGAAGTTAATATTTCTGGCATACTGCCTAATTAGAACAAGATACAAATTATTATCTAAGTATATCTAGTGCTATGTTGTGTCTGTCTTATACTCATGTTTTAGGTGTCAGAGTGGTGCAGCTCTCTTGTTTTGATGTGGTTCACCTACCAAGAACCATATTGAAACAGCAGAGCTACACCCTTATGACACTTAAAAAGCTAGTATGAGACAGTAACTTAGCATAGCACAATGCACCAAAATCAACCGAATTACAATAACAGTGGCCTATATATATATGTATGTATTGTCACGTGTTTTGGCTACTGTGGACGCCCTTCTGATTGCTAGTTGGTTTTATTAACAACCTACTAGTCGTAGCTACAATTAATAATAACACTGATGTGGGTTTACACAATTTACAAACCCTACACACTAATCTCTTCACTCTGTCTTCAGTAGTCTTCTCTTATTTACAGTATAACACTGGAGCTATACAAGCGTCACTGAATTACACACTCCCAATACACAATGCCTTCTCAGTTATCACCACTATCACTGATTATCACACATAAAATCATCTAGTCATGTGTTCAGTTCTTCTTGCAATTGACTGACTTCTGGATGCTGAAACTTCACTGTTACTCTGGCGGCCACTACATTTCAATTGACTGGTGTCTTCCAAGTCCAAGTCACATTGTGACTGATGGTCAGTCAGTCCATAAGTCTTGGTGTTGATGTTTAGTACTGTTTGACAGTTATGGTCTTGTTTTTGTGAGGTGCCCTCTCTGACAAGAGGATGGATCTGTCTTTTGTATATGATGTTGGCCCTTGCCAGCGCAGTCTTTCTTGGGTCTGACTTGCTACCGTAATTTACTGTCTCAAATTTGAGACTTCCCTTTTCGTTGCCTCCTACGACTCGCAGGGTCACGGTGGAGGTATTCGGCCCTGCCTCCACACGGGTTCCTAAAATGTTCAAGTCAACCTCGGCTGTTGCTACGCAATGAACCTTCTGTTGTCATGCAGTGCTTCGAACAATTCGTTTCCTTTCATCTCCTAGGAAACATGTTTGTTGTCCCAGGCATTCCCAGACAACGGCCCACTGTTATCACTTTTGTCGCTGTGGGAACTCCCAGTGTATTCATTGTAACCGTGAAGACTCATTGTTTGCTGTTAACTCCCTATTGTAGCTGTTGCGCAGCGATGACTGTAAGATAGCATGTTACAATATATATATGGATTTTAACGTAATATTAGGTTTGGTCTTTTATATATGAAATTTATGACTTGGATATTTTAAGTCCTTAATTTTTTGTTTTGCTTTAATGTGGTACATCCCCTAAAGATGGTGTTGTATGACTGAAATATGTTGGTGTTTTAACAACATGTAATCAACAAAAGGAAATAAACTAGATATACTTAGAGGGTAACTTGCATCTTGCTCTAGTAAAATCCTCACTTAATATTTTTCTAAGGGTAACATATTTGAACATTAATTGCCTGTACAAAATCTTTCTTGGAATGTTGGTGGTTGTCTTAGTTGGCCAAGAAGTTCCATAATTTTATGGAAGCAGTTTTATCACCATATTCACAAAATCTCAGTATTTGGCCCCATCTTGATCCAGCTCAGTCCACTCTTCAACTTCACACATTCCCCTGAGAGCCATGTTAATGTTAACCTACCTTCTAGGCCTACAGCTATGTCTCTTAAATGGCGTCTTCCTATGAGGTTTCCAAACCATAACTGCATGCGTTTTTCACTTTTGCAATGTGTGCTGCTAGTCACAACTGTCTTAGTCTTAATTTATTCAGAATGTTGTTAGTAAAGAATGTGACTTATGAAGCCTCATGTTGTACGAACAGAGAATGTTGGTTCAGGCAGTAACATTTGTGACTCTTATTGGGGAGGGAAAAGCTGGGATAGCGTAGTCCATATAGTGACTAGCTATGGGCTGGATGACCTAGTGCTCAAGAATTTTTCTCTTCTCCATGTCATCCATACTGGCTCTGCGGTCCACCCAACCTCCTATCCAATGGGTATCCTGGGATCTTTCTCCGGGGTAAAGCAGCTGGGGCGTGAATCTGATCACGCACCTCCAACTAGTGCTGAGGTTAAGAAAATGTGGATCTATACATCCACTCCCCTATACATCTTAATGGTGTAGTGCTTAATTAGTTAAGTAGAGGGACAACTTTACCTTATTTTGGAGGTGCCTGGTTAGAATTTTGGCCTAGACACTGACTATCCTGGTTGAGGTTTTTGTGGTGTTCCTCAGTCCCTCCAGGTGAATGCCAGGATTGGGCTTAAGGCCAAAAATTCATTATAACATTTTGTTTAGCAGTACAGTCCTATACCCAATCAAAATCTGTGTTTATTAAAAGCATGCTAAGAAATTCCTTCTTTTTCATCTGTATGCATCTTGTAATGTATACCATTATTGCTAAAGTCTGTTAAGTACCACCAATAATTAAACATCTGAAATTGAAGTACAGTCAGAGTGTGTAGGCAATCTCGCATCTATCTTTTGATAGCAGTATGGCTGACAGGGTCATTAACAGACTTGCAAGTCTTCAGTGATGCTACTACACCTCTGTACCAAGACTAAATGAAATTTGGTTAAAGGTCTGTCTCACTTGACCATGACTGCTTTCTTCAGCACCCTTTCCATTTCACTTATTATTCATCCTACCATTTGATGTTACATAGCCTGAGCTACTGAAGGAGATGTTAAATAAACCACAGTCTTGTATATCCAGTACTTGTTGAATAATAAACTCAATGAAATCTTAAGTGGAGGAAATATGACAGTTTGGCTAGCATCACAGAAATTAAACATTAAATTCTGAAAAGATTTAAAGCAATAAACTCATAATGGGGATTTCACTGTATAGTGAAATGGACTACAGTATTCCTTCTCCTTGTTGTTGTCCAAGAAAAATGTATATGAGAAGGTGCTGAATAAAAAGATATACTTAAATATAACATGCAAAAATATCCTCAAACATGTTTTAGAAGCAGATTTTTATCACACCAGTTTTTTACCTTTGTACACCTTGTTTAAAACATTTTTTGGTGTTTAACAAGATTTCAGAGCTGGGATAGCTCAGTCAGTATAGTGATGGGCTGCAAACTGGATGGCTGGGGTTCGGTTCGCAGCAAGAAATTTTTCTCTACTACGCATCATTCAGACCAGCTCTGGGCACACCTGGCCTTCTATCTTGTGGGTTCTAGGGGAACTTTCCCTTGAGCTTAAGTGGCCAGGGCATGGAACTGACCACTCACCTTCATCTATTGCTGAGGTCAAGAATGGTGGAGCTATGCCTCCACCCTCCTATACATCCTCATGGTGTCATGCTTAATTAATTAAGCACAGTGACAACATTGCTTACTCACAGTCACACTGCAAATCTCTGCAGCTAGGTTGGTGTACTTCTTTCATATGGCTTCATACATTCAAAAGTGCAGGTTCAAAATTTCAATTAAGAGACAGTGATAATGTTTTGAAAAAGAATACATTTACTTCACTATTTTTCAGAAATACCACATGCTCAGCGCACTAGATTATGCTTGCACAAGGTACCATTGTTAGCATAGTTTCCTTTATGTAGGAAATAAGTAGGCTTATGGGATCACAATGCTGTGTTTGTGTCTGTCATTCTAAACTTTACAACCAGTTGACTGATTTTCATGAAACTTTGTTTAGACATTATGCTATTGGAGGTTACCTGCCAGTTTCATACAATTAATAGTAATGACAGTGTTGATATACAAATGTAAGTGGTAGGGACAACATTAGTGCTGCTTGCTTTGGGGTTTTGATATGATATAGGGTAATAGATCTAGGAAAAATATGCAACATTTGTTAACATAGTTCTTTTGTTGAATGTAAAATAGCAACATGACCATGCAAAAACATTTAAGTTTCATATTGATAGCAAATGAACCACCAGAGCTAGGAAAATGGCATAATATATTCTTTATTAACCATCATATAATTGTCTGTTGAATAAGTGCTTTTATAAAATATTGTTACTGTTACAAGTAACTTATTTACTTTTAAAGGATAATTGATAGTGCATTTAAAAATATACAAGATCAGAAATTTTAATTGAATGACCCATTTACTCCCCCCTCCCCCTTGAATCAGAATCTTCTAGTGCCAGATTAACCATGGAAGCCAGGGCTTCCATGGAGTGTGCCTACAGTGGGCATTAGCTGTAATGTTCCATGTTAATTTTTCACAGATAATATATACCAAAGAAATTGGCTCAAGTGGTAATACTTCTGACATTTTTGGGAGGTGCCCATTTCAAACCCTGGCTAGGACATCAACTATCCTGAGGTTTTTCAGGGCTTTCCTCAGTCCCTCAGGACAAATGCTAGGATAGTCCTTAAATTAAAGCATGACTGCTCTGTTTCTCATCCTTTCCCATTCATTATTTACTAATCACCCTAGCATTCAACAGTGCATAGTCTGAGCTATTGAGCCCCACCAACGTTTTACACCTTAATATAAAAAAAGTAATGTCATGAATTTCTAATTCGTTTGCATGTCATAAAAGCAGTTTGACAGGTTTCTGATTTGTTCACATTTTGTGTGGCATAAGGAGGTCTTTCAAAATTCAAAGAGAAGTTACTTAGGATGTAAGAAGTTCATGAGGGCTTTGCCTTGCCTCAGCTCACATTTCCATGGAAAATTATCTAGAAAAACGTAGTGTGAGTGAAAGAGTCATAGATGACTGGTTACAGTATTGTAAAATTATTCCTGTTTCCTTTATTTAGAAAGAAGTTATTATCAAGCATCACTGGTGTCTATTTCTGTATTATTATTGTTGGTATGTTCTGTGTGAATATGAAATGCATCTGAAAATGAAAAACCTTAACTATGTTTACATCACCTCGCACTAAATTTTCATTATGCTCCTTTACTGTGTAAATGTTTGCCATCTTTCATCTCTTTTACATCTTGAAGGCCTAGGGCAGTTCAGGTCACCAGCAACTGTATATTCCCAAAAAATATGAAAGATTGAGATTTAGGGTGTTATCAAGTTTCATTCTAATTTTTGGGGTTCTCTTAGATATGTTCGTAACTGTACAGAACACCTATTAAAACAGAAACATTCATACATCTGTCTGCCCATCTGTATGCGTGAAACAACTGAGGAGCCACTGAGTGAATTTTAATTAAATTTGATACGGGCAAGTTTTACTAACATTGTTGACACATTCCAATTTTAGTTAAAATTGGACAGAAATAACAGACACTTTACATGAAAACCTATTTGTATCTTGAGCATGACTAGTTAATTATTTAATACAGTGATATATGCTCTGACATAAAGTTTGCAGAGGAGAATGGCTCACATTTCATGCCCAGTACATTTTTTCCATGTGTTTTACAGTCTTCAAAACAAACCAGAATTCCTACACTGTCCACACGTTTCCTAACTTGTATATCAGCGATCAACCAACAGAGGTCTTCTGAACATTCATGAAGATTACGGAACAATCAGCATTAGTTTTCCGATATTACTTAAATCTCTTATTCTGAATAATAGTTAAATGAAATTTCCTTCTTCTTGAATTTAGAGGTTTATATGTATGTATATATATATATATGAATATATTCAATTAGAAAATAAAATACACTTTACTAAATTACATGCAGGAATTTGAACATACAGTCTGCTGGAATATGACACCATGTAATTTGGTACATAGGTCCCAACATTTTGGAGGTACCTGCTGCCACATTTCATGCATTGAAGATCAAGGCAGGATGTTCCTAAACATTCTGGTACCTTTCCATCAAACTACATGGAATAACATTCCAGAAGACCATAATCTTAATATTCACAGACAAGGTAACCTCACATATCATGGCATATTGATATTTTGTAAGGAGCGTATAACATAAACATTCTTGAAGAAGGAGAAGATGATTTCAGATGGGATTCAAGGCAAGAGTTTGCGGTGATGAAGTTCTGAAACTTCTTGTATGGATTGAGGTGCAATAGTGTAACAGCTATGGGAAATGTATTGTCACGTAGTATGTGTGACTAAAGATAGGATTTGGATTGGTGAATAGATTTATTGACCACTTACAGGTCGTAACTACAAATAACTATAACACTCTTGCTATTTATACACATTACTGTTCAGTAGAGCACAGACTCTAGTGTTCTCATTCTGTTACTAGACTTTTCCTGGTAACAGCTCCAACAATGGCTGTTACTCTGCCTCCTGCTCAAGTCCTCTTTTCACAGACCCCCATACAGAACTGACTTAGTCGTCCCAATTGGCCTCCTTATAACTCCTTGGCATGGATCACACAGAAACACCCCATTTCCAACAGTACCTCCATTGTTGCGCATCGATTCATTGCTGCAGTAATGTGTTTACTGAGCTGGATGGCTCGAAGAGTTGCTAGTTCAGTCTGGTATCCTTTCCTCCATCCCCCCCCCCCCAAGGTATCTATGCCATTGCTTCCTAATATTGCATAATCCCATGAGTCATGTGATTTTCTCTTTCCTCCACTTGTTGACAATGTAAAGGCCCTCTGTCAAAGAACGTGCAGCTGAAAGTTTGTCTTTCATTTGCCAAAGGCTACCAAGTTAGGTGGTGGAATTCTGTTTCTGTTCTCATCTGGCCTTTGAGTGCGAGACACATTGCAGCTAGGCTTGCTGGGGTTTGTATGCCACATTTTTGACTGATCTGAGTTTGAAAACATGATGAGGGTTTCTTTTTTGCTGGGGTTTGTTTGTATGTGTTTAGGCTTCCATTGCCCCATTTATGTTTCTGTTCGATTGCAATAATGGGTTAGCATATGCACAGAGTTTTGTAATATTCTTATTGTTTGCAAATGTTGGAGATTAATGGTCAAATTATTATGTTATTGTTATGGTAATTATTATGCTTTATTCTTTTGGTGTTATTTATTGTTATTTAATATTTATTTTGGAGATTTAGTCTTATCTTGAGTAATGCTCAAAGCTTAGACACCTGTCACCAAGGGAGCATTGAGAACACAACAACTGAACCAGAGACAAATGCAGTGATCATCCCCTAAGCAATATTGAGTAAAGAGGGGAAGTGCTGCTAACTGATAGCAGAGAATGGCAGTTAGCAGCAGACTTTGTGATAATAAACCGAAGCATTAGTTAGTTATCTGTGTTTGGCCAAGAAATTATAATATGTTAACCAGTTAAGAACCCAATACAGCTGAGGTTGTTTATCCCATATAAAAGCCTCCTTACTTGTCCATTAAGCTTTTGTCTTGTATCTGTGTTAACTTTTTTCATATTCTCTTTTATATCTTTTTCACTTTGTCTCCTTTTGTTTCCTTAATGGCTGTTCATTCAGCATCAATATTTTTTAATCTATCAAAATAATTATGGTATCGTCCATATTGGACACATGTTTGTGCCACTATCTTACATTTAACCAACTTCTGTTGTAGTGAAGAGTACCGTCTTCTGGCATAAGCAGTGCTGTGTAGTCTGGTAGAACTTTCCAGATGTTTTGTAGGAATGTCTGTAACTTCTACCAGACTATACAGCATCACATCCCTGAAGATAATACTCCTGGTAGTCACTGCCTTCACAACCTCATATTTTATTTCATTGTTTATACTCATACTTAGAGAGCTTCTTTCATTTTTGCTAGTTTTGGGTTTTATCCATGCTTGTTCATTTCTTAATTATGAGATTCAATATGAGACAGAACTAGATGTTAATGCTTTGCTGCACACCTCAAATGAAGTCTTTTCTGGTCGAAAACCTATTTAAATGCCATATTATGTTGCACTCTGTAAAGCATGGGAGATGGCTTTTACATTTATTGCAGGCCACATTAAATGCAACATAGACTAATACATTAGTGTCCTGTCAGACATAGAGTAATTATTCACACTAAGTTCAGGATGAAAGTGAGCAAGATAGCAGTTTGGAGGGTTTGTGTACCCTGCTGCAGTGATCTTTGTACTAGGCAAGTGTCACAATCACTGATCTAGGAGAGCAGTGAGGTATCCTCTCTTCCTCACATTATACAGTATAAATACTGGTTTACATTTTTAGCCTGTTTTCCTTATTTTGAAAAAAAAAATTTAAGTATGCTTATGAGATCACCGTACCGTCTGTGTCTGTGAATGTCCTGCCCCCAATAAACTTCTGAATGCCTGAACCAATCTTTATTTATACTTGGTATGTATGTCATGGCACCTGAACCCATCTCAATAGCATACTTTATAAATCCCTCCTCTCAGTCTGTGTGTCTGTCTGTCTATGTATAATCCCCTATTATTGCTAGGCAACGATTTGGTAACAACATTACTGCTGCAATGAATACATATGCAAAAATAGAAGAATTGTTGGACATATCATTTTCTATGCAGGCCATATCATATCAAAGGAAAGTAGGTGATTAGTTCTTCCCAGAATTCTTAATTATTACTATAAAATCTAAATATGCTTATTTACATTATAAAAATTACACATCACTGGAGTTTAACTCTCTGTCTCATATTGTACAGTATAAATAACAGTGTACATGCATAATTAGTACTGTCATTTCTAAATATGTTTATTTACATTATGAAAATAAATGCCCCTTATGTTTTGATATAAAACTGAAGAGATGTCATAGTCACAAACCTGAACATTCACAATTGGAAACTCTGTACCAGGGTATATGGAATTCATCTTTCATATGGAGTTTGTAACATGTCTCCACCTCTCCTAAGTACTTGGCCATTCACAAAACTAAACACCAAAGGGGGGAAAAACATTTAACACAAACCATATAGTGAATAAAGGAAATTATAAATGAAAAAGAATTGTTGGTTCTAAAACAGTAATATTTATCAGTGTAGTATAGTTTAATGAAAACAAGAAAGTTATGGACTTCACACTGGCAACAGTCTGTGAACCACTGGTTGAAAAACGATGATATATAATACTTATCACTAAATAAATGGTCTATGATTTCCTACTACTGATTTTAAAGCAGTAACCTCAGTAAGAATGTACAGGCAGTTCGTGATTGAAATAAGTTCAACTTTTATCTGAACTTGTGTAAGTCACCAATTTCTGTCTTTCCTACTGTAATCCTAATGGTTGTTAAACATTTCCTTAAGGCATGACACAGATTAGGAGCAAGGGATCTGTTGCCCATGCTTGCTATAAGGATGTTCACAAAGAGAAGAAGAGAGCAATTGAACAGACTTTCCAGGATGCATGCCTCAAAAAGCTATCATATGGCCCCAACTCTCCAAAAAGCTTTCTTAAAGGAATGACACAAAATCTGAGAAAGTTTTTCATTATCCAGATGACAAAGTTTCTTTACATTTGGAAATACTGGACAACAATTCTCCTTAATTGAAGATATTTAGTACAAATGAAAGCTGGAAGATTATTATAAACTGTGTGTGTGTGTGTGTATGTGTGTGCACACATGAGTTTATTAAATATTTCATTTGTATTCATATTTATTAAAAAGTTATATATTTTTCTTTAGGTCAGGAATGTAACCCTTCATTTTAGCATTGTTTCTATGTTAAAATGAAACCTCCTTTATGTTGTTTCAACTCAATGGAACCTTCTCCAGAAGTGAAACCTGATATGACAAGTTCAAGAACTGCCTGTGAATATGCCACTTTTCTTTTTCTTGACAAGAAACTGGTAATTGTAGCAATAAACTAATTAAATAACTGTTGTGATGGAAAAACTTGCCAGAAAGAGATGAATGTTAGGGTGTAGTGTCTTGGCTAATTGTTAGAATGTATGAACCTCCTTAGTCATGGACCTACATTCTGGATGTTCAAACCATATTGTGACAGGCTGGTTTCCTAATGTTTCGGAGATAATGCAATCTGAATTTTCAGGGTGAAGTCAGTGACAGAATAATTAGTTTTTCATATATATTGTACTGAAAAGTCTACCTAAATCAGAACTTTAAACAAAAACTGGAATTTTCAGAAAATTGTATTCAGAGTGCAGCCTAACGTGAAGACACTTCCCATATGTTGAAATACGTAACACAAAAATAGTAATGGAAACATTAGCATTTAACAGAAATTTGTGTGCTTAGATATATATTGATTTCCATTCATATGATTCTGTTTTTGCATTGTACTTCTTGAAATATATCTGGTAAGAAAAAATCTTATTATAAATAGGAAACAATGAAGCCAAACTATTGAGAAAATAAATGTACAGTGCTTTAAAACAGCTGGAAAAGTGAAAGTAAATGAGTAAAAAAAGGAAAGGAAAAAAATTAAAAACATGTGCAGCTCTGTAACACTGGAAAGTATATATTTGCTTTGAAGGGGCATACATTATACCATGTACAGTTTGTAATATTTCTTATTAGTGAGATATCAAGATCACAAATGATATCCTATATTTTTTATTCTTTTATGGGGAAAGCTACAGAGCTTTGTGTTCCAGGATGTTCCAATAAAACTGGAAAATTGTGGCAATATATTATTGATGATTGTGCTGCCAGGGATCCACAAGTAACTGAACGATCAAGGCAGTCATTCATCCAGTGATTACAACCCTGCATTATCTTTGATAGTCAATGACTGAGCATCATTTGGTAAGTCCTTTGTTTGTGCAAAATATCAAGTTATTCATTCAGGTTGATATTTCAGATCTTTAAAATCCCTTGCATATTTTTGTGTCATAATCAGAATGGTACTTTGTGATAATAGCTTCAAATTTGTTAAGTAAAAAAAGTACAGAGTACTATTTACAAGATTGTCAAGTGACCTTCATATTTCATCAACAACAAATTTTACAAACAAATTGTATACAGTAACATGTGTTCCCCTCAAAATGAGCAACTTCTTCAGAAACATTTTAATGTTTCATGCTAAATAAAACAGTTATTTCAAGTCATCAAGATAAATTGGACATTATGTATATGAAATAGTCTTAAAATGCAATTTCACAGGTAATTGCAAAACTTTGACATATTTCAGTGACACAGAGCTGTCATCAGGTAGATGTGTGATTATTTGTGTAAATTGTGACATTTAGTGTAATTCTATATGACGCTTGAGGAAATGTGGCATACATTTCTTTAATCTAGTAGTAAATACTTGTCTTGAATAGAAAGCTGTCTGGAATGTAAAAATGTTCTGGTACCTTTGGATTTCATTATAAGAGGGTTTGGCCGCGCCATAGCTCAAGCAGTTAGTCGCTGGCTTCCCACCACAGTGGCCCAGGTTCGATCCTGGGTCTGGTCAAGTGGGATTTGTGGTGGACAAAATGGCCCTGGGGCAGGTTTTCTCCGAGTACTTCGGTTTGCCTGCCAATCTTCATTCCACCAATTGCTCCACAATCACCCTCACCTATCATCTGGGGCTGGTACAATAGGCCAGAAGTGACTGCAGTGCAAGGGACTTAGTCCCACCCCACTAGCAATAAAAAAAATAAGCAGGTTTCATCATATTGTATAATGAAGGTGAAAAAAGATTAAGTTGTCCCTGTGGTATGGGGGAGTGGTTATATAGATCCACATTTTCATGACCTTGGCACTAGTTGCAAGTGAGTGGTCAGCTTCACACCCTGGCAGCTTTACTCTCGGGGATAGATCCCCTGGTAACCATTGGATAGGAAACTGGGTGGGTCCCAGAGCCAGTCTGGACGATGCGGAGAAGAGATAATTCTTGATCCTACTGGGACTTGAGTTCCAACTCCTTGGTCATCCAGCCTGTAGCCAGTTGCTATGCACACTATGCTACCCTGGCACCTATTATATAATGAAACTATCGGGAATTCTTAATTTCTTATTTTATCAAGGCTACCTACCGCAACATGTTACCAACACCTTTAACATAAAAACAGAAGTCACAAACCACCACATCCTTACAGCTTCTTGGGTAGAGAATCATTCAGTTGTTTGTATTGTTTTCCCAGATGTAACTAGACAATATTTCCTATTCCTTATCTAATCAGTGGTTCATAGCAAATATATATATATATATATAGCAACAAAGCCAAATACAAGAGCATTAAAATAACATTCAGCCCAGGAAGATGTGAGATCTGTTCATTGGAGGGCTTGCAGTAGGAGGACGACCAGCAATTCTCATCTCCAGAGCAACCCGTGCTGCCTTTCGGTCAAATGTCTCTGGTGATAAGGTTCTCCTAAAATCCAACAAAATTGTCTGATCTTTATTTGTATGTTTTGCATCGTGTTGTGTATGTCACTACGATGTAAATTTTTCTCTTGACCACAACAATTTTATGCTTCCAATAAATAAATAATAGGAACAGATGCTGGTAAAATCAGTTAGTTTATTGAGATATTATTTTTTGCCACATGTTTCGGTCATTTATGACCATAATCAGGCATTTATAAACTTTAAAATACAGCTGTGACATTCAGTCTAGTAACAAACATAGATGCATTTTACTGTTTATGAATGCCTGATTATGGTTTTAGGTGACTGAAACATGTGGCAAAAAATAACTCACTCATGGAGCTGAGCCTTTCTTGAGAAACTGCCAATTGTGCAGCTACTCAAGAACTTCCCAGCACTTTATTGAACCCAAAGGTTCATTACTGTGTTCATAAGAGTCCTCTACTGATCCCTATCCTGAGCCAGATCAATCCAATCCATCCCATCCCATCCTATCTCTCTAAGATCCATTTGAAGCATTTCCTTCTCAATAGGCTTTGATGTGTTATCGTCATTCTCAAATATCTGAACTGTGCCTCATTTTCAAAACATCTGTTTCCTATCTTTATATCAACATTATGCCCTGCATTTTGGTGACGAGACAGCAACATATACTTAGTTTTCTCTGTGTTTTCTCTTTACTTGCATCAATTAAAGTTTGTGTTTTTTTCTTTATGGTATCTACATTATCACCCAGTAGATTCACATCATCGGCATAGGCCAACAGCTGATACGTCCCATTTAATTTCAGTCCCACCTGGTTTGTTGGACCTTCCTAATCGCAATTCTAAAGCAAAGTTGAAAAGGAGTGGTGATAAAGCATCTTGTTTTAGACCATTCTGGATAGGAAAATTATCAGACAAATGTTTAGCTATACGGACTTTACCATACTTTTCGTTTAAACACATTTTAATCAGCCTGACTATTTTCATGGGTATCCGAAACTCTAACAGAGTATTGTACAATACTTCCCTCCTAAGCGAATCATGGGCTTTCTTGAAGTCTATGAATAGCTGATGTACTGTCTCATTGTACTCCCATTTTTTCTCCAGTATCTGACAAATGAAAAAGATCTGATCAGCAGTTGATCTGTTATATTGAAACCCACACTGATGATTCCCAATAATTTAATCTATATATGGATTTAAACTTGAGGTAAGAATATTCAATAAAATTTTGTATGAAGTTAATAGCAGTGATATCCCACAATAATTACTACAGTCAGTCAGCCAGCTGTAAATATATTAAATAAGCAGTGACCGACAGCGGACAGGGGGTTGTCCTCCACCTGGGGAGGGGGCGTGGGGTTAACAATTCACTGTAGAAAATAAGCTTGTTACAAAAGACCACAAGAATTCTCAGACATAGACCTATTCCTTGGTAGCAAAAAATAACATCTTAATAAACTAACTGTTTTTATCAACATCTGAGCATATCTGTTATTTATTGGAAGTGTGTAATTGTTGTGATCAACAGACAAATTTACATAGTAAATTTGTTTGAGCACATAGACAAGAAACTCTAACCACCATTGTATGATAATGATATACAAGAAAAATTACATTGGTTAAAATCTGTGTGGAATCAGTGAAAGCTAAAGCAAAAACATGGCATACAGAATTAATATGTTAGAAAATTATGAGATCTGCATCATGACACAAACCTTACTGCCATCTGTGAGCCGATTGTATAGAAGGTGTGGGGAGCATCAACCCCTCACAACACTATGGGCCTTCATATCCCGTTACAGGGATAACTTTTACATCATGACATGCTGCTAGAAGGATGTGCATATGAAGTGTGAAAGAAAATTGACAATGGAGAAGTAGGAAACAAATACAGATATTTTATTCCAATCAAAATATGCAGTAATGCAGACACAGTGGATGAAAAACTTAACAATGAATGAACAACTGTAGGGCACATAAAAGTGAAGTGAATTACAGACCAGGGTATAAAAGTATCTGTGTAGCATCTAGAGAAGAAAAAGAAGACAATAGGAATTTTTTCTTTACAGAATATGCACATACTTATGAAGTGAAATGGAAATGTATGTGCAATTGATTTTTTCCTGAAAATTAAGTTAGTATAGTTTTCTGGTGTGTGTATATGGGATTGTATCTTAGTTTTCTTGTCCTTTTATCCTGGAAATGTCTATTGTAACACATAAATACCCGTATTTAATTGGTCAGATGCCTTAAAAACATAATGGATACCAGTGGAGCAAATAGAGTTATTGATTGGACATGTGACTGATCTCTCATTAGTCACTGGATTAAGTTATTTACTGTCTAGTGGTAGGATGAATTTTAAATGGAAGAGTAGATCAGGGCCTATTTCAATGTACTGAATCATCATTTTCCTTGAAGGACTGAGGAGAACCACAGAAACCTCAGTCTGAGTACCTATTTTGTGGCCCAAGATTTGAACCTGGGACCTGTCTGTACTGTAGAGTACAATAAACAATGAACTTGTCTTACAGGAAGTCTTCAAAACACTTAATCTATGAACTGCAAATGCTATTTCTGTTGCAATGTGCAATGTTATAAAATATACAAATAAATTAATTTTTTTCCAACCTCAAAATCAGGAAACCTTGTGTTACCAGACATCTCTGAAACATTGAAAAGCTTCCTCCATTCTGTATGTTTTTATGACTGAAGAATGGTACAACTAGATGATTAGCATTTCTATAGTATGTTATTTGGCATACCTAATATGTTCCCTAAGATCAGCTGTTGTCTGTGCCTGCAGACGGGACTCTCTAATGGCCATATCACGCTCCTTAGCCATCCGTTTCATTTTTGCCTCCTTCCGCGATATGAGCTCTTGGATGTAGCACACTCGAGCTTTGTCTTCACGAGTGATCCTATAGTATTTATAACATTATTATGTAGACACCTTCATGACTGACACCAGTTAACTCCAAAATTAATGGTCTTCTGCACTTGACCATTTTCAGTTGTCAAAAATTTTATTTTTTATTTGATAATTTATCATATTTTAAAAATTTAGTCCTTGATGCATATCCTGAACCAAATTTATAGAGTTTAGGTCATCACTCATACAAGAACAATTTTTTGGACTTATCAAAGAAGTATGATTTTAATTTCATTTAAGGTAGAGATTATAGTGGACTGATTTAAACAAAAATTAAATTGAATTGAATTGAATTTAGTTACATTCTATAAATCCTAAGCAGGTTAGTACCTTTGGATACAGAACAAGTCAAAAGGTTACATACATAAGTACAGGCAATTTTAGCTTAAAAATTAATGTAACTTAATTTGACATCATTCTCTATTTACATTGAAGTATTCATCTAAAGAGTAGAAGGAATGAGCATGTAGATAATTCTTTAACTCTGATTTAAACTTTTTAGTATCATTGCCCAAGTTTTTAATACTTTGTGGCAGATTGTTGAACACTTTTATGCCAGTAAAGTAGACTCCTTTTTGATATACTGATAAAGTTGATGATGGTAGGTGGAAGTTATATTTTTGCCTAGTATTCATGTTATAGACATCAGAATTTAATTTGAATTTATCTTTGTTGTAAACAACAAATAAGAGAAGCGATAATATGTATTGCGATTGAAGAGGTAGAATTTTTAATTTCTTAAATAATTCTCTACATGAATCTCTACTTCTACATCCTGTAATGATTCTAATTATATTCTTTTGTATTTTAAAAATTATTACACTATGTGAAGAGTTCCCCCAAAATATTAATCCATAGTTCATAATAGAATGAAAGTAGGCATGGTAAACCATCTTCAGTGTTTCCTGTGACATAAAAGGCTTAATTGATCTCATCGCATAGCAAGCTGCATTTAATTTAGGTATAATTTGTTCAATATGTATTTTCCAAGACAGTGTACTGTCTACATATATTCCAAGGAATTTTGTATCAAGTATCAAATGTATTTGTATCAAATGCACCTGCTAACTTCTAGTATAGCCTCCTCTATCGAATTTTGTCAAAACCCATCCATCAGTTTTGGAGGTGAAACAGGTGGATGGATGGGCAGACATGACCTCTCTATTATGCATTGTTTTTATGCTTTTTGTATATATAACACATAGAAATGCATTAAAAATGTTACCTAACAAGTTGTATGGTGTGTTATATATACCATATAACACATCACGATAGACTGACCTGTCCATGAGGTGTATATGGTGCAACCGCCTTGCCCTGTTCTCATTCTCAACTTTCTGTCGCTTGCTGTCCAAATGGTGTGTTGCTTTAGCTTCTGCTTGCCGTGTTGCCTTCCGCTGCAAGGCTAGTATTTGATCCTGCCATTTCTTCAGGCCAAGGTCAAGCTCATCATGTAACTGATGAACTTGTTGAAACTTGATGGATCGTTCTAAACTGCAAAATAAGTGTGATACAAAGCTGACAGATCCATTCATATGTGTACTTTTGTATGGCTCTCTTGAACTGTTCCATAATACAGGTCCTCTTAAAGCAGATGATAGTAATCACTTGATCAATGGAAGTCCTGATTTTTAGAAAAGTGAAGATTCTTCAGCATGTTCAGCAAACCCTATCATTGGACCATATCTTAAGCCATCTCACATTCAATATGAGATCCATTTTAATATTATCCTCCCATCTACATATAGGTCTTTCAAATGATGTCTTCACTTGAGGTTATCGGCTAAAATTTTGTATACATATCTCATCATGCATGGTACATTACTTATCTCACCTTTCTTGATTTAATCAACCTAACCATAATAAACAATATGAATCATACATTTCCTCATGTACTTTTCTTCAATACCATTTTGCTCTGTTTGTCTGAGGTCCAGTTAGTCTCTTTTGGCACCTTTTTCTCTGGCTGTTAACTAACCAACTAACTAACTGACTGACTAACTTCATGGAGCTGAGCCCTTCTTGAGAAGATGCCAGTTGTGTATCTACTCAAGGACTTCCCAACATGTGGAGCCTGAAGGTTTATTACTGGGTTCAAAAGAGCCCTCCAGTGGTCCATATCCTGAGCCAGATAAATCCAGTCCATACCACTCCAGCTTCTCTCTCTAAGTTCCATTTTAATATTACCCACCCACCTATGTCATGGTTTTCCTAGGAGTTGCTTTTCTTCTGGCTTTCCCACCAATATCCTATACGCATTCCTCATCTCCCCCATTCATGCTATATGACCTGCCCACTTCATCCTCCTTGACAAGATCATTCTAATTATACTTGGAGAAGAGTACAAATTATGAAGCTCCTCATTATGCAGTTTTCTCCAGCCTCCTGTCACTTCATCCCTCTTCGGTCCAAATATTCTCCGCAACATCCTGTTCTCAAACACCCTCAGTCTATGTTCCTCCCTTAATGTCAGAGACCAAGTTTCACACCCATACAGAACCACAGGCAAAATTATAGTTTTGTATATTCTAATTTTTATGTTTTTAGACAGCAGATGAGAAGTCAGAAGGTTCTGGATTGAATGGTAGCAACCATTACCCGAGTTCAATCTCCTCTTAATTTCCTCCTGAATCAGGTTTTGATCTGTTATCAATGTTCCCAAATATCTGAACTGTGCCACATTTTCAGAACATCTGTTTCCTATCTTGATGTCATGATTTTGCCCTGCATTTTGGTGACGAGACAGTAACATATACTTAGTTTTCTCTGTGTTTACTTCTAGATCAACCTCTTTACTTGTGTCAATTAAAGGTTGTGTGTTTTTCTTTATGGTATCTACATTATCACCCAGTAGATTCACATCATCAGCACAGACTAACAGCTGATGTGTCCCATTTAATTTCAGTCCCACCTGGTTTCCCTGGACCTTCCTAATTGCATATTCTAAGGCAAAGTTGAAAAGGAGTGGTGATAAAGCATCTCCTTGTTTTAGACCATTCTGGAGAGGAAATTTATCAGACAAATGTTTACCTACACGGACTTTACTATATGTTTCGTTTAAACACATTTTAATCAACCTAACTAGTTTCATGGGTATCCCAAACTCTATCAGAATATTGTACAATACTTCCCTCCAAACTGAATTACAGGCTTTCTTGAAGTCTATGAATAGCTGATGTACTGTCTCATAGTACTCCCATTTTTCTCCAGTACCTGACGAATGCAAATGATCTGTCAGTAGTTCATCTGTTACGTCAAAATCCAAACTGATGATCCCCAATAATTTCATCTATATATGGACTTAACCTTGAGAGAAGAATATTGGATGAAATTTTGTATGAAGTTGATAGCAGTGATATCCCCCGATAATTACTACAGTCAGTTTTATCACCCTTCTTGTGAACTGGTACAATAATAGACTCCCTTACATTGATCAGGTAATTTTTCCTTATGTCATATAGAAGTAATTAGATTGTGGATCTTAGAATAAGTTCTGCCGGAATTTGATCACTACCTAGCGATTTATACTTTCATCCAGAAGCACTTCACCATGAACAAAATAGCTAACATTGCTTGAATGTGCATATGTTCCTCAGTCATCAGAGTTTGCCAGTGGATTAAGGATGCAGAGGCATGGATGTATGAATGAAAACAGAACTCCTACAGGAGGGTAAATACAGGTAAATTAAGATACTGAATGAACAGCCACTTGGAAGACCAAGGCCTAGATGGAGAGACCAACTACTAGAAAATATACATGTATAAAAGACTATCAGAAAAAGTGGAAAAGACATGGAGTATTTACCAAAAGACAAAGATGAATGAAAGTAGCTCTGATATAAAAGAATTCACCCTGATGGTAGCGTCAGTGGAGGAGGAAGATGTGTTTATTGATTACTCTGTCTTACCTCTGCCCCTTGAGTTGCTTGTTACGATCTTGCTGAATTTGTTTGTAATTTTCTTGTGCATGTTCTTCCCGTTCTCGACAGAGTCTGCGCAGTTCTTGCAGTGCTGCCTTGGTTTCTTCTTGCATCTGCTGCCAGCATTCTTGATGGCGGATTTCTTCCACCCTATTAGCACTGGCAACTCTCTGAAAGAGGTCCGATCAAGAGCAATGTATATTTAAGTTCAGTGGTAACTCCACGCCCTTGTATGGGGGAGTGGTCTGGTTTAAATCAGGTTACTGATTAACATGACCAACATTTGTCATGGTATCTCACAAGTGATATCTCTTTTAAGATTCAGCATGGCAGTACAATCTAACAAGGTTTCAGGTAGGTCCACCTATATATATTCTCCCTCTTAGACACTATCATATAAGTTGTATTTTTCAGGCAAAACATCTTGTTTTGGTACTATGTGGTAGAATCAGAAGTTCAATCATAAAAAACAAACCCTGCGATAAGTCTCTTGGTGTTGCAGCCTTGCAGTTTCTGCTCTCTCAAGCCGTAGCTTCTGTTGCTCATCCAGCATTTGTTGCCATTGGGCTGCTTCCAGCTCTCGCTGTTGGCATGCTGCCTCTGCTTCAGCCCGACGTTTTGCAGCAGACTGATTGCGTTCTTCTACTTTACTCATCTATAACAAATTCTACATTTTGTCACATATACAGGATAGTAGTTGTGGACGCTAATCCAGAATTAATCATTTTACTGCTAACACTAAGCATGCTTTTAGGCTGCGCCATAGCTCAAGTGGTTAGTCACTGGCTTCCCACTGTGGCGGCCTGGGTTCGAGCACGGGTCAGGTCAAGTGGGATTTGTGGTGGACAAAGTGGCGCTGCAGCAGGTTTTATCCCAGTACTTCAGTTTCCCCTGCCAATCTTCCTTCCACCAATTGCTCCACAATCACCCTCACCTATTATCGGGGGCTGGTACAATAGGCCAGAAGTGGCTGCAGTACAAGGGACTTAGTCCCACCCCACTAGCAATAAAAGAAAAGCATGCTTTTCGCTTAGGTATGATGTCTGCTATACCAACCCTGAATATATTGTCATGTATGCAGCAAGAGTGACTATAGGTGGGGTTTTCAATATTTGGATTTATTGACCACTTACAAGTAATAACTGTAAATAACCATAGCACTCACTGATTTCCACACTTTACAAATCACTACATAGGCTGGGATAGCTCAGTCAGTATAGCGACTGGCTACAGGCTGGAGGTCGGAGGAGTCAGAGTTCAAGTCCCGGTGAGGCAAGAATTTTCACTTCTTTATGTCGTCCAGACCGGCTCTGGGTCCACCCAGCCTCCCATATAATGGGTACTGGGGACTCTTTCCTTAGGGGTAAAGTGACCGGAGCTTGAAGCTGACCACTTGCCTCTAACCAGTGCTGAGGTTAAGAAAATGTGGATCTATACATTCACTCCCCATATGCCTTCATGGCATAGTGCTTAATCAATTAAGCACAGGGACAACTTTATCTTTTACATTTTGCACATCACTACATGCTAAATCTTCTACAGTTTGCATTGTCTTCACTATATGTTTCCTGGTAACAAATTTAAAACTGTTCGCTTACAGTCCGGCAACTGAACTAAACTCTAAACTTGCCTTCTTGATAACCTTTTGGAATGGACCATGTAGGAAACAGGTCTTCTATTGTTGTGGAGGTGTGTTTACCACGCCATTGCATAACAAAGTTCAGGGCGTGGACCATAGAAGACACTGCTTCCAGTTGTACCTCTATTGTTGTATACATATCTGTTGCCATGGGAACATATTTACTGAGCCATTGCCTAGATACAGATCTACATGCTACAATATTTCTTTTCATTTTTTTTCAATTGCACATATGAGATTTCTTCGATTGCTACTGGGAATAACCTTAAGAGGCAAATTACAAAATTAAGGAAGAAGATGCAGACTGTAAACCATGAAAATAACTGACACAAAATTATCAGTTAAATTGAAGACAGTGTGTAAACAGAATGCAAGGTGACTCCCCTAAAATATACAGGAAAAGAAGCTGTAGACACATCTAGGTGTAGATGGAAGAACCGATTTTAGTTATGAACCCTGGAATGAGCTTCAAAGCCACAAATCCTAATGGAAAAACAAGGAGAAGAGAACTGCATTACTGAAGATCATATCAGGATGCATAAGTCAAAAGAGCTATGGGTTGAGGTGAGTAACTCATAATTTAAAACTAGAGTTTTTAAAAGTTAGTCACTGATGATGTGTAACAGAAAAAGTGAATTTTCTCAAACCTTTCGTTCCTGTACAGCGTGGCGTAACTTCATAGCAGATTCTTCTTTTTTGCGAATTCTGCATTCTAGCTGCTGTTGTGACTGCCGAAGACTCTGCTTCATCTCCTCCATTTTACGGGAGTTTTCGATACTTTCCATTCTTCTCTTTTCTGCCACTGACTGTCTCCACTGTGCCATCTCCACAATATTTTGCTGCATCACATTTTGTCATTATGGAATTCTGTGTAATATTTGCATTGGTGTTGACAACAAAATTAATTTTTTGCTTAATATTTATAAATTAATTATGTCAAGATCATAAGATATTTTCCTACATTTCTTCCTAACTCATCGTCAGTACAACAGAGCAAACTTCTGAGGCAAGGGCAATAACAGAACTGTAGGATCCTCATTTATATATGGCAATAAATCTTTTAAAATATGCTAGTTTCATTGAGATGTATAGGTAAATATTTGTCTGATAATTTTCCTATCCAGAATGGTCTAAAACAAGAAGATGCTTTATCACCACTGCTTTTCAGCTTTGCTTTAGAATATGCCATTAGGAAGGTCCAGGGAAACCAGGTGGGACTGAAATTAAACGGGACACATCAGCTGTTAGTCTGCGCTGATGATGTGAATCTACTGGGTGATAATGTAGATACCATAAAGAAAAACACACAAACTTTAATTGACGCAAGTAAAGAGCTTGATCTAGAAGTAAACACAGAGAAAACTAAGTATATGTTGCTGTCTCATCACCAAAATGCAGGGCAACATCATGACATAAAGATAGCTAATAGACGTTTTGAAAATGTGACACAGTTCAGATATTTGGGAGCTACTATAACAAATCAAAACCTTATTCAGGAGGAAATTAAGAAGAGATTGAATTCGGGTAATGCTTGCTACCATTCAGTTCAGAACATTTTTTCTCGTCTGCTGTCTGAAAACATAAAAATTAAAAATATACAAAACTATAATTTTGCCTCTGGTTCTGTATGGGTGTGAAACTTGGTCTCAAACATTAAGGGAGGAACATAGACTAAGGGTGTTTGAGAACAGGATACTGAGAATATTTGGCCCAAAGAGAGATGAAGTGATGGGATGTAGGAGAAAACTGTAAAATGAGGAGCTTCATAGCTTGTACTCTTCTCCATGCATAATTAGCTCAAGTGAAGGATGATGAGATGGGCAGGGCATGTAGCACGAATGGGGAGAAGAGGAATCCATATAAGATATTGGTGGGAAAACTAGAAGGAAAGAGACCACTAGGAAGACCAAGATGTAGGTGGGTGGGCAATATTAAAATGGATCTTGGAGAGATAGGATGGGATGGTATAAATTGGATTGATCTGACTCAGTATAGGGACCAGTGGAGGGCTCCAGTGAACACGGTGATAAACCTTTGGGTTCCATAAAATACTGCAAAGTTCTTGAGTAGCTGCACAACTGACAGCTTCTCAAGAAGGATTCAGCTCTATGAGTGAGTTTCATTGAGATTATGTTTAGAAAAATGAATAGTAACAGCATGACTACTGTGAGAATTATTTTTGTGTGCTGGTAGAAGCCAATGAATGTAACATGTCAGATTTGTGTCGTGTTGTACTGTAAGTTCTATACTATTATTTGAAAAATTAACTTGTGTCTGTGCTTAATTAGTTAAGGCCATGCCATGAAGATAGTTGAGGGAGTGCAGATATAGTTTGTACATTATTAAATTAGTTTTAATTATTTTGTTATCCGTGTGTTTGTTTAAATTTGTTTTTATATCTTATGAATAATTCCTTTTATACAGTTTCTGAATATGTGGAGCATAACATAAGCAATTAGTTTTAATTATTTCGTTATCTGTGTTTTTGTTTAAATTTTTGTTTGATGACCTTCATGTCCATTTGTTTGGACTTGTGAAATGAAATGTATGTATGTATGTAACCTGGATGCTAGACAGAGGTGCATGATCAGCTTCCCATTCATGCCATTATACATCTTGAGGAAGAGAACTGCTATCCATAGAATAGGAAGTTGAATGGGGAACACAGCTAGTCTGTGCACCATGGCACAAGAAAACTGCCCTTGCCAGAAGTTAAACCCCAATTATCCACCATGTAGGATAGTCACTATACTGACTGAACTGTCCTAGCTCCACATGGGTACATTAGAACTAAACATTTTAAATGTATCATTAAAATGGCACATGGCTTTAATATTCATTTCTCAACTTATTATTGGGTTGAGATTGGAGATGCACCTAACATCCTGAACATTCTTTGAACTTGTCCTGTTCATAGTTGTTAATAAACATTATTTCAGATACACTAATGATGTTTCATTAAATTACTAAGAGTGGCCTTAACTATTTACTGCTGTTCAGAGCAAAGTTTTCTCATAAGCGAAGTACATGTTGATTCTTCAAATAAAACTCATTCATGGCACTGTTAGCAAATATGCACCAGCAGTTCACCACAAGCTATGCAACAGAGCTGGTGCATTACAGCAAATGGGCACACTGTGATTTGATTAAACATTGGTATTCATGTTCATAATCCATCCAAACAGGACCAAAAAGTGGTCACTCAGTTCCAGTGTCAAATGAGTTTCATTGGAACAAACCCCATAAATGTCCATGTTAAAGATGAATATATACTTGTGCTCTCTGCTCTCTGTCCTCCTCCCAGAGCTGATGGGCCTGATATGCAAACTCGTCATTTTCTCTCTCAGTCTCTTTTTTGAAGGCCATTGACTCAAGGATACGGCGATCATGTTCAGGCAGGTGTAAGTCATCTGTGGTGATATAGCTGTAAGTAGAGAATGTGAAAACACTGAGTGATTCCTATATTGTTTAAAGATGTTTCAACTGCAAGGCTTATATAGCATGTAATGAAATGGGAAGATACTCATGAATTGTGAGCAGTAGGGTTTTGGAAGGAGGTGGTCAAGGCCCATTTGAATAAGCTGTCCTGTTGTTAATTTTGACAGATTAAGGAAAACAGTGAAAGGTTTAATTGGGGACAACTGATAAACTGTTCAAAATTCAAGCGGGATGATAATAATTGCAGAACATACAAGTCATGAAGATATAAACGTAACACATAATTTGGAAGAAATGCCACTACTTGATTGTATGAGGGGTAGGCCTTCTTGGCCCTTGCACCGCGACCTACAGTGGTCTATTGTGCTTATGCCACTTAATTTAAGATCAAATCGTGACTGTACAGCTAAAACATTTACATGGAAGAAATGCCCCTGTTTAATTTCAGAAGGCCAAGATACATCTGTGTAACTATAACATTTTATGTGAAAGAAATGCTTTTACCAAATTCCAGAAGACTGAGCCATGGCAGTATAATCATTACATCTTACACAGTTATTGTGTTGGGTGTTGTCTATTTTCTGATAATATATTTGATGTATTTTATATTTGACAGCATGTATTAAATGTACTCCAGACAGTGGAAAATGCCCAACATAAATTAATTATCACAAACTTATAGGGAATGAATAATCATTACATCTGGATGAAATGGCAATACCTAATTCCAGACAAAGAATCATGGACTGTATAATCATATTATCTAGTGCAGTGGAAGTATTACTGCCTAATTCTTCATGACTGAGTCATGGTGGTATAACCATTACATCTGACATGGATGAAGCACCATTGCCTGTCTACAGAAGACTAATCATGGCAGCATAACCATAACATTTGGTACACAGGGAATGCCACTACCTGATTCCAGAAGGTCAAAATATATTGTCTAGTGTGGAGGAGATGTTATTACCAAGAGGAAATTCATGTTAATTTAGGTTGAGGTTCATTCTCTATAAATTTTGTCTGTTTTATTTGTTTTATGATTTGTCATTCTTTAACAGTTCAACAGACTTTAGGCCCACTGATGGATTATTACACACACATCTTAAACTACTTATAAAATGCTATATCTCTTCAATAATTTTTCTTCTTTAGATTAACTGAAAATGAAACAGGAAAATGAAAAATTAAACACTATTATTTGTTCCCTCTTCTCAGTAGTTAACAAGGCATATTAAAAATGATAATTTAATATTTTATTTAATGTCATCATTAACATATTCTTTTAAAATTCTGCCTAAACAGTCATGTATTTATTTTTTAAACAGTTTGACAATTATGGATATAATTCTTAAAATTAAATTTGTTCAGAATTATTGGGTTTTTGGTCTTTATCCATCATCTGGTATTCTAGAAAGTGTTTTCTAGTTTCAAGAATACCAGATGATGGACAAGGTCCAAAAACCAAGTTATACTGTACACGATCATCACAGCCCTTTAGAATCTACTTAAATTTGCTTTATTTTTTACACAAATCGTAACAGAAACTATTATGGGGAGAAGAAATCCCTGAACATTGCAGTCAGGTTACTGGCACTTCTGGCTAATATTACAGAACCCCTTAGTTTGATTCTTAGCCTAAATGTATTTTATTCTGACTCCTGAATGAGGGTATTTTGGTTTCATTCACCTCTGTATAAACTTTTGGTGGTACTTTAAAGAGGATTTGACTGCTTCCTTTTATCAAATTCCCAAATAATCACTTACAGTCACCTTCCCATTTATCACTACATAACCAGTGTAGTTCAAACAGCAGTAATAAGTAGAACAAGACACACCAAATAACTAATTACATAACACCATGCAGTAAAGACCCTCTTGAAGTCAAGAAATTTCCCTCCTTGTACAGAATTGGATGTTTACATATTCAGATAAGGCTGAAAGTCTGAGGGCCAGTGTAATATTTTGTAACACTTTTGGTAAACCACATGGGTGCTTGAAGTCAAATTTGAGTCAGACCAATGAAGGTGATATCACAAATCGCTGCTATTGGCATAGTTTCGTAGAATGTATCCTATAGTGGCTGCAATGAGATTTAACTGACATATACAGTGAGCAGAGTGCATAAANTTTTTTTTTTTTTTTTTTTTTTTTTTTTTTTTTTTTTTTTTTTTTTTTTTTTTTTTTTTTTTTTTTTTTTTTTTTTTTTTTTTTTTTTTGTAATTTCTGTTCTCGTTATTCAGTTTTTATGAACAGTTCAGCAGTTCATGCATAGTCTGTGCACTAGTAAGTAAGAAGATTAAGTCAGTAATATATATAAATTAATATTTATGAACTAGTATAAAATGTATTGCTAGAAATCTTTAAGAAATAAAATTACTTAGATTTTAAGGAATAAATTACTTAAATTTTAAGTTTCTTTAATTGTGAACAAGTAATTTGGTTGGAACAGCAAACAAGGATGATGGGAGAAGTAGAAAGAGACCTACAGAAATTTCTCCAACTGACCTGAAGGACACCTGTTTTCTCTTTATTGGAGTTGTAGTGCTGTCTCTGCTGCTACTGCAGCTTGTGTGATTAGAATCATAGTTAGTTGCAGTTCTGTAATCACGACCGTTTCGGTTTTTGGGCAGATTTGTACATTTTATTTTGTACTTGTTGGCTCCATGTGAACTGGCAGATGAAGACAAAGAGCTGAATTTTTGCAGGTGCTTGACTGAAGTTCTGCTACCTGATTTACCAAAATGAGTGCTGCTCAGTCGGGTGTTTCTTTTGTTCACTTTTACTGTTGTTGATGTCGAGGAAATGGATGAGATTTCTGAAGATGAACTTCCAAGTTGCAAATGTGGGGGGATGGAAAAACTCTTGCATTTTCCAGCACTAATAAAGAAGAAATTTTTGCGTTACTCACCCACAAAGTACATCACAGAATTGCAAAATTACAGATCTTTATCTCAGTTTTTATATAATAGAAAGCTTCTTTCAAAGCCTGAACATTCACAGTAATGTAATAAAGGCACTGAAAAGAGATAGGACATCTTAAAATTGAATTTTACGACATTATGTTCCATATTAAAATTAAAATAAACATTTAATTTTCAAATACAGCTTCATAAAAGGAACTGTTACCTTGTGTTACATACTGCCCTGCATGTTTCAATCTGAACAAATCAGTAGGAGTACAACTTATACCATAGGAAATCATTAACATTAAACCTGTTTTGCATACATAATGAAATGTGTTAAAAGATTGCATAGTTATTTTATTTTCACAATTCAAGACAGAATGATGACTGATGCTACTAGCACAATGAATGAACTTCTAATCTTCTAACACTAATATGGACTCCTGAATGTATATGAAAAAGAATAAACTGTACTTATTAATCAGTAGTTTACTATGGTATGAGGTGTGTATCTAATGATAAACTTTTCAAATTGAAACATGTAATGCAGTACATAAAATAAAAAAGGTATTTCAACAGCACAGTCTGTGGAGCTGTATTTGATTTAATATTGATTTTAATTTGAAATGGGACAAATTAATTCCCAGTTTAATTTCAACAAAAATGTTGCACATAGGCCAAAAATTAATTCTTAATTTGAACTAAAAACAAAATTTGAAAAGAGATCAGTCAAAGATAATTTTCAGTTGAACTTAAAAAACTTTGAAAGGCGATAGAAATAAAATAAGTTCCCAACTGAAACTGCACAGTCACTGGCCAAAAACAAGTACAAAATGAATTTGAAGAAGACGTTGAAAAGTGGGAGGAGCTGGGATAGTATAGAGGACTGTCTATGGGCTGGACTGCCAAGTGGTCAGAATTCTAGTCCCGGTAGGGCAAAGAATTTTCTCTTCTCCATGTCATCCAGACTGGCTGTGGTGTCCACCCAACCTCCTATCTAATGGGTACCGGGGGCTCTTTTTTCTGGGGTAAAGCGGCCGGGGCGTGAAGCTGACCACCCACCCCCAGCTAGTGCCGAGGTCAAGAAAATGTGTATCTATGCGTTCACTCCCCCATACGCCTTCATGGTGTAGTGCTTAATTAGATAAGCACAGGGAAATCTTTACCTTTACTGATAAGTAGTAGGTCCAAAATACATTTCAAAATGAATTTACCGAAAACAGTGAAATAGTGTAGGTCCAAAACTAATTTCCAATTACATTTGAGAAACTCATAGAAAATAGGCAGGCCTAAAATTAATTTCTAGCTGGTCACAGTAGCCAAGTGGTCTAAGGCATGCACTGTCTTCGCTCAGTTGGAAACCAAGATCGTGGGTTCGAATTCCACTCAGGGCATGGATATTTAGTTTCTGTGTGTGCGTTTTTCTGTGTTTGTGTTGCGATGAGCTGATTACCCATCCAAGGAGTCCTACCGAATGTGTAAGATCTAGAAAAACCGAAGTGAATGGAGAAGTTCATGGAGGTAGGCCTAGGCCCACTGGGGCTGTAGTGCCAAGGAAAAAAAAAATTCTAATTGATTTTAAGAGAAGTTTGAATATGGTTAGTTTAAAAATTGGTTTCCTACTAAATTCTAAAACAAGTGTTTTAATAAAGTAGGTCCAAAATTAATTCACAAGTAAACTTTATGAAAATGTGCAGTGAGCTGCATCCATAAATCATTTCCAACTGAATTCCAAGGAAACACTGCAAAGGGCTAGGTTGAAAGTTAAATCCTGATTGAATTATAATTCCAAAATTAATTTATAATTCAGTTTTAAGAAAGCATTCAAATGGCTTGATTTACAGTTTCCAACAACTCTGAGAAAAATACAAAGGGCTAGGTGCAAAATTATTCACAGTTCAATTCAAACGATATACTACAATAGGATAGGCTCAAAAATAATACATAATTTAATTTTAAACTTCAGAAGAAAACCCCTTAAATGGAGTTGCTCTTTGCAGATTATTATCTTTGTCAACATATACATTAAAATACTAATTTACTGTTTACATCAGAAAAACTTGATTTCTTTTCACCAGTCATAATGTAGCAATGCATATTGCATGAATGAGGAATTGCTGGAAATTAACAGGACTGAATTTGTTTTCATAGCCAGGCCAGATTTTCTTTTTGAAGTTGTAACCTGTGAAGACATGTGATATCTACCGCTAGTGCCATCTGTGGAGTAACCAGGCACTTGTGGTAGATATTAAAGATATTACATGTCTTCACAATTTTTCCAAATTTCTTCGCGTTTGTGCTCATGCACTTGGTTTTTTTGTCAGTTAGGTTTCTTGCATAAATTTCTACCTCCTATTCTATCCTTGTTCCACGCATGTGCGTTCCCTATCAATTTTTATTTTATGGTTTCTTTTTACTGCCCACTGAACTAGCTAGTCCTATATGATGAAATAGCTGGGTAAATCTGACAGGAGTTGTCCAGTGATTGAGATTAGCTTATTGTAAGGGGCTCAACTGAGTAGGTGTCTTCCTTTCTCACCTGAAGATGGAACTAGATCTAGCTTTCGAAACGTCGTGTCCTCTATTATGTAAAATACCAGGCGGTGGAAAAAGTCCAAAACCTCAGTAATTCCATAATGTAGTATGTATTTATGTACTTTTAATGTTAATTTGTAATTTCTGTTGAAGAAAGCAAATATATCAAGAGATATCAGAAGTGGTATTCACCGTTATTAAAAGAGCAGAAGCAGCTACATTCCTGACTAAGATACTTTGGTTGAGCATGGGAAACGTTAGAAATGACTAAATGTGGTGATGTCATGATGTAATTGTTGGTACTTCTGATTCATATTTCAGAATTGCAAAATTCATCTTTAGGCAAAGAACTGGCTATTCTGGGTTTTCTCAGAGTCACCAGGAAAATGCTTGAATAATATTTTAATGTAGGCCATGATCATTTCCTTTCACACCTTGCCCTTTCATGATTCACAATAATCCTCCCATTCATTGCTGTACAGTATGTGCAGTTAAGAAATGATAATTGAGCAAACAACAAACAAATAAAACTGAAATGCTTTACAAGATGAACCTAGAAGTGTTGTGGTGTGGTTCAGTTCAATACACATTTTCCAAATGTTTTCATTACAATCTTCCATTCCTCACTGGTCTTGATGTTTGTTTGTTACATACACAGATTGATTGACAGAGCAAATTGTCTGTATTGATATTTTGTAACTATCTAAGTGGCTCCTTAAAGTTAAGCCCTTCTTAAGAAGCAAATAATTTTTCAGCTAGTCAACAAGTATCCTGCATTTTATGGAGCCAGAATGTTTGTTACAGCATTCAGAAGAGCCCAACATTGATCCCTGTTCTGAGCTAAATTATTTCAGTACACACCCTCGTTTCCAAAGTTTGAAGAGCTATTTTAACATTATTCTCCCTTCTATGCATAGGCCCCTTCTTTCTGGGTTTTCTACCAAAAAATTTTGTATGCACTTCTTTCTTTCCCATGCGTTCTACATATCCTGCTCATCTTGTCCTTCTTCATTTGATCACTCTAATGAAATTCGGTGAGGAGTACAGAATATGAAGCTTTTCAATATACAACCATTCCAGTATCCTGTTTCTTCCTCCTTGTCCTTCTAAGGTCAAGATGTTCTCCTCAGCATCCTCTAAAATGCCTTCAGTCAGTGTTCTTTCCTTAGAGAGAGACAGATCAAGCTTCACACCCATAAAAATAAATGCAATTTTTTGTTTTGTATTTTAATCTGTGAATTTTTAGATAGCAGATGGGAGTAAGTATTTGTAACTGAATGTCATTCCCCAAATTTAATTTACTCTTAAATATATTTCTTGGTGTTATTCCCACAAAACTTAATTGCCACAATTTCAAAAGATCTATTAGTTGCCTTTATATTATGATTTTTGTCTTGCATTTAGATGATGAGGCATGAATATTTTGTGACATGTCAACTCATGTTACCAGGCAACGTCTTGATAAACATCTTGCAATATGCACACTCAACAATAGACGAATCTTTATAGCTCATTGATAGGCAACAGTGTGCCAATAAAATCGCTGGGTAGGAATCACGTGGCTTGTGTTTTCAGTGTGGTCTGTCCCATTCCCAGTGCAAGGTAACAGAACTGTAAAGACGTCTGCAATAATAGAAGGTGGTTTCTATGCATGGTCTTTGCCAAAAGTTTAAAGGAGACAACAAAGGTCGTTTGTGAGTAGTTGTGGCTTAGAAGCCACAAGTTAGAGGCACAAAGCCATTGTGCAAAAACAGTTGAGAGTGCAGAGTGCAGTGCAGTGTAGTTAAGAGTTACGTGCAAGAGTGTGGACGTGAGGAGAAAATGTGTGATTAACTGAGACTTTTATAGTTCCTGATGGCTGCGCCATAGCTCAAGTGGTTAGTCGCTGGCTTCCCACCGCGGCGTCCCCGATTCGATCCCGGGTCTGGTCAAGTGGGATTTGTGGTGGACAAAGTGGCGCTGGGGCGGGTTTTCTCCAAACACTTGGATTTCCCCTGCCATACTTCATTCAACCAAATTCTCCATCATCATAATCACCCGGGGGAGGCTACAATAAGCCAATCAGTGACTGCCATGCCGAGTGGACCCAGTTGGACCAGACCCGGGATCGAACCCGGGACGCCGCAGTGAAACAAAGTCTTAGAGTTCTGTCTGCCATCAGATGAACACTAATATGAAGAAAATTGAACAAATTAATTTTTAATAATGTTGGCTTTACTGCTTATGAGTCGTCTGATTCTTATACAGACGGGAGGGAATACAGCAGTAATTTCAATTTTCTGAAAGAAATACTTGAATGTTTTAAGTTTGGAAAACACTGTTCCAGATCATTCTCCTTACTGATGAGTAGTGCTTAAGTATTTGTCTGTATGGTTTTTCTGTTTTGCTCATAAAATTAACATCATCAACATAGAGAAGAAATCGATTTATCCTTTAAAATTTCAGTTCCTCCTGGTTTTCTTGACCTTCCTAATGACATGTAGTAGACTCTTGATGTTGATGTGGAATCTGGGGGACAGTTTCAGTACCCATGTTGTAAGCTACCTGCATAATAGATAGATAGATAGATAGATAGATAGATAGATAGATAGATAGATAGATAGATAGATAGATAGATAGATAGATAGATAGATAGATAGATAGATAGATAGATAGATAGATAGATAGATAGATAGATAGATAGATAGATAGATAGATAGATAGATAGATAGATAGATAGATAGATAGATAGATAGATAGATAGATAGATAGATAGATAGATAGATAGATAGATAGATAGATAGATAGATAGATAGATAGATAGATAGATAGATAGATAGATAGATAGATAGATAGATAGATAGATAGATAGATAGATAGATAGATAGATAGATAGATAGATAGATAGATAGATAGATAGATAGATAGATAGATAGATAGATAGATAGATAGATAGATAGATAGATAGATAGATAGATAGATAGATAGATAGATAGATAGATAGATAGATAGATAGATAGATAGATAGATAGATAGATAGATAGATAGATAGATAGATAGATAGATAGATAGATAGATAGATAGATAGATAGATAGATAGATAGATAGATAGATAGATAGATAGATATTGTCATCATCGAATTTTATAATTTCAGGTGAGAAATTCTGATAATGAGACATGTATGGACAGAGAGACACAGATTTGTATTCACTTTTTGCATAATGAAAGGAAATTGTGTATTAATAATGTGCACTGAAATATGTGTAATATGTGCAAATTCTATCACATAGAGTGTCACCTAATTTTGTATATCCAATAACGATATATACAGCCATAATTAGTTCTTCCTGTTACTGACTCACCTTTTCTTACTGCGTCTGATGTCTGGTGAAATGGGGTTGATTGATGAAGAAGTTGATGTAGATTCTCTCTTATTGGTTGAATCAGACGTGAATGTTGTTTCGCCAGTCAAATATGATATATCAACCTCTTCATGTTTCTGATCACTATTCTGATTGTTTTCTAATGCCTTTAGTGCTGACGCTATTGTTTGAAGAAAGACAAATAGCTTATGAAGAAATATAAGGACAATGCTATAAACTTTTTCATTGCCAAACGAAAATATACCCATGGTCTAGGAAGGATGTTCATCACATAGAACCTCTATATAATTACTCTCACAAATTTCACTCTTGTTCGTCATTGTTAACCCCAAGTATATTTTACCATATATTCTATATATTATAGTGGCAGTTTAAATCAGAAGAACCCCAACAGCAGTGTTTATTTTCAATACCTGAAATAATATAAAATTAAGAGTCAAAAAGTTTTGGGAAGAAGATACCTAATGTCCTTCAAATGCTTAAATTTATGTCAGGAAGCTGACAAGCTGACAAATTCATAATTGTAAAACTATTGATTCATTTCTATGCAATTTCCACTAGCACATATTGCCACTATCATCAATCTGCTCAGTACAATAGCAGATTTTACATTCTCACCGTGTTTGTAACTGTGAACTTACAAAATGTCTTCACACACGATATGTAGTTATGCTTATGGAGTACCTGCATATTACCAGATATCACTTGTTCAACTCATTTCTTGTAATCATCAAACCAAAGTAGATATTACATGGCTGCCATGTCATTTTACATTCTGCAAAGCAAATTACCTATATGAAAGCTTCATAATTTTCAAAGCTCTCTTATTGCACAGAATGTTGGGATCCTCAATTAAGAGCACTGACATTTCATCTGTTTAAATTGTCCCTTATGTGAAAAGAATTCCATGCCGTTGATTCAAATCAGAGTTTACCTTGAATTCCTGTTGCCCGTGGTGCATTCTCTTTGTCTAGTTGTTCTTTAGGAACTGAAGGAACTAAGGTTTTGATTTTCTTTTGGTCATCAGTAGATGACAAGGGTGGTGAATTCTCCTTCAGTGATCCTGTTTGAATCATGAGTTCTTTTCTGATTGCACGGCATTTTTCTAGTTTTTCTGAAAACAGTTGCAAATGTTGCATTTACAATTGTAAATTGCTTTTATTTGTTCAAGATATGGATTAAAATCATACCAATGCCTTAAAATAGAGAAAGTGCATGTGTTTGAAAATTCATTGAAATGGGTGATGTACCAGTGCAAAGTTACTTAACCTCCTAAGAATTTGGATCTAGGAGAGGTAAAATAACAAAGGATTTGAAAAAATAATATAATTGGGGGCTTCATAATTTGTACTCCACCTAATATTGTTAGGACAGTGAAGTGAGAGAATGAGATGTCTGATACATGTTGGTCAAATGCGCCCATTTTGATTTTAAAATCTCATCAGCTTTGGGCAGCTTTGATGCTGTTGGGGGAGAGTAATATTAAAATTAATTTTACAAAAATGTGGTGTCATGATGCTGACTGAGTTCAACTGCTTGAGTATAAGATCTGTCAAGGGGCTTTTGCAAAGTGGCAATTAATCTTTGAGTTCCAGTACTTTACACAATGGTCATAGTTAGCCAGTCTACTCATTAGGTGGTCACTTTGCCTGTCTCTCTCTCTCTTTATGCATTTGTTTTACTTTGAGTGAGGTTTGATTTGGGGGGCATTATCTATTTTTTTGATCTATAGAAATATGGTTCATGTATGTTCTATTGGTAAAGTGTTTCCCAAATGTATTTTGCTGCAGAGCCTTTTTAATTTTGAAATAAAGTAATAAATCCTGAGTTAATAAAATATGTATAGTCTATAGTCTACTCATTTTCAGTATCTGCTAAGAAATACTTCATACATGGAAATAATTAAAATTTCTTGCTTCCTACCATCATGGTCAAAGCTCTGGTTCATGTTAAAAGGAAGCATTTCTGTCCCTTATAATGAATATTGAGGTATTCTTTCCTTGCAATTAGAAGTTCATTTCACCAGCTTTTGTGAAAATATCTGCCTAGTACACAAAATTTTGTGTCTGTGTGGACCTTGTTAAACAGTGACATACGAGTTGTTTGCTTCATGAAGTAACAGAAATTTGTAAATGAAGCTTAGAAAATCTGACAAGCATTTTTGCCTTGAAAAGTTATTTTTTTTGTGTGTGCAGCAACATTGTATATATTTACTGCTCATTTCCTCACAAAGAATTACCTTTACTATATTAATGGCTTCACTCATCACATCTTTCTGGCTTGATTCCAGCTTTTAAACAGCAAGTGCTTATCGATGGTTCATGCAGTGACTGCTAGAACATGCTGGTATCAAGGATATGTGGTTTGCTACTGCCACCTACTATTCTTGCTAGCATTACTCTGCCTCCATTTGTGCACATGTCAGCATCAGCAGTAATTTCTCCATAAATCAACAATTATTGAAATACACGTATATATTATCAGTAATTTATTTCAAGTTAGGTTGATACAGACTGTCCAGCCTCCTATTGGTGAACTGAAAACTTGTAGAATTGTGGTTAAGATAATCCACCAATTGCCACTAAGTCATTGTAATTATAATATATAGTAGCTACTTCATTTGAAACTTCCAGTCAGTGACAAGTGTTACTAGTAAGTATGTTCCTGTGGCATTTTAATTTTTTAAATTTTGAGAAGATGCCATGGAAGATACAAGCCATAGTCTTGTCTCTGGTTCTGTGCACTTACGTTTTTCATGCACCCTGCATATTCTAAATTGATGTAAACTTTCCAAGTCTAATGACACTTCAATTAACAAGGCTATATAAGAAATTCAGCAATTCCAATGATAATTTTGAATCATTTATATTAAATTGAAATTAAAGTGCCATAATTTATATTTATTTAATTAATTGCATGAACTTTGAATATAGGCAGACCAACAATGCATCTTAGTTTTAAGTCACAGGTGCTGTGTTCCTTGTGAACTTAATTGTGCCAATAAGCTTCTTCACACATCTGATATCTGTGGTTTATTATACAAACTTTCTGTTCACTGTCTTTTCTCAAGTTTTAACCAAAACACCTATGAGATACTCATGTTTGCTAGATCAGCTAGTAACTGTATAGATCATCATGAATCATAAAGAAACCTTTAATTATCCCTTTGTGAGTTACCTACCAGTTGCCCAATTACTGGCACTAATTACCCCCATGCAGTATTTGATATTAATTCCCTGTTCTTAACCGTATAGATGAGAATATATGTGGTGTCAATACTGTTTTCTAATAGCAGTGACAGTTCAGTTTTTGTGCACAACACAGGAAACTTTGTACTTCTCTTAATGGCATGATATTACATATTGAAGAATACTGTTAAATTAAAACTTCTCTTGCGAGAACAATTCTATGGATCACTTGAAAACACTTCTTGGAGCATCTGTGTCCTCTTGAGTGCAGTTTTAGAACCACTGCATTAGAACTCAGCTCATTTATGAGGGCTATTTGGAAAGTAACATCTGTGAGCTGTTAACAAAACAAACAATGAGAAAAAAATATTATATACAAAAAATGCTTACATACTTAAGCCACTTCTCAACGTAGTCACCATTGGAATTGAGGCACTTGTCTTATCAGGTAATAAGTTTTTGTATGCCTGTGTCACTTGTGAGCTTAGCCATGTTTTAACACCTTCCACTGCTGAAGCGCTGTGATCTCACCCAGTTCTTCAGGTAGGTAAACAGGTTAAAGTTGCTTGGAGTGAGATCAGAGTTGTATGCAGGGTGGTCAAACAACTCCAGTTGAGATGTTGCAGCAGTGCTTGAGTGCGAGCAGCTGTACATGGATGCACATTTTTAAGGAGGAACACTACACCAGATTTTAGCATTCCACATCTTTTTTCTGAATGACCCAATGCAGTTTTTTAGTGTTTTGCAATACACTTCTGACATTATTGTGGTCCTTTGTTTTATGAATTCCACCATCAGCAGTACTTCCTCATCCCAGAAAACAGTTTCCACCAGCTTTCTGGCAATCACACAATGTCTGTTTAAGCTTTTCAACTTGTTTTTTGAATATGTTTGCCTCCATTGCTTTGATTGATCTTTGGTATCAACATTCACACTTCGAACCCAGGTTTTATCACCTGTTATGCCTACATTGGGATTTAGAAATTCATTGCCATCTTTGTGGTATTGCTCTAGAAAAGTCAAAGTCAATGCCAAAGCCATTCTCTGCATTTTGTGCGCACCATTGAGCATTTTTGGAACCCAGCTGTGCAGAACTTGTGATAGTCTAACCTAACTGTGATAATCTCACAGATAAGAGGGGGTGAAATTTATGGAGATTCACAAGAAATTTCTGAAATTGTGAAGCACTGTCACATATTTTTTGACCAACACTTTCAACCAGATCATCACTCACTACAGATGGCCGACTACTTTGCTCTTCACTGTAAGCATTTGTTCACCCTCCCATCTTTGATCATTCTACACCGTTGTCTTACAGTTCTTTCACCCATAACATTTTGGCTGTATATCATGCATAATTCATGATGGATTTCCACAGTACTTACACTTTTAGCATAAAGAAAACGGACAAAAGCGCCAATTTTGCAGCTGGCGGGGTTATCAATCACAGGACACATCATAACTCACTCTGTAGAGACAAGAATAAACACTAGATGACCAGTTATGCAGTGGTTTAGGAGGCAATGAGTCATGTGACTCTACCTGACACATGGAAGTTCTCCCCTGATCACATATTGCTTGCCTAAAATAAATGGAGGTTACTTTCCAAATAGCCCTCATCAAAAGATACTAGTTCCTGAAAGATCTGCACAGTATTCCTCTACGAAACTGCAAGGGCCACAGAAATTAAACATGGCAGCATACTAAAAGTGAAATAATTTTTATTAGTTTTGGCTCTGGGAATGTCAAAATCATATTGCCTGTTTCCCTTGCTGATTATATTGCTTAAAGTTATTGATTATTCTTACTTCTTCTCTCCTGTTCCTGGTCTGCATATAGTTGGTATGCTTCGGTAGAAGTTCCTGCTCCAAGGTCGTCGTGATACTCCTGAAGACTCTTGTACAGGAGTTCCACTGGCTGAACAGGGGAGTTATGACAATACTACACCGTTTTCTGTTTGGCTTAGGTGAGTACACTAAGCCCTTATTAATGCAAATAAGATGATTGGTAGGAAAATTCAGGCATCTAATTCAAAAACGGTAAATGAATTAAAAGCCAAAGTTCCTGCCTGGAACAATGTACACTCAAATTCATATAGATTGATACATTCAGGAAGAAATATAGATATAATGATTAAGACAAGTGGTTAGAGATAGCATGGCTTTATAAAGTTATGGGTCAGAGGGTTAGAAGAAGTTCAAGGAGTTGTTGGAACAACAATTTTGAGCCTTAAATTGCCTACTCTATGAAGATAAGAGGAGGAAATGTAAGAAATGGAAACAGGCTTTGTACTTAAAATGCACAAATAGGTGGCTTAACATAGCATGGAATTATAAACCTACTGGCCCTGAGTAGTGGAAGACCAAGGAGATCTGGATACCTGGAAAGAGAATACTGAAGCTGGTACAGGCACTAAATTTCCTGCTCCATGAAGACATGAAGAAGAAGAAGAACAACAACAACAACAACAAGAAAGAGAAGAAGAGTCCACTATATGTGTGAAATAAGCGCCAAGTAGTTTAAGGTATGGACATACCGTAGACTTCTGTGACATGTATATTCAGCAACACTAAGATTTATATAAATCGTTGAAGATTTTATTATGCCCACATACTTTTGAGCAACATCCTAGTGTTCTGATTAGAAATTTGACTGTATTCTTTCCTTTGTGTTTTATTAATAACAAGACACTGACAAACTTTGAAGTGTATAGGCATGTAACTTTTTATAGGTAGTCTACACAGAGATGTATGTTACTTTTCCTCATAAAGATAAAGGTAAAGTTTTCCCTATAATTAATTACTACTCCATGAGGGTGTGTGGTATTCTTGTATTTGGTGTATACTTCTTTCCACAATCACATAGGATACTACCAGTTAAATACTGAAATAGTATTCTAATCACTAATCCACTGGGAGGATACAGAAATGATTGTTGTTATAACTCTACTTATGCTACTTATAAATATAAAAATAAAATATATTTGTCAGTATAATGTTAGCTGATTTAGACGACTGGCTGTGAGTTGGATAACCTGGGTTTGAACCTGGCATGGATAAGGTTTTGCTTTTCACAGTCACATTCAGATTAGTTCTGGGACCCTACCATCCAGTGGCTACTGGGGCTCTTTCCTCTGTGGGTAAAGGGAATGAAAAGTAATTCATTTTTATTAGTGCTACCATCTAAAAAGGAACTTTACCTCCACGCCATCTATACACTTTCAGAACAGAGTGATTAGGTATGAGGACATCTTTATTTTTACCATAACTGATGGTATAATTATTGCCAGTCACAGGAAGACGTTAGTAAAGTTACTCCTAAAACATAATTTAATGTACTGTATCATCTTAGTCAGTGGACAATATCAAATGTAACTGTGGTGTAGTACATTACCTTGTAACCTGCTTTGCGGCATGCCTCTAAGGAACGTGGGCTAGTCAGAACATACGGGCAGTCCTGAGCAGACACTGTATTGAAGTTGTAAAGATTTAGGTACAATGGCTGGTCAAGGGACTGAGTCTTCATTGCAATTGCCTGTCATGAGAGAATTTCTGCAATATGAAACATTATTTATGGAATTGACCAACACCAAAGCTTGCCACTGGAGACAATCCGGCGCTGATTCATCCATATACCAATCCAATAACCCATCTCCTTAAAATTTATCCTAGTGATATTTTCCCACCTCCCTTCCTCTCTCTCTCCCTCTCTTCCTCTCTTTCTCTTTCCCTCTCCCTCTTTCTCTACAAAGTTACTGATTTCTAACCTGTTTCCTCACCATAATTCTGTATGAATTTCATGTATTCCCCAATGGATTTATATATTCAGATCTTCATAGCTTCCCAGATTTAATTAAAACATAATATGCTGCTTTCTTCCCAGTATTAACGTACTGTGTATTACCAAGTATACTGTCATGTCATTGTCTGTTAATGGTAACTCTGAGTTAACTTGAAATTTTTGACCACAAAATGAGCTTAATTTGGTTCTCAGAATGAACAACAGTCATTTCTCTAATGTTGTTTGTTGATTGATCTCTGTGACAGATGCAGCATATTTTCTCATAGGTAGGAACTCAATATTTAAACATTATTAAGATATGCTTTATGCTTAAAATGTTTTCATTTTACATTTGGAAGGAATCTGATTCATATCTCAACCAGGAACCCTGTTATCCTGTCACTATGTGGCTTTTATTTTCTTCCCAGACAAATGACAGACTGATACATTAAAATAGGTCATGATGGCCTCCTTTCATATTCCTCCAAGGCTCACCACTAATAATCACCCTACTGTATCGTTTAATGCTTCTTAATCTCAATAGTTGATATAGAATAACAATCTTTTTATATCAGTTGTCATCCTGTCCTTTTTCAGTGAGACTTGAAATAGCCCTCTGGTAGTAAAGCCAGTGAATACGGTACTGCTGCTACTAATGTCCACCAATGAATATGATCCTTGGCTACTTTTCGTCACCTACCATCCTCACAATCAGTTTCTCTAAGATCAGTTTAAATCTTCCAAATGGTTTCTTTCATCATCACAATCTGGTCTGTTGTCTTCCCTATTCAAACTCTATGTTTGATCTATTGTGAGCTTTTGATTTTGATATTCAGGGAATTCAGTATCAAAGTATCTTGCTGTATAAGATGATAAATTGCCTGCTTACTTCCCAAGTCCAACTATCTTCCTCAGCAAAACAAAATAAATAGACATCCACTAAAATAATACTGATACCTGGAGTGTTTCTGTGAGCGTAACACACATGCAGATTCATTATTAGTACATTCATAAAATCACTGGCTTTGATATGAGCTACAGTGCATTCACAAGATTGCTCGATTTGATGTAACTTTCAGTGCACTCACAGATATCACTATGCATGATATAAGCTGTAATATTGACTTAAATATACTCACAAATCTCAAAACTGCAGGCAGTTTTAAGAAACACAGGGATCACACAGAAGAAAACTAATTATTAACCCTCAATGATGAAACAATCTCTGGAATATCTGGAACTATCCATCTGAATGTACTGTACTCTGAAAGTTTGTAAACTTATGGCAATGAACTGACAATAGCCACACCAAAACCCACATTGTTACAGAGTAAGAGTGGCATATGTATGATGTATCTCTAACAAATCACATGTATCTACACAATGTAAGTTACTTAATGGCATTTTATCAGTTTCAGAAGTTATGCAGTATCAAATGAGATGAGAACATAATGCTGCATAAGGAGGGATGGTGATGAACTAATTGATGTCAGTTTCATTGTTGTAACCTGGAAGGACTGAGAAAACCAGATAAAACTATTGAACAGAACATCCAGTATTTAAACTGGATTCCTCCAAAATATAGACTCAAACTAGTGCATATACAAAGGCCTTCAGCTGCTAGTGTGTACTGATACAAGTACATACACATATATGCACACATGTATACATATGCATGTACTAATAAGAGACTGACAGTTCAGCCCACTATGAACTTTAACCATCTTATGGTGGAGGTGTAATATTACAGCCTAGCCCATTTCCTCCCAAATAAAGAGTCTCTTCTATACATGGAAAGGGGCCACAGGAATAGTCTGCACATGGTAGCAATAACCTTGCTAGAAATGAATCCCTGATATTTCAGCCTCTAGCCAGCTACTACTGACTAATCCCACAAAATTAGTTGTTTTTCTACAAAATTATACACCTTAAAGTTTTAAGATAATAATTATATTAACCTAGATGGATTTACTTTACATGCAGAAATGTGACAGCCAAAGAAGTGAAAATAAAATTTTATGGATGGAGGTAACTTCATCTTTACTAACACATTGTCTCTCTTCACTACAGAGTATCATATTTTAGAAAGAGTAGCCAAATTTATTTATTTTTCATCCATTCTTTGCACAAAGTGCATACAGCTAATGCATAGGGGATAATCATATTCATCCATTTGGATGTTTCATTTCCAAAATTACTTTAAAGATCTTTATGAACGTTAGTATTCAGAATAACACTTGAAGTTGTTGGATGATCTCAGTTTTGTCTATATAAGTCTAAGGTACTGTACCAGTGTCTGACTGGAGGGACTGAGTAAAACCATTAAAATCCCTCAAGCATCTGTTCTCACAACAGAAAATTGAATCTATTACCTCCTGAATATGAAGCAGGAATTCTAGCCAGTACAACATAATGCTCATCTGAAGAAATTGTAATTGTTTTGAATTCCACAGTGCAGCCAGTACCATTATTAACTCTTGAAAATTTTATGCTGCTGCTCCCAAATATTCTTCCACTTACTAAATACTTAATTTTACTGTGGAAACTCTGAAAGGTTTAGCTGTGCCTATTGAACTTCGTGGTGTGGTGATTTATTCATTTATTTTGAATTAGTCAGTTCCAAAGCTCGATTTTTGGGCCAAAGACCCAATTATCTCAATTTTTTCGTGACACAGCTAATTGTCCAATAAGACTTCATTCATTTGCCCAAAAGGCTCAAATCCCATAATCTGACAAATTTTTTGTTTTATTTCTGTGGTTCTCTAGATATGCTGAGAGTGTATCTTAAACTGTGCTGACATCGCCACCTTCTGCACTATTTATAATTCTAAATTTACAGTTATCTCATTTGGCGTTACATGATGTATGCAGCTGAGGTGTCGTTTAAATAAATTAAAAATGCTGACCATGCTAAGTCACGTTTTACATCGTATTTTATTTATTAAATAATGAACACGTCTTACTAATGTGTCGTGATGCGATTAGCCGAAATGGTTCGTAGGTTGTTTGCCGACGACGCATCAACTGCAGAACTTATTTAACACTCAACGGGAGAATGAGTTGGAAAAATGTGGAAGGAACTGGTCGTGACCTGTTTTAAGGTACTATCTGATTATCTGGAGAGATAGAATAAACTCAGAGGAACATGTTCAATTACTGGGAAAAGCCGACGAAGAAAAGTCGTGGCCTATGTCAAGAAAATATTTCCGTTCGCAGGGAAAAGCCAAAGGAACAAAGGAACAAGTGCAACTCCAACATATCAGGATAGCTGGCTTCTTGGCCGTGTCGAACCCAGCATCTATCTATTAATCCTATAAGTGAAAAACGTTAACGCTGAGGTAATCATCTTTTCGATGTAGATCTGACATTTCTGAAAGACATATCCCATACTTTCACTCAAGTAGAGGCTTTACACTGCTTCCGCTCCAGGGCAACAAACCGCTTGAGTAGTCATCTGTGACTAACATTTCGATAACTGAAATGCTCATATATAGAGTTGGGTTACAGCAAACACAGAGACCCTTCTAAAGGCAACCCACTAATTCCGGGATAAACAGTCCCCTTTGAAAGTACAATTGTTATCCGGTTGTTTGAGGAATATCGTGTTGTCATGGAATCAGAATAATTATCGCCTTCGTTATAAACAATAGGTTATTTGAGATTTTGTATATGTCATTGGCCTTGATGTTCAGTTAGAGTCCAATGCAGGTACAACCCCACTGTTGCAAACCTAATTATACGTGCGTGATGCACAGAGCATGAAATTGTTTTCCCACGTATTTCATTGTTACCATATATAAAACTATTTCAGATAGAGCCGTAGGCTTTGAAATATCTTTAATTACACCTCCAATTTATTGTACGACGGCGGGTTTTGAGGAAATTAATTTTAGCTTTGCGTTATATTAGGGACAATGGTGGACAAATACAGACTAGAATTAAATTCTTCCAAATTTAATGCCGATCAGGTATACAAAATTTTACCAAATGTGTTCATTAGTTTCGGAGATGAAGGGAGGGGGAAGGGCCCACAGACACGCACACTTTTGTCAAAAAACTCATAAAAGTTATTTGATGGTACTGGTCGACTTTTAGTTCATTTAACGACACACTTATATAATTAGGGTGTTCAAAATCTGATAGTAGTTGTGACTGAATGACGGAATAGATCTAATGTGGAAGTAATCAGTAGTGTCCTGTTATAAGATACTGTCACAACATTTGCTTGAAAGGGCGCAGAAAAGAACATGAAAATCACTTTCTCCGCAGAGACTTAAATCTGTGACCTTCCAACAAGAAGGAGTTACAAACACCGTAACACACCAGGCAGTAAGACATTGATAATCTGAGCCAGTTCAATCAAGATTCATATTTTGAAAGTCCAGTTCTCTGAAGTCCATTAAAATATTTTCACCTACAATATATACTGATCTTTCGTGTTAGTTTTCAAACCAGTATCATGGAAGCATTTTTCGGTTTGCTGATGCCTTTTATGTGTTCAGCCCATTTCAGCTCATTACAGCATGGTCATAAGTATACGTACAATCTGTTGTAGGATCGGAGACAGCTCAGTCGGTATATCAACTAGGCTACGGACTGAACGACCAAGGAGTTGGGTTCGATTCCCGGCAGTGGCAAGAGATTTCTTTTTCTCCATAGCGTTCAGACCAGCACGGGGGCCTACCCTGCCTGATATCCTGTGGGTACTGGAGACTATATATCCTCAGGGGTAAAGCAGCAAGGGGTGAACCTGACCATTCGTCTTCATCTGGTGTCGAGGACCAGCGTGCTGTAGCTATACCTTCACTCCCTCATATACCTTCATGGCATCGTGCTTAATTACATAATTAAGAGCATGGAGAAGTTTGTTTTTCCATTTTACAACCTGCTGTGGGTAACTTGGTATTTTTTTCGCGGAATATAATTTGGATTTGGTTTTTCACAGAATTATGCTTTTCCTGGATGTTAGAAATCAAGTCGCAGACGCACAAAAACTATTAAAATAATCTTATAAATAATTAATTTTGAATGATTCTAAATATGTTTCTTTCTATAACCACTTCGAATAATTGTATGAATATTGCCATTTTCCATTATACAATTGATTGAACGCTTTTAAAGAAACTAAGGAGAGACCAAGAAGAAACTAAGAATAAATCAACTTATAAATCAATGAGTAAACGTTCTTTCCTTTGGTAAGGGAAAATCAACCGGAGCATGAAGCTAATCTAATGCTAAGGTTAAGAATTCGCACAGTGTTGCTTCCATGAATGCTACATGCCTTCAAGGTGTCATACATAGGCACAGGGGCTAATTTACCTTTATTTTGTGTATTAACACACACGCACAACACACGCACACACATATAATGTAATTTATTTCGGATAATGCGAACCACACACTCGTCTCGATCTGTATAGCAGATGAGGCAACGTTACCTTTGTGTGTACAGCCGTGTTGTTCGTTGACAGAAATATCACATCAGATCCAACACTTCATGGATGCGTGAAAATTTTGTGATGTAGTAATTATTTATGTTACAAGCATGATTGGTTCAGAGTATCAAAGAGATCAGCGACAGAGGTTGGTTGCTTGTAGGGGTTGAAGGAGACTCAGAAAATCAATATTGACTATGTCATGCTCAGTGAGAGTGTTGATAATAACACATGATGTGAACATTGGTGTTAATGTCTATGATTGCTGATGCATCAATGGATATAGTTGCAATTGAAATAAGTAATGAAGTAAAGGGATAAGTAAACGATTGTCGAATCAACAATGTTCTTCCATTGTTAAGTTCAATTAGCATTGCGTACATTGGTTCCACTGGGAAAAAAAAGACATAAGAAATCTTTAGTGGCCATTTCATCTCTAGTTGCATTTAAATCTCATTCGATGTGGCATATGCGACAACTATAACATAAACATAAAGCTGAAATTCAATTCGCAGTTGAGGTTATCCAGACTGTTCTGCAATGTATTAGCCAAACTTCAGGAAAGTGTTCTTCAGATCGTTTGGAGCAAAAGCTGTCTAACGTTCGACTCGATACCATTACTGAGTTAAACGCTAGCTTAATGTAGTGTTGCAAAAAGGTCTTTTAAACTCACTGTTATTGTCATCATTTTAAGAGCTTAACACAGTTAAGTTTCAAGGCTATTACAACAACAACTATTAGGCTGCATGCATGCTGCCAATCATTTTGCCATTTAATGTTACCATTACCAGTTTATTCCTAATACCAACGGCTGCTTCATCGATGGCCTCTACTACGAGGACTATTCGAAAAGTAATCTGCGGTGAGCTGTTAACAAACAAGCAACGAGAAAAAGATTATTATGTACAAAAAATACATACATACGTAAGCTACGTATCAACGTAGTCACCGCTGGAATTGATGCACTTATAAGGTAAATCTATCTCTGTAACAGGCCGTGGAGGCCCGTATGGTTATGAGACGTCGAAGCGTCCACAATTTCTCTAGACAGTCGGCGGTAAGGTTGTGAGCCTTACGCGCCGGCCGCCCTTTACCCCTTTCCCCAGGAAGATTCATGGTGTTCATTTCTGTTACAGGCTGAGTCGACCCCAGGGCCATAGTGCGGCTGGAAGGATTAGGTAAACTGAAAAATTCCATCTCATCGGGGCTCGAACTCGCTGCCTTCCGGCTTGTAGCATAGTGCCTCACTCAACTACGCTACGGTGTGCCCCATGGTTTTGGTCGCACAGGTTATGAGATGTGAATTGGTTTTCAAAACAATCCACAGTCACGTTGGCTTTCTTGTTCAGGTGATATGTTATTCCTAAAGGTTCATGAACAGCGGCTAGTGCTTTGGTCCATTCCTTTTTATAAGCGATTTCGCAACAGGCCACAGATCTTGAGGTTTGATTTTAAATTTCTCTAATTTCGTTTTCAACGGTTCGAGTTCCTTTCTACGGGTCATTCGTCTGATTTTTTTTTGCGACTCAACTAACTGCCATTTTACATCCTGGATCCCGGGTAATTTTCCACAGTTTTCTCAACCTCCGCTTATATTTCAGCAGACTCTCCAAACCAGGATGATTCTTATAAAAACCCGAGAGTGTAAATTTCCTTGTCGTTAGCCTCTACACCAAAGCTATAGGGGCAGTGAAGTCGCTGGCTGCTTTTCGGCTCCTCACGAGTTAATTCTGATTCTTGGTTAAATTAATTCAGAGGCCAGGACTTGAAACCTCTCGCAATCTGTGAATTTGACAACCGGGTCTGAAAGATTCCTAGTTGTAACATAATCCAGCAAGTAGAAAACGATTGGTAGATGAGCTGAGTCCAGAATGTTAGAGATATTTACATCTGACAGCAGGACATTCTTGCGCACAACAATCTTGAAAACTTTACCATTTCGCGCAGGAACGTAATGACCGGGACACTGTGGCTATGAACTTTAAGACATTTATATGCAGTAAATTCAGTAGTTTCGCGCCCGAAGGGTTGGAAATTGCGCCATTCCATAATGGATGTTTAGCATTCAGATCTCCTGCTAGTAACGACTTATGTGTATGTCTAAAGCTTAAGAACTCAGCGATTACTGCATCATTTCAGGCGTGTCCTGGTGACGTATAGACTGTTGCAAGTTGTACTTCACTATTACCCATCAGTATGCAAACCCGTGTGAATTTAATTGAATCAAGCGGCAGCAGGTCTGCATGGTCGTGGGGAATTCTTTCTCTCACTGCAACGTCAGTTCCTCTTTTTCTTCCTGGGAAACAGTCAGTCCCATAAAAGTGGTAATTTGGGACAAACACCCTCTCATGGGTTTTGAGATGTATCCCTGAGAACTGAGCCACATTTATAAGTAAGTCTTGCGGCTGTCTACTGAGCTCATAGGGCTGCCTCAAAACTCCGTTTGCATCGATTGCTATGACTTTAAGCGGCGTATTAAGTCTAACAGCCATTTTGTTCATTAAGTTAAATACCACTTTTGTAATGACCATCATTTTTATTTGATACAGCTTCACTGAGCTCTGTGATGGTCTGTGGCATTAGAATGTAGAATTTTAATATGTTATCGTTAGACAAACTGGGAGCGTGTATGGTCTCCTGTTTGGCAGCTGCTGCAAAGGGTGAGGGGGTAAGCTTTTCCCATATGTCTGCAGTGCCTGTGGTTGCCACTGTTTCGTGTCTTGACGAAGTGCTGCTACATAGGACTGCTCTAGTGAGGTGAACGTAGAGAAGAACTTTCTCTCAGAGGAGACCTTGAGAACTCGTTATGCTCTTCTCCTTTGCAACTCCTATTCACATGACACTGGATGAGGTTTCTGTGGTTCTGCTAGGGTGCACTTACAGCAGCTCGGCGTAGATTCTGTATTCGTCTTCTGAGGGCATTCCCTGTGCATATGGTCACTATCGCATCACAAACATCCAGGAGGCTGCTTGCAATTGGTCCAGACGTGTCCTAAGTTTAGGTACTTGTAGCACTGCGTAAGGCCAGTTTGAGCTCTGCATAACTTTACCTTGGCAATAATATGGTTAAGGCTCTTCAGCTTTAATATATTTTGAGATTTTATGTTTCTTTTTATGGTAACAAGGAATAGAGGGAGGAGTTCCACGTGGGCTTGTCCATTGGATGCTCTCCGGGTGGTCACCATTTGCTTAACATTGATGACTTTGAAGCCTAAGTCTTCAAGGCTGTTGGAAATATCTTCCGTTGGTGTCTCTGGGAGAAGGTGACGGATTACTACATTGATAAGGTTTTCGGTATTTGGGGAGTATATTCTTCTCCAGATTCGATTTCGTGGTTGGATAGTCCGCCTTTTGTTTTGTTATGGCGCAGGTTCCATTTCGTGCATTTGGGAACCTGCACCCTCCTTTGACGTGTTCTCGTGCGTCATTTTGGAGTCGAAATTGATTTGTGGGAGAAGTCATCACTATTGGTGGCGCACTGCCTGATTTTCTGGGAGCCTCCTGCTCCGATATTATGTTCTCTGCTCCAACAGTCTCCGTATCCAGGTTAGTAATTCTGTGAGGTGCAAAGAATTTGCCACTTAATACTGATTTTGTAGGCAGCTTGTAAGCTGTGGATGGCTTAGTTGACTTCTTGGCTGTCTATGAGCTATCATTAGAAACATGCCTCATGCGTCTCTTTATTTCCTGTAGTTCGTCACCCTAGACCGCTGATTCAACTGAAGTTTTGTTCACTGCACCCCTTTATCTTACCTGTGCACTTACCTTCAGAACGGCCTTCATTTCTTTCAGTGTTACCGTGTCTATGCCATAAAAATGGCGCTAAAAATCGGCTTCCATATAGACATTTACAAAAGTTTGATATGTTCTCCTTCGCGATCTTCATAATAAAGTTCCACTCAGAGGTTTCCCCCACTTTAGCCAGTGTGCATCCGGCAAGGATCTCAATGTCACTGAGTATTTTATACACTTGTACCACAGAAGCTGCTTCTGGGCATTTGTTCATGATGGCATGAGATTCAGATTTCATCGAAGCTGTCTTCTATATTCGGTATTTTCGGAATCTCGGTACTGGGACGCCCGCCATCTTGGTGTACGCTCAAGTTCACCGCTTGTTTTGATGTTTCGCACATCACTGCGCCCAACCGCAGTCGGGCGTGAAGTTTCACCGATACCACCTTCGCTAAACGTGAGTTGGCCGTGAACACACTACGTAAAGTGAAGACCGTGAAGACAACTCTGTGGAGCGCTCGTATCGTTCATATCACTAAATTCAATCGAGACCTTACTCTCTAACTGTGAACTTATGACACTTTCAATAACCTTCACACTCTATAAATCCTATGAGTACAAGCTCTAACATTTTACTAGCCGTTGCTTCTTAACAGCTCGACCTATCGACAATCGACTATAACTCACTGAACTAACTCTGCCTCTCACTACCCCTGGCCTCCAGTGACTCCTGGCTCGCCTTCACTCGCGACTCGTCCCTCTGGGTTTCCCTCACCTAGGCTCTAAACTTCGTTCTGCTCATAACCCTCGACACGGATCAACAGAAAACACAGCTCTTTTACTGTTGCGTGCATGTCTCATGGGGTTCCCACGTTGATGGTTATTCAGCCATTGGAGCGCAGGCGGCTGCCTAGCAACGGCTGTTGTCTCGTTGTTTGTTTCGTGGTCTTCGTCTAACAAAGGATCTACACGCTACAATATTGTCTCACCTTTCTTTTTTTATGTTCTCCAGGAGAACCAGATACAGTATAACTGGTTACTCCCAATAAATCTATATAGCTTTCAAAACATTTATATTGATTTATAAGCCATGAAACCCTACTTACATAATTGCACAATGCACGTTTTGCTGTATCAGGATTTACTAACGAACTGAGACCACAGTAGTTTGTATTAATCAGAGCTTCAACACTTGCGGTTTGCACTTCTTTGACCCTGTTTAATTTAGGCAGCGAACAAACACGCCGATGTCCGTAACAGAGCGTCGGGGTCAGTTCCATAAAAAATAACACGTGGAATAATTACATTCCAAGACTTTTTAATCTTAAGATACTGAACTGCATGATTAATGCTAACTAAACTGTGTATCGTGGATTTTATGAGAAAAGGATTTTTTTTTTATTGTTAGTGGGGTGGACTAAGTCCCTTGTACTGCGGCCACTTCTGGCCTGTTGTACCAGCCCCAGATGATAGGTGAGGGTGATTGTGGAGCAATTGGTGGAATGAAGATTGGCAGGGGAAACAGAAGTACTAGGAGAAAACCTGCCCCAGCTCTGCTTTGTCCACCACAAATCCCACTTGAGCAGACCCTGGATCGAACCCCGGCCGCCGCGGTGATAAGCCAGCGACTAACCGCTTGAGCTATGGCGCAGCCATGAGGAAGGGAAATATATATAGAATATATAGAGTTTTGTACCTCGCACTACTTCTGTACTCGCCACCCAGTTTGGGAACCGCTGCACTAAACAACTGAGGTAACGTACGAATTTCTGTTACTAGTTAACTGTACATGTCAGACATAAGGTTACGTCCCCCCACAGCAGGAATCGTATGGTGCCTAAGTCTAGGCTTTATTGCCTGAGAACCTTATGTACTTTTTTTTTCTTCTTATGATTTTGTGTTTTCTCTCTGTCTGTCTACAGTTTCCGCTTTACCCCAGCCTATTCTATGGACCTCTGGCAAGATGTGTTTTGCTCCTTTAGTCTTGGATACTTCTCTTATTTTGTGTTGTCTTTATGTTCGTTTCGTGTTTGAAGTGGCCTTCGCCTCTCTTTGATATATTTCTCTCCTCATTGTTATGGGACGCGAACCTTGACTACATAACTGTTATGTAATGTAAGAAATATCTCTATCAAAATTTAGTATAAGTTACAGCTACAGTTATGATTTAAAAGTCGTGGAACGTCATTCCTACTTCAATAAATTTTAAGTAGAATAATTGGAGTTAATTTGTAGGCCAAGTAATTTACATGTAAAAATATGGTTCTTAGACATGAAAGATTGGTAATTTCGGAATATTCTGGCAAAGGATTGTCTAAAATAAGTGTATATATATATATATATATATATATATATAGAGAGAGAGAGAGAGAGAGAGAGAGAGAGAGAACACGTCGTGAGACATACAATGCCTAACTCTTTCTTAAATTTTGGTTGATTATTTATCACACAGTTCGTTTTCTCTACTCATTCATGCGTTAATACTAACAGAACTTAAGATCCAGTCATCCAGTCTATGTGAAATTTTTATTTATATACAGTCAATGTATTATAAATATTCTCCAAGAGGGTATTGTAATTTGGGATGTAGAAGACTCACAATCCAGTACATCTTCAGTGTTGCTAAAACAAATCATATGAACTAATTTTAGGTAATTTGTACGGAGATTAAGGTACATACAAAAGAATTCTTTTTGGAGATTAGAGATTTACCCTTTTTAATATATGATATGTTTAGCTCCAATATTGCCCAAAATGCATCGCAATATTTGAAGAACTGCCAGTGGGTGTCATTAGAACCCAGAACCGTGCCCTTAAAAGTGGTGTTCCCAAGCGGTCACCCTTCCAACCACGCCCAATTTTGCTTAACTTCGGTGATCGGACGAGAACCGGTGTTTTCAACGTGGTATGGCCTTTGTAGGCTTTTTTTGTTAACGCTTCAGAGATGCCGGATGCCTGCACCCTCAACTGCCATAAATATGGTAACAGAAAGATCCTTTGAAACAGTGGTAACCACCTGCAAGACTACGCGGTTTCATAGCACAGAAGATCACATCCTAAATCTTCACCATCACAACATGAATTTTCGACTAACTTCTTTATACGCGAAAGGAAAAAAGATGTGCAGGAGTTTTTGTTAAGTTATCGCAAAAATATTTTTGCTGAAAGAGAATCTTAAACCAAATTTCGGAAAACTGAGGACGACCAAAATGCTTATTTTTTTCGCCCCATGTTTAGAGTATAAATTTTAATTGCTGAATTTGTAGCATCATAAGCTATGGGACACCTACAATTACTTGAAGTGGACGAAAGGAAGGAAATTTGTGAAGGTACTAATTTACAAGTTTAACGAAAAAATAAATATTGCGAATATAACTTAAGCTTTTTCACAGAAACATACACCTAATTGTTAAATTGATCTGAATATGAACTGTAACAGAAGTTGTAATGGCTGTATTTCAGAATCATCTGCATAAACAGACGTCTGACGTTCATAAAATTAATGACATTAGCTAAGTGATTGGGAAATGAATATAATTTACAGAAATATTTTTATTTCTTATTTTGAAAAGTTACGCAAATAATTTTACCTAAGACATAGTCTGTTAATAATAGTCACAGAATTTTTCACATTTTTGTGCTTTATTTTGTATATATTTTTGTGCAGCCCACAAAAACATGTAACGAAAAGAGGAAATGGCTTTTAAGAACTTTGTAGTCTGTCAGGCATAAGTTGGATACTACGACGAATAATGAACACACGATGTAAAGGAAATTATATTGCATATATTTCCTGTCATTAGCTACAGGAGGTTCGTTCCTGCAATTGTCGACATTGGAAACAGCTTTAGACACTGAAAACAGCTTTAAAAATCCATGGAGCTGGGTAGATGGCATATACCTGCTTCTGTCATAATTTATAGCACTGCATACAACATATTTACAATTTAGGTAACAGTAATGAATGTGACGAATGGTAGATAAAGTATAAAATTATTCTGAAAAAGAAAGCGGTATATACTAATTATCAAGGCATATGAAAAATACTGAAGAAGTAGAAATTTAATAAATGAATACAATATATCTGTCTACGTATATCTATCTATCTGTCTGTCTTCCTGTCCGTCCGTCCGTCCCTCCATCTATCTATTTATCTATCTTGCCTTGGTTGCTTTTTCAGTTTCTTGATCTTTTTACATAGCCTATAGGACTCCTTGGACAAGGGATCAGCCCGTCGCAAGGCCGCTACTTGTACACAAGACAGGACAAACTCAGAATAAACACACACAGACATTCATGCCTCAAGTGGGTTTCGAATGCACGATCCCAGAGTTTGATCAGGCCTTAGACCGTGCGGCCACTGTGATTCTGCACTGAAGACTTATAGAATGGCAAAACAGGTTTCAACAAGGTGTTACTGCTATTACTTACTCTTAAAAGTAAAGTAAAAGGTAAAGTTATTTCTGTAACAGGCTGTGGAGACCCATAGGCTCAATTGAAAAATCCAACGACTTCATAGGGAATGGAACCTGCGACCTTCCGGCTTGTAAAATAGTGCCTCAGCCAACTACTCTGCCTCGTGCTATTAATTACTGTTATTGGTATAACCTGCTGTAAAATGTGCACAAACAAATGTTAACTAAGAATGTCGGGATACACACTGACTCGCGTTAGGCCACATCACTGTTCCAGTAGGGCAGGATTGGATTTGGTTGAATTGGATCGGGTTACTTTAGATTAGGTAGTTTTTTTTTGGACTTTTTGATCCGGCATGGCTATGTTTGGATAAAACATTGATTCCCAAAGGTATATTTACAAATTGTTATCACTTTCGTGATATATAGAAGTGTTTTCCATCACATTGTTCCAGAAGTTCATTCGACAATTTTAGTTATTGAAAACTTTAACGAGTTAATAATCAGGCTCGCTGAAGAAGGAAAAATCGCGGAGGATGCATTTGAAATTGTGTGTTTGGAGTAGTCCCCATTTCATCTGGAGTCACGTATATGTTACGAATTGTTCCTACGGTATTTCTGATAATCCGTATTTGCGAAGAGCCAGTTTTACAATTGACAAGGATGGATGCAACAATGTATTGTTAAAGCAGGGTGGCGGGCACAGAGGAAATGAAACTCCAGGTGTAGCAACCACCGATTTTTAAATTTCCCGCATACTAGTATAGTAGGCGTATTGGGAGAGAGTTGGAGCCGTTCGAGCGGTGTGTGACGTACTGTAGTGTTATTTATGTTGGTTAAATACATTTTACGCAATCCACAGGTTGGTGGTTGCAGGTAGTAGGTGTATATGGTGAACGTGATGTCAAATTATTGGGCAGGAAAACTACTAAGTTACTTTTAGTATGATTAACATGTGTACACAATCTGGGTTTAACTGTCGGAAATGTCTACTGTTCATTCAAGGCCAGATTTATATGGGAGTTTGGCAACTAGAGTTAACCTACATTTTAGGTAATTACAGTGCGTATATCATTTTGCTGTCATGTGACAGTTTTCTCAAAAAGATGATGTAAAATGTGATGGAAACAATATTTTGAAGCATATAGTGTCTAGTTTATAGTGGTTGAAAAGTTTGTCAAGGAATTTTTAGGTTACATATTTCTTAGGCTAGTGATGTTTTAATTGTGCTAACGTATTAGGAACCAAAAAAAAAAAAAAAATCCGAAGGTTTAAAATGCATAATAACTTGCCAGATCCAACTGCTATAAGTTATTTTGGATTTGTTGGCCCTGTTGCAGGCGAAGGTGGAATATATGTGCTGCGGGGATCCTGTGATTGTAACGAAATGTTGGTTTGAAAACAAAATTTATCTAGTTCATATAATGTCAGAAGAAGACATCCCAGATATACATTTGCGAGTGTTGTATGATTTTGAATATACAGTTAAGGATGAAAGAAAGATAAGAATACAAAAAGGTGAAAAACTGTTTTTAATCAAGAAAACCAACTCAGATTGGTGGCAGGTGATCAGGAGTTCTACTGAAGGACCATTCTTTGTTCCTGCTGCATATGTAACAGAATATTTATGTAGCCAAAGCACTTCAAAGGTATGCTTATTTTTTAAAAAGAGTTGAATAAAATTAAGGCCCCACCTCCTAGTTTCATTAATTAACGTATCTGAACAAAATTAAACCTCGAATGAACATAGTGCAATCAAAGACTGCCCAGGAATATTGCATGGTGGAGTCATGTAATGACAACACACAAATATCTTCTTGAAAACTATCGAGTTACTTTGAATTTGACATACCTGTTTTGTTGTGCTGCTGAAATATGACTGCTGACAACAAGCCTTTGGCATGTTGCCAAAAATATAAGTGAATAATCAGATTTTAGCAAGTGCTGTAAATGCTGTCTGTTGCTGTTGTCATAATTATTATCATTGGGATAACCATTATTGATACTGAAAAGAAATGATACCTGTGCTCACTGAAGAGAGTTTGGATGAAATCAGATCTAGGCTTGAACATCCTAGGAACAGGAGACTGAGGTGTCAGGTTTCAAGTTCACTCTGTATGTGTGAAAGTATTTTAAGAAGTGATCATAACCGTTTATCAGGGTGCCAGGAATCCATGTCACAGGCTTATCAATTAGGCTAACAGCCTGTATTTCTGAAGCATGAGTAGATGGGAGGAGCATCAGTCTCTTCCACCTAAACAGCTTAACAGTTGTGTAAAACTCAGAAGTCATACCATGTGAGTGCATGTACAAACACAACACAGCCTGTTACTCATGCACTTTTGGCATGTGTTTGTATTTTGAAAAAATAAAAAGGAGTCTTATGAGATCTGCTGTCTGTATGTGTGTGTCCGACAATAGTGGACAGTAGTAGTACTGTTATTTGAGGTTCTCATAGCAGTGAATGTTGAGATGCTAGTCCAGGATATGGTGCTGTGTAGTTTGTAGATGGGTATCAGTGTTTCCAAGAAACTTCTTTTTTTCCATCTTCAGCTTAGAGGAATATTAACTGATTTTAATCTTTAAGAACTGGAATTCACTTTTCATTACTTTAATATTTTCATTTTCCACTATTTTGTTCTATTTTTCTCTCGTTAACAATTTTGTAATAGACATGACCAGTAAAGGGTACCCTAGTCCCCAAATTATGCTTTTCAACATAGCAGAAATACAGAATTAGTGAAGCGAAATTCTCTGAAGAATTTTTAAAAGCATTGTACGTCATCATTTAAAAGGTAATTATTGGTAATTTTAACAACTCATTATACTTACATGACATGCAACTAAGATGTGATTTAGATAGAGGTGATAATTATTGCTTGCTTATTTATTTATGTATGGGTAATTTAATGACACTTTTATTAGCTGGATTATATATTATCGAATCGTTGGTTGAGAGATGAATGATAATTTGGAAAGAATTTAGAGCCAAGTGGTCATGGCCTGACTGAAGTACCGTCCTGGGCTTGCCAGGCGGTCTGAGGCAAACCACAGAAAACTGCAGTCAGGAAGGCTGATCTGGCTGAGATATGGACCATTTACTTCCAGAATACGCAAGGCAGATAGCAAGTAGAGCCTTAAACTTCAGGGTCAAAGAATAAGCCAAGCAAGAAACCAGCGTGAAGCAGATAGTAGTCAGTGCAATCTGCTTGCTGAAAGCTCAGATTTATGTAGGAAATAGGATGGAACTGCAAGACAGCTCATCAGTTTCATTGGTTCTCTCACAGAACAGAATAAATGAATAGGAGACAGACAAGGATGACTTTGTCAACCCTAGAAAGGTTTCTTACTTGGCCTGTTCAACCCTGAAGATGGAGGCGAAATGTTCATCCAAAACATCAGTTGACTTTCAGTGGACTACATGGAGTTATATCCCAGGAGATTGAATTCTTCATAACCACTGCTGTTAGAACCTCGAATCCTATGCAGTAATGAAACTTCACATTGCATGGTAGGCAGGTAATTTCTTGAGTAGCTAAGCAGTTACTAGCTTTGCAAGAAAAGACTTTACTCCATGATGTTTGTTAGTTTTACTGTTGTTTTTGAGCCAAAGAACTTCTGTGGTTCAAACATTTGGGAAACCTGTACTAGATTAAGGAAGGTGCAAACTACATTAATCTAACTTAATTAATCAGTGTTATCAGCAGCAACAGGTTGTGTGAATATTGTACTTACATCTTTCTGGCTACATTTGTTTCCCCACAGAGCTGGGATGTCTCATTAATATAACTGGCTGTGGACTGGTTGAACTATCTATCTAACTCATGGAGCTGAATTCTTGAGAAGATGTCTCTCAGCTACTCAAGAATTTCCCAACATTTTATGGAACCCGAAGGTTTATTACCATGTTCACAAAAGCCCTCCATAGGTCCCTGTCTTGAGCCAGATCAATCTGGGCCATACCGCCCCATTCTGTCAGATCTATTTTATGGACTGGTAGATCAGAGCTTAATTCCTGATAGAGACAAGAACTTTTTCTCTTTGTCGCCACATACAGACTGCTTGTGGAATATGCCCAACCACATTCTCAGTGTCGTCCAGGTCCTCCTCTGTAGGAGCAAAGCTGTTGATGCATGAAGCTAATGCCCTACCTTCTCTGTAGTGATGTGGTTCAGAATGCAAGGAGCTTAACCTCCATAATGTGGTGTTTAAGATACAGGGGAATTGTTTTTAGGGGCTGTCTAAGTGTTTTGTCTGAAGTTCTCTAACATATCATAACATCCGGTACTGATGATGCAGCCCCAACACTACAGTTTGTTTATACAGATTTGAAATGTATGGGGTGTTGTGTAGTTTGGTACAGACACGTATACTTCTGTCAGTACACTGTTTGGGAAAATGAGTCCATATGTATGATCGTTCACAGGTTTTAAATCTTAGTACTAGATTTGCTGTAACTGTTTTCTTGGAATATAAATGGAGTGTTAATGTTAGTATCTTAAATTGGACCATAATCACATCTGTTCACTTGCTTCATAATTCATCATTCAGTTCATCCTCCCATTCATTATATAACCTATATAGCTTAGAAGTGTTGTTAAATAAGGTAAGAAAGAAAATAAAATGGTGGCTGAAATAAAGAGCTCTTGAATCATTGGTAACTGGAGGAATGGTCTGATAATCCTGTACAATACAGTGTAGTATAATTCCTTTTAATTCAGTTTATTTCATTATAGTTAGTATAATTCTTTATGATACAATTACAAGTACACAGTGTGTCCAGGTTCTATTAGAACTGTGTTCATTAAAAATACAAGACGTGAATTATTTTCAAAATTTCACTCTTTTTATTCAAAATAGTCTCCTTCTGAATCAATACATAGCTGGAATCGATTGAAAAGTTTTCGAAAACAGTCACTGTACTCCTTTTGTAGAATCGCATTTAAAACTGCAGTAGATTCCCTTTGGATGTCCTGGATGGTGTCGTGACGGTCTCCTTTCATCGCCAACTTAACTTTTGGGAATAACCAGAAATCAGCTGGAACCAAATCTGGTGAATACAGAGGATGACCAAGGACTGTGATCCCTTTTCTGGCGAAAAATCATGCATTGTCGTGGAGGAGTGCCCAGGAACCCTGCTCTCGATATTCAGGTTGAATTCGAAGTATTCTCACCCACAAATGATTGAGGACTTCGAGATAATAATCAGAATTCACTGTTTGACCTTCTGGCAGAAATTCCTTGTGAATGATTCCTTTGGAATCAAAGAAAACGGGTAGCAGTGTCTTTACTCGACTCTTTTGCATGCACTTTCTTTGGTTTCGGCTTCTTTGGGCTCAACCATGCTGCACTCTGCCGTTTTGTGAGAGGCTCATATTAAAAACACCATGTCTCGTCATCAGTAACAATCGATTTTGTAAATTTTGTATCACTTTGGGCCGACCATAACATGTCTTTGCAGTGTTCCGCTCTGGCATGTTTTTCATCGCCTGACAGCGTGTGCGGTACAAACTGCGCACAGACCTTCCATTTGCCCAAATCCTCTGTCAAAATTTGATGCACAGTACTTTTTGGTATTCCCAAAAGCTCCTCGATGAGTTTTGCAGAAACACATCTGTCTGATGCAAGGATTTCGGTCACTTTTTTTCACATTTTCTTCAGTGCGACTTGTTCTCGGCTTTGATGCATGTGGATCGTCTTCAGTGTCCTCCCTGTTGTCACGAAACAGCATACCATCAAAAAATGTTCGAGCGACTCAAACAATCACTACCATACACACTTTTCATCATTTCGTACGCTTCTCCGGCTGTTATGCCTAACTTAAAAAAAATCTGATGTTGGCTCTCTGTTGAACCGCCATTTTCCGACAAGCATCAGAACAGTACTGTTGCATTCAAGGTCAGAACACATGATGCAGCGATGCTTGCACTTTAAAATTATAGACAGCTACAGCTGAAAGTTCAGGAATCTTAATGCCACAACTCGCCAACAGATGGCATTGCAGGGCAAAATTAAAAAAAAATGAGTCGTAATGGATCCTGGACACACCGTGTGTGTATGAAATGTTTTATATTAGGTATAGTAACCAGAAATAATACTGGAATTGAAAACAGTTGCAGGGGTTAGGGAGTTGGAATGATTTGTGTTAGATCTGTCCTTACATTTTACTGTTCTTGAAACATGAGCTTCATAGAATTTACTGAGTTTTCTAGACATTATATTGTATCTGTTAGAGGAATTTATTGAATGCAAGTGACAGAAGTTAGGTAAAATTGCAGATTATGCTATGGGTCCCTCTAAACTTGACTGACCCAGCATGGTATAACTGCACCTTAACCAGGAAGGAAGTATGGGGTCAGAAGCTACCCTGGAATATGGCGTCATAGTGGAAACCTTACTGTAATTGGCACTTAAACCATGTTAGTAGTAATTTTTCTGTGCTAGTTTCTTAAATATGTATTAATTTGCTTCTTATATTTGTTAAAGGAATCTTCGCAACATAGAAAATTCAGGAGGAAAGAAGGAAATGAGATAAAGGACTCAGTTTCATCAGCTGATATTAAGAAGAACTCAAATGAATCCTTAGAATATGAAAATAAGACTGGCGGTATGAACATTTCCTGCCCTAAAGAATGTAAGAGTTCAAGGGGGCACATTGAAAAACAGCCCGGCACATTCCAGAATGTGAACCAAAAATCATCAGATACAGATGGTTTGAATAAGGAAGATGCAAACCATATATTGCTGGACAAACGAAAGTCATGGGCAGTTGAAGAATTGGTTGCTGAACTTTCCAAGATGAGAACAGAAAGGAATTGTGGTGAATCTCCCAGATCTCCCACATCTCCCAGTACGAAGTATGACGAAGAGGGGCATTTACATGAAGACAGTGACGTCACTTCGTCTAGTTCACACATTAATCGTAGCAGTGATAACATTTTGTGCTCAAGTAAACATGCCTTATCATTAAAATGTGATAAGGCTGATAACTCTGTTCAAAGAAAAAAGAGAAATATTCAAGTAAGAAGTTGTAAGGGTACAAGTGAGGCCTACTCCAAAGTGTGTCCTGTCCCATCTGAAGGGTCAAAAAGTGTGGGACAGGTCACACGTAAACTCTCTGAGTCTTGGGAGAAACTTGAGCAAGGGATACAGGATGTGACTGGGTCAGGCAGCTTGAATGAACCCAACACTTGTACCGGTTCAGCAGTAGATAACACAAAAATGGATTCACTGTTTAGTAAAATGAAAAGTAAACTAAATTACTCAAGTAGTTTTAAAACAAAGAAAGAAATGCAAAAGGTATTGAAACGAGGAAGTGGAAATGCTGTGTTGTCAACATCATGGGAAGATGCCTTATCAGACTGTAAGAAGGGTAAAGATACAGTACATCAAGATGAAAATAAATTAAATGCAGGACATATGCTCAGTTCATCAAAAGGAAATACAGATTTAGACCATCATCAGCTAAAAGCAGATCATAGTGGCAGGGAAATGGAAGTTTCAAGTCAAGGAAATATCTCTCAGAAGGCAGGCAGTCGGCATTGGAATTTAGTACGTCATCATGTGTTTGGTGATAAAGTGGAAAGGGTTGTGTCAGGCAGTGAATCTGAGGAAAATCGGGATGATAGTGTGGGCCCTGATGAGGGCAGCATTAGTGGTTTGTCAGACAATATGCCCCTATGCCAGAGTGGTGTGAGTAAAGTTTACAGTGATATTAGTGATGGTGCTGTTTCAGATGACTTGTTAACTGACTCATTAGATAAAGCAGGAGAAGAGAAAGGTGACTTTCCTTGCCAACTGAAGTTGCAGAAGAAAAGGTTGTCCTTGTCAAGGAAAAACAGGGTAAGTTAATTCATCCTGGTTTGATATGCATTCTTTATGCCTAATGCATCATATTAACCCATAATGGTTAGATATTGTATGCCTGTCAACATGTTTAATGAAATATGGTGTTGGAGGGTTGACGCTAAAAGTTGTTGGATGAATTGAATTTTTGTATTAATCCAGTTTGACATTCAATTCCTGGAAGGGCAAGATTTTTCTCTCTGCCACAACCTCACCACTGGCCCTTCTATCCAGTGAATACTGATGGGATATTTCCCCAGGGGTAAAGCAACCAGGTTGTGAAGCTGACTGTTCACCTCCACCTAGTGCTGAGGTCAAGAATGGTGGAGCTGTATGTCCATTCCACTGTATGTCTTCATGGCATAGTGATTAATTAATTAAGCACTGGGATAATTTTACCTCTATGAATCCAGTGACATACTTATTGTATTAGAATAACAATATATTATCCAATCACCAGTATGGTTTCAGGTGTGATTCATCCCCAGAACTTCCTTCATATAATTTAATTAATGAAATATTAAAGGTTCTGAATAATAAAATACCACTTGAATGCATTTTTTGTGACCTAAATAAAGCCTTATAGATGGCAGTTCACAAATTTTTATTTTATTTAAACTGTTGGACTTTTGCAAGGCTTTTACCATCACAGGATGATTCACATGACCCAAGCATAGTCCCTTTATATTCACTTGGAAAATGGATGCAAAAAATCAGATACTAGTAGGCAGTATATAATGGGATTTATGCTCTTGTGTGACAGGTGGAATCACATGATTTTCATAGACGCAGCTTCCCACCCTCTCCATCACCTGATCGTAAGCCAATCAGAGTCTTGAATGAAGGATGGGAAGAATATAAATCTTCTCAGGGAAGGACTTACTATTACAACTGCAAGACTCATGATAAGAGTTGGAAGCCACCCCGCAGGCACCACCAAAGTCATGTAAGTGCGGGTTCTTATGGATGAAATGAAGTGTGATGAGCAGGACGTATGGCACTGATGGGAGACATGCATATGAAATTTTGGCTGGAGGATCTCAAAGGAAGAAATTTCTTGGGGGACACATTCATAAATGGGAGATATCATTAAAGTAGATCTTTTTGAAGATAAAACATGATTGGACCAATCCAGTGATTGAGGCTAGCTCTTTCTAACGGACCCAACAGAATAGGTGTTTTCCTTCACCTGAGGACGGAAACAGATCCAGTTTCTGAAACGTCGTTTTTTTATTAGTTATCTTAAAAACCATGACGATGGATAAAGTCCAAAAACCCAATATATCAGTGTGGATGAATGCAGTCCACATCTGTCATCCATTCTGTTTCTCCAGGATCCATTTTAATATCACATTTAGATTGTCAGAGCGGTTGCTTTTCCCTCAGATTTTTCTACCAAAACTCCCTTCCCCCATGCTTGCCATATGACCTGCGAGTCTCATCCTTGTTAATTTGATCATTGTGATAATATTAGTGAGGATCACAAGTTACAAACTTCATCACTATGTAATTTTCTCCATCCTCCTGTTATTTCAACCCTCTTTGGCCCAATATTCTCCGCAGCACCTGGATCTGAAACACTCTCAGTCTGTTTTCTTCCTTTAACATATCTATATGTGAGGATTTAAAACATAGCCTCTAATGTCATAGATGAGGAGTTTCCATTGGGAATTTAAATTCACACATTCTGAATAAACACCCTCCAAAACAAGTATTTATTCTATTTTCTCATCAGAATCAAAATTAGTTTTCAGAATATGAAAAACATTAATTCAGAATACCATCAGTATTTGCATTTCATAAACTTTTACTAACTGATGCCATATCTATGAACAGCTGATTTGTAATAAACATTTTCAGGATTATTTCCATGATAAATCTGATAAATACATAGACAAAACAATAGCCTTGACCTTCATCCTAAATAATATGCATGGGAAATCATGCAGTTTGGTACTGTTTGTGATACGAAAGCACAAATNTTTCAGGATTATTTCCATGATAAATCTGATAAATACATAGACAAAATAATAGCCTTGACATTCATCCTAAAGAATATGCCTGCAGAATTCATGCAGTTTGGTACTGTTTGTGATACGAAAGCACAAAGCTCCAGCACTGCATGCAGTACATGACACTCAACATTGGTAGGTGGTAACTGTGTAGTATGCAGTACATGTGAGAAACCTAGTTTCACATCCATATAAAACTATGTACAAAATAACAGTTTTGTATATTTCACATAATAATGACTGTAAAAATGGGTTGTGGTTGGAAGTGACTGTATTCTACACTAGTTTCTCTTACCTAGTAGGTGAGAGACTTCAAGATATTTATATTGCTGCAACATTGCAAAGTTTATGGATTATATACATCCTATCACATTATTTAATCTTCATTTTTTTTTTGTATGGCAGGTGAGAGAACAAAAGATTTTGAACTGAATGGTAGCAAAGATTCCCTCAGTTTATTCTCATCTTAATTTCCTCACAAATTTTTGATTTGTTACTGTTATTCCCAAATATTTAAATTTTCCTACATTTTCATTGGCTCTATTAGCCAACTTTATGTTTTGACATTGCCCTACATTCTGATAATGAGATATCAACACAGAGTCCCTGGCTCTTTTTGGAAGTATGAACCTATTTGTGGTGGCTGGCTCTTGGAGGGATGAGAAAGCTTACATAACCAAATTTTCGTGCAATATTGAAAATTAACTGAGGGGATGGACACACTGACAAATGCACAGTTTAACTGATATGCACATGCCGATACCTTAAGCTTATTCTTCTGTATAAATTAAGGAAGGTATGTTAAAAGTGAAAATAACCACTTGCATGTGGTTTATATAAAGAATCGAAACTGATTAGGTATGTCAGAAGCAATGTGACACTGCTTGAACTATGGTAGCTGAGATACTGCAGAAGTCAGACCACAGGCCCTCTTAATTACATTGTTAAGTTCACAGCTCACGTACTTGCCGCAAGTGAACCACCCGACTCTAGTGACAAGCATAAAAATGTGTGATGCATACAATAGGCTTTTTAATTTTTGTATCCTACAATGTTTTTTATTACACTAGCAGTAAAATTTAAAGACTATCAACAGAACTTTTTTCAGTGTCCAATATTTATTAAGAATCGTATGAATGTTTTGATCTATATTGAGTATCTTCAGGTGGTACAGTATCAGAAACTGAAATTAGTGAATTGTCATTCCTCTTTTACTGGCTTATTGAAAAATTGATCCAATTTTCTATAAGTTTATGTATTTTTTCATGCTCTGCTGTGTTAGATAATTATTATTGTCATGTGGTCAGGTGGTGAAGGCATAAAATAAGGCAAAGGAAAGTGAAATAATGGGAAAGATTGAAAAAAGGTAAATATACTGTGATGAGTGTGTGCAAATATAAATTACAGTTATTCTAGTGACACTAGCGAACCAAAGAGTAAACACGTAGTCATATAGTTATCAAAGAGTCATTATGATAACTGTATTTTGTGCACATGCGCACACGCACACACACACACACACACACATAATAGTATACATGCATTTGGTACCTTTTTACCTTTCTTGTTAACAAACCTTTCTTTACCTTGGTTTATGATTTTACCACTCAATCATCTGAAAATAGTAATTATTTCATACACACACACACACATAATAGTATACATGCATTTGGTACCTTTATACCTTTCTTGTTAACAAACCTTTCTTTACCTTGGTTTATGATTTTACCACTCAATCATCTGAATATAGTAATTATTTCACAAAATAAAGCGTAAAGAACTGCATAAACTTATAGAAAAGTGGCTCCATGCCTTTCAGTAAGACAGTAACAGAACAATTACAATTCAGTAGTTAATGTGTCTGTTAGTGTACCACCTGAAGGTGACCAGTATAGCTCGAAACATGAAATGGATTTTTAGTGAATATTAGATGCTGCAAAAAGTTGTGTTGATGGTTTATAAAATGGTAAAATACAAATTTACTGATAATCTCATACTTTGAGACTGGTGATGAGTGCACGTTATTAATTGTGATTCAGATTTAACTTGGAATTATATATCCCATCTTTTGCTTGTACTGTATGAGGTTCATTCAGAAAGTTCCCAAAATAAGGACATGGAGTGGCAGTGTGTCACTCATGTTAGGTGTTGTTTGAGTGACCTTGCAACCTGACCGTTAGTTGCACAAGCCATTTTGTTCCAAGTTGATTGGGCTTTCCATTTAGTTTTGATAACCAGTCTTGTGATCGAGTGTGTTATTGTCATTGTGATCAGTGTGGAGTCAGTAAAGGTTCATAGAATTTATGTTAAATTCTATTACAAAGTAGGAAAAACAGCTGCAAAAACCCACACCTTGTTGCATTAAGCATACGGTGATAGTGCCTTGTGTTAAACGATGACCTGCTATTGGTTCACATGTTTTAAAAATGGAAGAACTTAACAGATAATGATGAGTGATCAGCCTGACCTTCAACTTCAAGATCTGATCGTCTGATTGCCCAGAAGAAAAACATTATGCGTGAAAATCATCAACTGACTGTCTAAGAAGGTGCAGAAGGGGTTGGAATATCCATTGGTTCATGCTACACAATTTTAACACAAGATTTAGGAATGCATTAGGTCCTAGCACAAGTTGTGCCAAGACCCTTGCCTGATCTCCAAAAAACAAATTATGACAAAAATGTTTTGAAAAATGTCATGACTGGTTATGAGATGTGGGTTTATGGTTATGACATCAAAAACAAACAGTGATCCTCACACTGGAAGGCCCTGCTTTGCCTTGCTTCAGTTAAGCACGACAGGTGTGCTTACAAGAGAAAGCAGTGCTGCTTGTTTTTTTTTGTTGATCATTGAGGCATTGTGCATAATGAATTCGCTCCTGAAGGTCAGGCAATTAATCAAGATTTTAATCTGGCTGTTCCTAGATGTCTGAAGATGCAGTAATAGGAAAGTGACCTGAAATATGGACTGCGGGAAGCTGGCTTCTCCATCACAATGATGTGCATGCTCACATAGTGTTGTCCATTAGACAGTTCTTGGCAAAACATTCAATTCCTACCCTTCTGCAACCCTCCTATTCACCTAAACTAAAAAATTGCCGTTAAGAGAAAAAGATTTCAGACAGTGGAAGTTCATCGTCACTAATGTGCTGAATGACTTGAAGGTCATACCACATACATCATTCGAACAGTGCTTCCCAAAGTGGAAAAGTTGGTGACATAGGTGTATTGCTGCACAAGAGGATTGTTTTGAAGAGGATAATATTCTATAAGCTCTAAGTAAAGAAAGCTATTTCTTATAGATAAATGTTAGGATCTTTTTGAATACACCTCATATATCAGATGTTGAGTAGAATGTTTGTATGAAGTGGTGAGGTGACTTCTTGATAGTATGCATCCTGTTGTGTGTCATAAACAAGGTACACAAAATGTATACAAAAGTATGCAGTCTACACAACAATATTCTCTATTTAAAACAAAGTAGACACTATTGTATCAACATTTGTTTATATTGACGCAACATGTTTTGACTCTTATACTTGGTCGTCATCAGGTGTACAATGATGCCAGATCACTAACTTGTTTCGGAACACATACATTAGAATTGCCTACAAGATGAGTAATACAATCAAACACCATTCGAATACCAGGTATACTGGGAGATATATACAATCTGAGTGGTATTTACCAGCTATAATGCCATGAATGCCCACTCAAATATATCGGACAGACAGGATGCACATTCATAGTATGCTACAGAGAACATATAAATGCTATCAGGACTAATAAACAACATTCTAAATTCGTACAACACATTTTGGAAACTGGTCATACATCTGACACGATGGATCAAGCTATGAAGGTATTACATATAGAAAGGAAGGGACCCAAACTCAACACATTAGAAAGATATTATATATATGACATAACGAAGAAAGGTCTAGAGATGAACGATACATTTACACACAGAGATATTGGGTTTTCAGACTTTATCCATCGTCCTGGTTTTTAAGATAACTAAGAAAAACACGACGTTTTGGAAACTGGATCTGTTTCCGTCCTCAGGTGAGGGAAAACACCTATTCTGTTGGGTCCCTTAGAAAGAGCTAGCCTCAATCACTGGAGGTCCCAACAGAATAGGTGTTTTCCCTCACCTGAGGATGGAAACAGATCCAGTTTCCGAAACGTCGTGTTTTTCTTAGTTATCTTAAAAACCAGGACGATGGATAAAGTCTGAAAACCCAATATCTCTGTGTGCTATACACCATCGTCAGAATCCTATAGTAACTGCTTGATATATTTACAGAAATCCATAACCCCATAGTTGACATTCTAGTAAATACACACCAAATAACCCCACCCCTTCCCTATCTCTTCAGCCACTTACATTATCCTCCCCCCTACCTCTTACCACTCAACATACAAACATACCCACATATACAGATACTCCCTAAACAAGTAGTCTAGACCGAACCACTACAACATAGCAATAGCATCAACATAGGGGGCACACATATCATTGTATGAAAATGTAATATACATACATACATACATATACTTAATAACCTAATAATGAGTTTAGTAACAACACACTCACAAGCTTCTCCTTATAATAATTAAAAAACTGTTACAGATCATTCCAAATAAGCAACCTGTTGGGTGACATACAGAATAAGGAGCATAAGCTCCACAAGAGGATAGGTAGTAAGGTCAAGACCACACGACCTGACTTATGTGAGAAGATCCCGATACGCAGGCCTCCCACACTGTAGTCTCTTCTACCACCAGAAAATCACGTTAACATGTAGCGGTTACAAAGTTTTAAAGAGATTTATCGCAAAATACTTCATTTCCATTTTTAGTACAATTTTAATTTTTGTTTTAATCTTTAGTATCTAATTTTTAAATTTTATTATTTGAGTGTATAAAATTTTAACCGAAAGACTCAATTTATGCATTTAAAAACACTCAGAGTGCACAATAAGGCTCCTTATTGAAGAATTAGATGCAATTAAACAACTGAGTCTAGTATCATTGTATGCCTGATGATGACCTAGTATAAGGGTCAAAACATGTTGTGTCAATAGAAACAAATGTTGATATGATAATGTCTACTTTGTTTTAAATACAGAATCTTGTTGTGTAGACTGCATAGTTTTGTATACATTTTGTGTACCTTGTGAGGTGTCTTTCTTAAGTGGCCAGTAGATTTTAATTAAGTTGTATTTATAGAGTCTTGATTAAGTGTGAAACTCATTTTAGTCAAGTCTTCACTTTGTAATGCTTCTTTTTCAGGAAAGTGCAGAAATTGGTAGTGTAGAAAATCTTCGGTCAGACACTTCAAGTCCTCTAGTAGAGGTGAATGGAAGTAGTGGTACAGCATACATACCTGTTCCTCCAGGTTGGTGTGAGGTGTATGATGAAGATTCGGGTCAGCTCTGCTATGTTAATAATACTACAGGTGTGAAGGTAAGTTACAAACCATTACAAGTAGCTGATAGTTGGAAATAATGATTGATACGTGATCCTTCTTTCATAGAACAATTTCTTTGCAAGTGGAGGTTTTTCAGACCATGAGCCCCCCCCCCAAAAAAAGTCCTGCATGAAATTCTTCTTGGTCTTATGGTGTGTGGTCACCAGTCCCATAAGAGGAATCATTATGGCATGTTCACATGTTATTGAATAGCACACAGTAGAGTGGTGAATTTGTGTATTTTGTATAAATTTGTTATTCTAATGAAAATAGCAGAAAACAAATTTTTGCATTTGAAGGCGAGAAATATGCTTCCCCATTTGCAGTGGGCAAGTTGATGGAGAACAGTTACACATACATTTGCCCCTTCATTATGAATGTGTGAGTGAATTTGTCAAGTGACTGGCAGATTTAAATGGTGTGTTTGGAATCCTGCTGTAAGGTTCAGCACAATGAATTGTGTGAGAAACATTGAACATGACAGGTCTGAATAAACTCTTCATGCCTCATTGTTATTTTCTCATGCTTGTTTTGTAGGTACTAGTGATTTATTTGATAGAAATGGAAATATACAGAAAACCCACAACAACAGATATAACAGTAAATAATAACTCATGCCACCCTAAAGAACAAAAATTAGCAGCATATAAAAATTGGATACACAGACTTATCACACTACCCCTCAAGGAAATGCTAAAAACAAAGAGTTAAATACTATTATTAATATAGCACTAAATAATGACTATAGGAAGGAAGACATCATACAACTACATAACAAACTTAAACAAAAGAAAAATAATCCAGGTAATAAAGCCAAAAAAGAACAAAAATGTGTCACATTTACCTCTATGGGAAATTACATACGGAAAATCACGAAACTATTCAAAAACACTAACATAAAGATAGCCTTAAAAAGCTCACACTATAGGTAAACTAATAAATGAAAAATGAGAAACAAACCCCTATGAATAAAGTGGGATGTAAAAATAATCTGCCAGTCCAAACTGGTAGAAATCTACCAACAAGGTACACGGAACATATAAGAAACATAAGACTATACAAAGACAAATTGGCATTTGACCAACATATACTAAACAAACAACACCAGTACGGACTGATGACTAATCATGGAAACGGTTGAGAACGCTAAAAAAGGAAGCATCATGAATATAAAAGAAAACTTCCATATATATCGCTTTAATAAGCGAACGAAAACATACAAAGGAAAGTAATAACCAGCATAACATGTTCGACCTCATAATACAACATCAGTGCATGCCCACACTAACGGCATAGATACGAGGAGTATAAATACGCGGCATAGCACACCCTAGAACAGTAAAAACAACACAGTGCACCACAAACACCCACAGGATGACATCAAAGGTAGGAGGAAACAACAAAATCTCTTAAAAAACATAATAGGTTTGCTGAAATAATATACGATATACCCATAATATATTTGCAGAACCCTCTTCACAAGAATGGCAAGGCAGCACACGTTCGGCCCCCGTCAAGAGAAGTAATAAGAAAGAGGGCACGATGAACCTACTTGCTTTATAAATTCTAACAAAATCTTAAGAAACCAATTACAAAAATTTAAATATATTAAGACAGCCGCTGTAGTTATAAAAATTTAGATTTTTTTATCCGATCATATATTATTAACATTTTATGTTAATAAATGTTAATATATTGCAATAGTAGCTTCCAACTGTATTGATGTACCTTTGATGATGGTCTCTAAAAGACCAAAACATGTAAGGGCATGAAGAATTGAAATAAGAAAAATCTTCACCGGTCACCCAGGATGGAACTGTTTGACTTTTTATACTATTGATTTAAGTTTCAAGTATATATAAGATTCACCCAAAAATTCTTCATGTGATGGTCTGGATAATACTGTATACAGAACATGTAAAATGAAGACAGGCAATAAAGAAACTGAATAACTTTACTCCCAATGAAGATTCATGTAGGCTGTTTGAGGTGAAATATGTGAAACTCACCATTCATGTCAGTAGATCTTGACATGTGCCTCCCCTTGTGTCACAGATGACATCCAAGTGATATTCTATCTTTCTCTAGGACATCAATGTCAAGATGTTTCTTAACATCTCTGGAGTTACAGATAATACTGTCAGTAAAGAAACTGAATATCTTTGCTCGTACTGAAGATAAATACAAATGATTTGTGGTTAAAAGTTTAAAAATGTCACCAGATGTTATGCTTATGAAAGTTGGTAACACTGCTATGGAACTGCAGTAGCCTACAACTTGTCTGTGCAAAAGTCCATCATTCACACCACAAGAGAAAGTTCATTGCTGTTACTGGCTGCAGAATGCCTTATGATTGTTAAATGTAAAGTTAACCAGAAGTGTAGCCATGACGAAATGGACACACAGTTGTTAATTGGCACCAGCATTTGCTAGAGCGTGGGAGTTTTGAACAACACATTACAGTCAGTAGACCATGGATGACACTAGAAGAAGTTGAAGTAATTCAGGAAGCTTTCCAATGAAGTTCACAGAAGTCCATTCAACGAGCGAGTCACAAACAGTGAATTCCTCTTAACAGTTTATGATCTAGTGCATAACTGGCTAAAAGTCAAGACATGCTAATTTCAGTTGCTTCAGAAAGTGCAGATAATGACTTGCTATGGTGCTATGACTTTGCTGCTGACATTCTGGTTTGGATACATAGCAACAGTGACTACTTCATTAGGGTATACTTCAGTGATGAGGCTAGTTTTCACATGTCAGGTAAAGTTAACCACCATAATTGCTACATTTGTGGGGGGGGTCATGGAATTTTCGTGATGTGAGGAAACATAAATGGGGCAGCCAAAATAGGATATATGTTGCGGATTAGCCAGTGCAGGAGTAATCAGACCATTCTTCTTCCATAAAATAGTAGTGACATGCTGTGTGACATTCTAGAGAACTGTGCTGTGCCACAGGTGCCAGATGGATCTGTCTTGCAGCAGGATGGGACACCAGCACAATTCTGCACATCTACCACTGAATTTCTCAAAGAGCAATTCATTGGAATGTGAATTAGCAGCGGTGGTCCCATTCAGTGACCCCTGTAACTTTTTTCCATGGGGTACATCGGAGACATGTATGAGACCAAAGTCAATAACCTGCCTGATCTGTTCCATAAGACTATCAATGCATTAGTGTCTGTAACAGCAGAGGAGTTAAAAATGCCTGGTCAGAACATTGGTTGAATGTCTGCTGTATCACAAGGAGGCCACATATCAAGTTCTACTGACACAAGAAAATATTTGGTGACTTTTTACACTTTTCACCCCAAACAGCTTATATATATCATCATTGGAAGTAAACATATTCATATCTTTGTTGGCTGTGTTCATTTGAACATCGTGTACAATGTTTGATCAAAAATATCAAGATTGAATCCCTATCTGTAATAAATTACACAACACAGTGACATGGCTACAATGAACAATTTGTAGTGGTTGTCTTGTTTTGGTACAGTGACATTGTCACTGCCAGTAGCTACATAGGATCTTGCTGTCACCTTGTCTCTGTCAACTTCTGTTTCACTGCACCAACACTGCTCTGTTCTCTACTTATATCTTGAAGTGAAATTCACTTGCAGTTCACCACATACAGTATTCCGCGTCTAGTTTGAGACATATCCACACTAGTTGTTCACTCTCATAAACCAAACTCAAGACTTTCACTTGAGGCTAGTGGCCGCTGTTTTTACACGCAATATTTCTGCAATGGTATTTTCCTTTTGTGAGTGGACTACATAATTGGCATTTCTCAAACAGGTGTGAGGGGAGGGGAGGTCTGGAACCTTTGGTGAATGTAATATATTGTTGATTCAAAGAGGAGATGATAAGCATATTCCGAGATCCTCCAAGCCATTAATTATTTTTAGAATTAGGTGGAATTGTCATGGCTGTGGAAAGAATTTGTCATAGGACCTCTAGGATATGAGAATCTCACAGTAGTTGTTATGAAGGGTTCTGTCTTGTGGGATATAATGTTATATAGGTTGCTGAAATCAGCTGATGTTGTGGAGGAATATATCACCTCCATCTTCAGGGTTGAAGAGAAAGCTAAGTAAGAAACCAGCATGAAGCAGGCAGCAAGCACACAGTTGCCCAGTAATAACGAGTTTTCATCCAGTCACTGGCCAGCTTCAGGTGTTTGCAGGCATAATTGTGAATGTTGTGCAGGTGGTCCACCAAATTTTCCGCATGATCGATTGTGCGTCTTTCCTTGTCGGCAAGTGCCCCAAACAGCTGGTTTCAGGGCAGTCGGTGTTCTCTTCTGAACACTGTGTTAGCTGGGGTCAAGCCCTTAGGTCGTGAGTGGATGCCCTGTAAGCAGGGAGGAAGGTGGGCAAACTTGCGTCCGAATCGCTCCAGTGCGATACCGCGACCTTTCAAAGGTATGCCTCGACCGTTTTAATGTAATGCACGACCATGGTGTCCAATTGCGGGTGCGTGAATGTGATGAACGTCTTGCTCAGTCCCAGGCATACCTCATGTATCAGACGAGACTCAAAGTTACTGTCCAGGTCACTATGTAGCTATGTAAATACTGTTGAAGGTCCATATTTTATCTATCGGTTATTGCTAAACTGGGTAATTGTCATTATGATGCTCTGTTGTAAGTTGAAGAAAAATAGAGATTAGGCATGTTTCATGTTTGTTTCTATAGGAAACCTTTACCGAAAACATTTCCTCTAGGTAGTGCATCACTTGGCACGTAATGTTACTCTGTCGGGTTCATTATTTCAGTGTAAACTAGACCTGTTTGGTGTAACATTCCACTCTTCCGGCAGATTCTGAACGTTATTAATTAAATTTCAATGTCTTTTATTTAATCATTAACCCCTCAAGCGTGTGCGACGCACCATATGCATCCGCTCAGTTACATGCATCTAGCGTGCTTTTATGCGGGGGTATTTAAATCCGTCCCGGTGCTTTATTTTCACAAGCATTGAAGGTTTTGTGCAGACATTTACCTAAATATTTTTAAATAACGAAATCGCTATTTGAAAAATTTCAAAAAATTATATTATATTTACATTTGTTTACAGTTCATTATTATAAATGTCTATTTACATTTTGTCAAGCTATTTCTTTTTCCCAGCTCTCCATATCCAGTGTGTAGTGGTTGACCTTGGTGTGGTATTGCTCAAAACAAGGGTCTAGGCAGAGAGACGGTGTCTCTGGGCAGTTTTTACACCTGTATTTGGTTTCTTTTCTCTTTCCGTTTTGTGTACACACCACACACCTTCTTCTTCCAACTTTATAAATTTCGGCTTTGGGATTTTCTTGAATGAAATGCTGACCCGTCAATCTCGTACATTCCATGTCGGTATCTGAAGGGCTCCCTTTGCGCTTTTCTAAATTCTGTCCATGGGACTTTGCTATGATCTTATTCACTAAGTTTATTCTGAATAACAGATGATCTTTCTTGTTACCAGCCTTGCAGTACAGAATGTAATCATTCAACACTGCCGTATCTACTAAGTGGTTAAATAATTTCTTGTACCACGCTTTTTGCCTTTTCCTTTCTAGCAAGAATGTTTCTAGTAGCTGATCTTTCAAGTTCTTCAGTTCCTCCCATATATTTATTATACTCTATTACACACATAGGTTTATTTACAAATTCTAACCCACCCTTTCGGGTTGCATTTTGTCTGAATGTTTAGTAGTCAGCACTGAGACATCGCGCTTATCCTTCCACTTCAACGCCACCAATTTCCCACACTTTGCACTAACTACTCCTTTCTTCAGTTCCTTTTTTAGATCCATTGGTATAACTTTGCGCGTGATACTCACTGTTCCAACAGCATCTGTTGTCCTCTGAACTAATCTCTGGAAAAGATCGGGACTGCTATAAAAATTGTCCACATAAAACACATCTGCCCGAGTCTAATAGTTCCTCGCACAAACTCAGCAAGTGGGGTAGTTTCTCACAGCGTCTCGTCCAATCTTGGCCTTCCTTCGGCCATACCCTCCTGGTTTGATTGGTTATTAGGCCGTTTTGTTGCTGCTTTAACAGAATCGAAAATATATTTTTTTACAAATTTTCTGGAGCAGCTGTTTAAAATTTTGCTAAGATCTTGATATCAGTTTGTCCGTGTTCACTGCTGTTCCTATGAACACCACTGCATTGTCTTCTTGAACTTCCTTGATGCTGCCAATTCGTAACGCAGTTTTACCACAAACGAAGGCTTGACCCCGCTTCCAAGCGCAGACTGACGAGACACGCTAATTCTACATGCGTATATTCTGGCACAGGGCAGGCTGCAGTGGTTCTCGAACAGAGGCGTGCGCAACCTCTGGCATGTGACCAGCCAACCCCCCGCACTTGGTTCACATGACACTGCTCCCTCCTCAAGTCAGCTTGTCCCGAGTATCCCCTAGATACGGCATCAGTCTCTCCAGGCGAGCCACCATAATCTTCGCACCTGGATGACGCTGGATGCTACATTGCTGAACTTAGTGATCACCGTGTAGGGGCCTTCCCAGGAAGGCTGCAGCCTCGGTAACTTCCTCTTTCTCCGGATTCGGCGTTACAACCAGAACTGGCCTCCCTCCTGGAATCTAAGAGAGTTTGCTGGGTGGTCATGGCGAGTCTTTATCCTGTCGCTGTTCACTTTGACGGCCATAATAATGGATGTCATGCAGCCCTTCCATGGGGATCGCCACGTGGTCCCTTGGGACTATGAAGCGGCAGAAGGTGTCACCGACTGTTCATCGTGGTTGGGAGGCTATTTGGTGAAGTAGACGTTTGCCATGGAAATCAGGAGTTTTCGATTTACCCTCTGGGTGTCCGGAAAGGGTCCGGCGATGTCGATGACAATCCTCTCAAAAGGTGAACTAACGTTATACTGGTGCATCAGGCCCCGGCTCCGGGTTTGAGAGCCTCAACTTGCTACACAGATGTCGCATAATTAACACCACCGATCCCCGCGTGTCTCCAGAATTACGACTATGCCGCAGTTTTTGTTGACAGTTGTTTTGAAGAACTTCTCTGGAGTTATCCAAGCACTTGTTTTACTTTCGGGGTAGGACTGTCTGGGCTGTCTTGGACTTTCTGTCGGTTGACTCTTAGTGGCTCTCGGGCTTGCTGTCTCAACTATAAGGGAAAGTCACATGGCCCAGGAACCTTTGCACTGTGGTCAGCAGCATCCTACCACTCGGGACGCTATTCATCCTCCACTTTACATAGACTCTGCCTCACGTAGTTGTCACCCAGTTGCTGCCTTCTCAGGGTAGCACGGTCCTAACTAACTGCGGCGGTCGTGGTCATAAGTCTCATATTCCGCGTTCATAACTGCCATCCACTTTCTGAAATGATTGCAGGCTTCGGGTTGGGGTCTTCTAGAAAGTGCATCTTCAGTGGTATGCACCCGCCCTTAATAATTTTTAGCCCTCCTGGCAGCTGTCTCGTTGAGGTAGACCCAGCGTCATGGCCTTGTTCACTCCTTGATGAGTTTCTGGACTTGATCCCGCTCGGCTATTAGCTGCCTCCAGGGGGCCTTGCAGCCGTCCAGTCACGACAGTCCCTCTCCGAGTAGGTATTACGTTGTCGTTGGCCATCATGCGGATAAATCGTGGTCGTGTTCCAGGACTCCATAATGACAACTTCTTCACCCATTCTTAGCAGATGGTGTTTCAAATCCACTACCGCATCGTAGGCTCGCAGGTCTTGCAAACCAGGGACAAATTCGTCTGGAATCTTAGGGATGAACACCGAGATGCGTAGCGCGCTCCGTCCGAGAGGCAGCTGCACCAGCGCCTCATTCAAGCTAGGGTTGATATCTCCTGACCCTGTCTGCAGAACGTACGACCGACTCGGTTTACTGTAGAGCGGGCCGGTGGTGTTGTCCAGTATGGCGATGGTCACGTGGCAGGGCCAGTCCACTATCCTGCCCTTGGTGTGTGTAGGCTGTTGTTCCTCTTGGCTATCATGTTAGGTGTGAAACGAAGGGGTGAGGGTGATGATGCTGGCGCCTTCTTGTTGACCCTTACTCGTTTCTCCAATCCCGGTCAAATTGCTCTCAGGAAGTTTTTCTCAACACGACGTCAACAGTCTCTTCTGAGGTGACCGACTACTTGACATTACCAGCGTATGGGTCGTCCAGTCCTGCGACGGTCGGCTGTTGATCACAAGTTCTCACATGGGAACACCTCTTATCTCTCACAGCTTCGCCGGTGGTCGGGTTGCCGCGTTTGCAGACTTTAGCTTGAGACTTGGTTAAGGGCTTCACTGAGGCACGTCTCACCGCCCATAAGAAGGTGCTGCTTCACGTCCCGGTCCTTCACTTCATCGACGAAGGTATAGGTTGCCTCCCTCTGAATGAAATCCTCGGGTAACCTACCAAGGGCTCGGTGATCTGACTGCTGGACGGCCCTGGCTTTGAGCTGCAACCGGTAACCCGCCGCCAGATTGTGGTCTCCGAAGCGGCCGTTCACTGCTCCGACGATACCCTTGTGTGTCATTCTGGGTTGCACTCTTAGGTTTCAGGTAGCTTGTCCATGGAAAATGGCGAGTAGATGTGTGGCCTCATGGGCTACCCAACAGTTGTGGTCAGCTACTGCCACGAACTGGCCGTGAAATTTTGTCCAGGACGTTGTTCCCGCCTACCTTGCACCTCAATTAAGCTACTACTGCCAACTGCGTTTTCAGTTCCAGACGTGTGGTTTCTAGGTCGCGTCGAGTCGCCTGTTCGTCGCGTTAGGTAGCTTCTTCGGCGAGTCGAGTGGCTTCTGCGTCGAGTCGTGTCGCTCACAACTCATACTGACTTCACGAAGCCTCGGGTGTTGCTGGCGAACCACCACCATGACTGCTTTCATTTGGCCGTGTTGTCTGTTATTGTTCTCTCGAATTCGCTCTGTATGTCACATTTCGCTTTTCAGTATTTTTCGCAGGCTGATATGTTGTGTTGTCAATTTATTTATCTGCCCCACGATTGCCTGTAAAACTGGATCCGGCTTCTGACAATGAGTGTTATGGAGCGGTTGTTTACAGTTTATGACGACCTTGACAATTTATTGTTCACTACTATTCCGTTGAACACCAGTGCACAGTCGTCTTGAACTCTTCCGTCGTTGCCAGCTCGTCGCGCTCTTGTACAATACGACGGCTGAACAACGCTCCTATGAGCAAACGTGACTTGATTCAACTTGCATTATTACGGCGCCATCTACTCACGAACTTTCGCATAGGACTTCAGCCAGTCTCTGTCTCTTCGGCATCCAGGATCATAAGGACGTAGGGCCGGGGCAGTGGTTCTTAAACAGCTGTGCACGCAACAACTAGCAGGTGGACAACATATTCGCTCACTTCACACGGTCCGCGCGACATTGTACGGTTTTCCACATCTTTGCTTGTTCACTTCCTTTCGATATAGCCGTGTGACACAAGGTAAAGCTGGTCATGTACTCGTATATGAGAACAGTATGGACCATTTCCAGGTACCTGTTTATTCTCCGCGCCCACTGATACAAATGTCTTTGCTGTAGTTATTTGCGTCGCATGTATCCCCCATAAGCAGCTATGATAATAAAGCCGTTAAGTGGTGCCTCCATCGGCGTTCCCACGAACCCGTTGCAACTGGCGAGGAGGAGTTGAAATATTACATGAGCTTTTTATAAATAGAGACGTAACCGCTTTTTCAAAACTTTACACGTCTTATAAGAAGTTTGTTTTTAACAACATCCCTTTGTAATTTCAGTAGACATTATATTAGTTATTACTGCTCGTAATATGTGAACACGATTGAAGGCCTATTTCATCTACTTCTTGCTCTTTTTTATGTAAAAAATGTAGCCATTACGATTGGTTCTTCCTTCCGAATGGGTACATACGGATACATTTTTATGTTGCTGTCGAGAACATTAAAGCAGAATTTTGACACTATACTCGAAACTGGAATTGTTGGCCATAAACCAGTAGAATGCGGAAATTCCTTGGTTCGATTCGCTCCCGGTTCACTCGCTATTTTGGCAGTTCTCCGTATTTTTACTCATTGCGAATATCAGTCTATTGAAATAGATCATGATCGCTTAATACTACTTTAATGTATTCCCTTGCCTAAGTCCACGATAAATAATTTAAACAGTGTCATTAAATAGCCTATGTACTGCTTTCTATGGCAGATAGCATGGGGTATCTCCGGTAAGTGTCCGAACCACTGTGTTCTATTTTCCGCCAAGAGTTTTCCGTTTGTCATGACATCCATACCGCCTCTGGGGAATCACCTTCCTGTGCAATTCGTACCGAGCCTTGCAGGGTGGTAAAGCGGTTGGATATGTGAAGCTAATCATTCTCTTCCATTTCGTGTCGAGGTGTGAAATCCGCTGAGCCATTCGTTCGTGTCTTGTATACGCGTTCAAAACGCGGGGCTTAGGAAAAGGGTCGAGTTTATCACCAATTATCGGGTGTCTAAAAGTAGCTGTAAGCCGGGCGACCAGGGGACGACTTCATGCAGGAATATTTTACTTTGTCGTCCGGAAGGGGCAAATCAGTGTGAGCCTCAATTCTAATGACTGACCTCCATTTCATTCTTGAGCTTGGTTCTTAGAGTTTTTCTCCAGAACTCTCATTCCAGGTGCGATGTGTAGGTAAAGGGCAACGCTTTCGTTCTAGTTATTAGATGAGACAGTATAGCGGAGCGACTGAAATTTTTTGGGGCCACCGCCCACTTGGTTCCATAAACGCATCTCCAGTGTCCCCTACCCTACTCTATAAAAAAACTCTTCATAATAACCGTTTGCACTACCCATTAAGGAAGATAATAACAATGAAATAAGATACCGCATAAGTAACTACTTCACTTTTAGTAAATTCTTAATGCGATGGGATGGACTTGATGAAGTGATACCAGTTTCTTAGTGTCTGGTGTGAGGTCACTTTAGTCGTAAATACGAGAACGGCGCCCTCTGGGTTGCTCAGTTCCAGCGTTCCGTGTCGCTCCCTTGACTTTTAGCGCACCCCAAGGTAATCCTACCGCCCTCAGAGGCGGTACAGCCCACTTTGGGAACCACAGATCTAAATGATCAGAGTTCAATTCCCGGTAGGAGCAGCGGCCGGAACTTGAAGCTGACCACTTTCCTCCTAAGATCAAGGTTTCACAAAGCGCAAGGCTTCGTATCCACGTTAACAGTACGCTTTCGGGGTGTGGTAATGAAACGGGCAACTTAACTATACTGCACAGCTATTGATGGATAAAGTAGGTAGTTGGGTTGAAAGACTGTGGTTCAACTTTAATTAAGGGTTAGGGGCATTTTTCCCCCACCACTTCCAAATTGACACTGGAGCCGCACAACCCCCCTGCATAACAGCTCGTTTCTTGCTTGGGTAATAAGGGGCCGATATGTGAAACGACACACGGTCTCGTACCAAGGCCTGGAATGTTCATATGTTTGAGTCTCTCTCCACTGCTGAGCTTCTTCATTGCATAGTAGTTAGATGAGGGAGCAGCTTCACTGTACATTATCAACTGTCATGGTGAGTAGTGGACGGACACATCCGTTAAAATGCTAGAGTCTGCGGCAATGAAAGAAATTCCTGTTTCCGCTGTTCGTCATTCCCTCGCTTGACAGTATGCGCTCGTCACAAACAATGCCCTGTACTGTATTCATGGTATGAAGATAAGCAGCATGGCACCAGCTTGCCCCCTTGACCTCAGAGTAATTGACTTCATTACTGCAGATGTGTGCAGCAGGCGGTTCCACCGGATGTGCCAGCTTGGAAACCGTTCAAGTGGCATGTCAGTTTTTCTTTTTACATTTAGTTTCACAATCTTGATTTTGAGATCCCGTGTTCTGTTCCGCAAGTGGAAGTTGGATTAAATTGTGTGTACATGATATGCGCAAGAGACAATATCTGTTTACTTCTATTGCGAAGAAAGAATTTCACCGCTATTCTCACATGATTACTTGGACTGTTCTCTTTACACTTTTCGTCAAAAATGAGACAATGCACCTCTCAGATTTTCCGTATTGTATGATCACTCCATATTTCGTAGGTTTACCCAACGTGTAGGTGTGAGATTTCAGTACGTTTTTGAAGTCACATCTAAACGGAAGTAAATTTCCTAACTTCAGACCCAGTTTCCGCAAATTGGTGTCGGTAGCCATAGAAAATTTCAGTACGCGTGTTGGTAGCCATAGAACATTTCAGTACGCAGGTGACGGTCTCTTTCCTATTTGTTTCTGTACGGAGGACAGTTGCCACTATCCATGGGTTTTTAAAGGAGGAAAATGTTGAAATGAAATAAATGAGAGAGTAATAATAACTAGCTTGCTCGTCGAAAAAGTAATAATGAAAATATCTAAGAAACTAGATACTACCCAGCATTATTCACCCCACCCCTCTCCCTCTCCCCTCTCACTCTTGAGACGTATACGGCAACCTGGCAGTCGTTTGTGGTCAATAGCAGTTCCTTTTACTGTTGGCTCCTTCTGTTAAGCCAGATACTAGGAAACTGGCACGGGAATCTGAACAGAGACTTGCTGTGCCCATGTAATGTGATATGAATGGCTGATAAAAGAGAAGTTACAGCTTATCATTCTTTTATTTTTGTCATTATTGTTGCTTTGGTTGCTGGTATACATGCTGGTTTCCTTTATTAGCCCTTTAGAAATTCGGATGTGGCTGGTAGGTCCCCGATCTGATGTCATTTAATGGTTTACCATGTAAGCATTCGTAAACCTAAAGTAATTTGCAGACTGAAGAGTACGGTATACTGGGATGTGACGTCAACAGAAGTTCACGCGAAGTTTCAGAGGAACATGCTGTCTCCATGTTTATGGTTGCGTAGTAAGTCGACCAAGCTTGTTCATAGTATCCGCCTTTAGAACCTTAAATCTTGCATCTTCAATCTTACCCAATGTTTTTGGTTATTTTATTTGTTGATGACTTAAAATATAAATCATCGACAAAATTTTAACTTTTGACAGAAGGTATGTTTTGCTGCGGATTCGCCGTCGTCATAAAACATTAACCCTAAGGTTAATACACCCCTGTACTAGAGTTGACCTATTTTACAGTTCCTACCTGAGCTCTGAGGGGTGCACGCGGTAGCTTAGTTGGTTGAGGCACTATGTTACAAGCTGGAAAGTCGCGGGTTCAAATCCCGATGAGGTAATTGGATTTTTTTTAATTGACCTAATCTTTTCGGCCACATTATGGCCCAGGGGTCGACTCAGTCTCTAACAGAAATGAGTACCAGGAATTAATTAAATAATTTTCCTGGGGAGTAAAGCGCGGCAGGCGCGTAAGGCTGACAACCTTACCGCCATCTTTGAGCCGATTGTCTAGATAATATGGGAACCTCAACATCTCACAACCCTATGGGCCTTCACGGCCTGTTACAGGGATAGCTTTACTTTTTTACCTGAGCTCTGATATCAAAGTCCTGTAGGTGTGAAGGTGATTTGTGTAAACCAATGACCACTAACCGCTTGCCTGCAGGCGCCCTGCTTGCCTCGAAGGGTTTTTGGTTTACCCACGAGAATTTTATTGGTAACAGTTTCTTAATGTTAGCTGATGATGGCGAAGCACGTGGTGATAAACCGAATATCTCACCACTGGTACAGTTATAATTACTTAGATTGCATTCAGGGTCAGCAATAACTGCGGGATTCGGGATTAGTAATGACAGGTGACTTTTTATGAGGACACGAGACATCGCTGTTAAGTGATAAGCATACTTGTTTCGTATTATGAATAGCCCGGGTATAGAATGTTCAGAGTATTTGTTGCTTTTTTTTTTCCCCCGGACAGATACTAGGATTGTACTTTACCTCAGATGAGGCCAGGACCGTTTCTTTCCATATAATTTTTCACAAGTCAGTCTCGCTTTCGACACCGTTGGAAGCGTCGTTAAATAGGGATAAACGAAAAAAAAAAACTCAATGGCCTGTAGTCCGTAAGCGAACTATACCGACGGAGCGACCACCGCTTGTCCGCGAAGTTAGTGCTCACTTTTGCGGAGAGAGGGTGTCACGAGGTCAGCGCAACATATCCCGACGGCCGTTAATTTCGGTTGTCTAGACCTGAGCCGCAATTTCCTTGAAATAGCTCCTCAGTTATCCTCATGAGGCTGAGTGGACTCCGTTCCAGACCCACTGCTTCTCAGGAAATCTAGTAGGGCCGGGAATCGAACCCGGGACCCCAGGATCTGTAGCCAGGAACTCTGACCACTAGACCACAATTAAAATCTTATTGTTTCTTAGGTATGTTTTGTAATATAGACAGTGCTGTAACAGCACTTTGAAAATATCAGTTGTAGATTAGTAAAACCATTCAATTCGTATCNCTGAAGATGGGGGCGATACGTTCCTCCGAAATGTCGGTTAACACAACATATACACGGTGCCAAATCCCAGAAGACTGCTTTCTTCGTATCTTTCTGTTCGTTGATTCATGAGATCCCTCCAGTAAATAAAAGTGTCTTCTAGTTTTCCGTCACCTCAGAACGGTTAATAATGATTCGTGGTGTAGACGATGCATGATATGCTGTTACTCAGATTCTGTGTTTCGACACCGTGTTTTGAGAGCCGGTTTGTCGACGTTTCGAAAATCCTGGCGTAGTCCACGAGGCTAAGGGATGGCGCGCAGCACGATGTCGACACCAAAGAATGTAAACGAATACATTTTATCGAAGGGCACGAAATGGTGCATCCCTGGAAACAAAAGCAAAGAACTGATCCAGCTATCCAGCCACGTATTCCGTATGTATACGCGAGCTAAGTGAACATAATTATTTCATCTTCAAGAATTCGCGCTTACGCAGCAACTAAGAGGAGCGTTTATTCATCACACCCACTTAAAGCAGAACAGCCTGTACAAACGCAAACGTAATTCATCGTTGGTAGAGAGGAAATACAACATGAAATTATTCAGTAGAGGAGGAGTGTAGAGCAAGCTGTTGCACAGGACAGAGGTCGACTGTTTATGTTGCCCGTTTTGTTTTGTTTCTATATTGCAGCTATTGACTGTTGTACCTTAATTTAAGGCAAAATCTTATTTCGCATTGTCTGTGACGTTACAATGGATGGAAACAGAAGAAAAGAATGTAAGAAGGGAAGAAGGAACCAGGGGGAAGAGCCGAAATAATTGTGATGCGTTAATCGTGTTGATATTAAAGTCAGCTGTTTTACCATTATTACAAGATTTAGGATCTATCTCCTAGTAACTGTTGCAGTGAATGTTCTAGGTAGCAACAGGAGATCCAGTATATGTTTTGGAATTCTAGTAAGTTGATAATACGTATACTGAATGATGTGTGGGGTATCTTTGAAGATACCGGATATTAGAGTTGAGCAATAATCTTAACATCGCGATCTGTGGCAGCAACTGACGTGGTTTAACTGACACCAGATGTTTAGACTGTGATTCATAGAGGAAAGGCCGCGTTTCCTGTGGTTGTATCTCATTTCTTTCCGTGAACAAGAGTGATACGATTCATCATCGCTCGTCTTACAAGTCGCCTCAGTCATTTACGCTGTTATTAGAGCGACCGTTTCGGTGGAGTGTAGGATGCAATCTGTGCTCCATATTAGTTTGTTTTATGTTGTCCTTGAAAGGTAACCATTGTTGTCGTGTCTGTGTCGTTTCAGCGGTCACTTCAAAGACAAAATGGACGAAATAGCATGTGCGTTTGGTATATAATTTTTATATTAAAATATACTGTCGTTTCTGTATACGGAAATGGGCGGATAGTGGACAGGAACACTTCGACAGGATGCTTGTGGCATGCTGTGTGTTTGTTGAGAGATAAGAACTAGCACTATAACAGAATGCAAAGCGCTCAGCCCAGGTTGACGATAAGTAACGTCGCGTTCAGGGAACACCTGCGAGAGCATCACTGCATGTGGTTACCTGTTTATCTGCCCGCCCATAACGAACCTGTCCCTATAGACGTTGCTGTGTGGTTGTTTGAATTGCGACATTACAGCGATTCTAATGAGGTGCCGTGTAATTCGAGTGTGAATTTAGACTATGACAGTGTAGCTGACAGCAGTTGTGAGTTACATACAGAGGAATCTCAGAAACTCAACCTTAAAAAAAGTGACGAAATAAAACAGAACTGTCATTCTGAGGTGAAGGAGCATCCTAGTAATGCAGAAAACTCTACTCCAAAGGAAGACATTCCAGGGTTGCTGATTTATGAGGAAGCTTATGTTAAGATTCACAGCAAGGAGGAAGCCCAAATTCGCCATTGTGACATACAGGAATATTCTGAAAATTCTTCCCTAGGTGAAGATATTCCAGGCTTGGTGATTCAGAAGAAAGAAGTTTCTGTTGAGAGTCCTGGCAAGACTGAAGAAAGCTTGATTTGCCATTGGTGCCCTGAAAATTCTGCCACAAGAGAAGATATTCCAGGGTTGCTGATTCAGAAGGAAGAAGTTTGTGCTGAGAATCTCAGGAAAGGCGAAGATATCCTGAACTGCCATTGTGAATGTTCTGAAAATTCAACTTCCAGAGAAGACATTACAGGGTTACAGCAGACACAAGGGGATAGTATTCAGAGTCACAAATGTGATCGTGCCGGTGCTGGCAGTGATGGTGATGATGTATCATTCAAGATTTGCAGTGGTATTGTACTGGGAAATGGAATAGTGCACACTGATGAAGATAACCAGGAAGTATATCAGCATGAAGTAGGTGAATCGCCCAGCTGTAATCATGCGCTGAAATATAACAGCATCCTGTGGGAGGCAAATCCCCTCTATTGTGGAGTAGGCCTAGAAGGGAATGGGAGAGTGATCAGGAAGTTGTGTCATAACGCTTTGGAACACCCAGGCAGCAGTATACATGTAGATTCTGTAGAGGAATCTGGATGGGGTTCCTGCGAAACAAGTGAACCTGTTGTTACAAGTTTCATTGAGTGTGGAGTAGACTGTATATTGAAAACTTGTTGTTCAGTATGTGGGTGTGGAACATTCAGTAGCGAGTTCCCCTTGAATGTATGCAGCAATTGTTGTTCATTGGGAGAAGAAACATGTCAGTGTAGGACAGATCGCAATGCAGACACACATCTGATAGACAGCTGCGTTGGTGAAACAGCTTTCAGTGTTACAGACATAAAGAAAGTAAATGCTGAGATTTATGGATGGGATGTAACACAGAATGTGTCTGGTATTCATGATGACCTTCTTACAGGCATCAGTAACACTGGCAGTGACTGTGATAAAGCAGTCAACTGCCATCCCACGTCAGAGTATTTTGGTGATGGTGATGAAGAGTTAGCGCCTTGTGGTGAAAAGTATGAGGAAGTGCTCCATCATTTGGAACTGACCATCCAGAACCTGCTGGTTGCCACAGGTGACATATCAGGTGATCATGAAATGGAACCTGATGCTGACTTCTTGAAGCTATGTCAAGAAGCACAGGATTTGGCGGAAGAGACTTCTCAGCAGTGTTCAGCCCAGATAAATTCCAAAAGAAATAAGGCCCGAAGCATTACTTTGAGTTCTGATCTGTCGGATGAAGTGTTCATTAATTCTCCATCTTCTGATAATGTGACGCATGCATTACTACAAGAAGTGCACAGGCGTTATACTTCAGACATTAATTCTATATTTGATGATGGCACAAAACCACCTGTGCCCCCAGCCCGGATGAAGAGGAACAAGGAAAGATCAAAAACATTACATGTTACTGAACAAAAAGTTGTAGATGAAACTAAAGTTTCTGATACTGCATCTGACAACTGTCTGGAGAGTCCAAATCATTCAAATGATACAGAATTGTCAGTGGAGAAAGGTAATAATGAAAATAGTTTGCTGGATTGTCAGGAGCTATTAATAATGAAACGCGTTACAGAAAGTACCAAAGAGAAGAGGAATGTCAGGGTGGCTTCTCATTATGAAGACAGAAATTTGTACAGTCATGCGTGCCATGCACATCAGTGTGTTCCGGATTGTGACTCTACAGATGTAGCTGTTGTGTCTGGCGGTTCTCATCCACCATTGGATGGCAAAAATTCTGAGTCCTTTGTACCAGATGACGTAGTAATTAGAAAACCTGACGAGTGTGGTGAATATCTGAACATTGTTTTGACGCGAACTCGACCCATTTCCTCAACAGAATTTCCACCCTCAGAGCAACAAATTGACAGTGTTTCATCTGCCTGTGAGGACAGACTGCCAAGTGAGTCAGTTTCAGCGGAAACCATGTGTGATAAAAGTGGTATTTTGTTGCAAACCCGCAAAGGCAGCACGTCTAGTGATATTGCTGCATGGAAACAGGAACTCCAGAATTCTGGCCTCTTTTATTTGGATGATGAGTGGGATGCAGATTGTATGTTGCAGCCAGACAAGGTAGGCTACATACTCACTTTTGTTGACTGAGCTAGGTGTAACCCTTTTCCTGCTATTGAAATGATTGTTCTATTTAGATTCTGCAAGTCCTACAGATATCTGACTTGGCAAATGCTTAGAAGCTGGCTTATGTTGCATGATTTATACTCTCTTTACTGCGTCAATTGCATTAAAGTAAATGTTCTCTATAGTAGCGTACCAGAAGTAAAGGTGACATCCTTAGGCTGCACCATAGCTCAAGCGGTTAGTCGCTGGCTTCCCAGCACGGCGGCCTGGGTTCGATCCCGGGTCTGGTCTAGTGAGATTTGTGGTGGACAAAGTGGTGCTGGGGCAGGTTTTCTCTGAGTACTTTGGTTTCCCTTGCGAATCTTCATTCCACCAAATTCTCCATCATCATAATCACCCGGGGCAGGTAAAATAGGCCCATCAGTGGCCGCCGTGCTGAGTGGACCCAGCTGGACTCCACCCCCCACTAAGTGAATTAAAAAAAAAGTGACATCCAGAAAATCGCAGATGATCACAGTGTGCAGGCCCATATGGCCTACTCCGTTAATTCATTCATTCATTCATTCATTCAAAGGTAAAGGTGCCTGAGTACCATGTCATAAAGGTGGAAAGGAGGAAGGGCAGTTCACACTTTCTTAACTTCAGTACTAGATGGAGGCAAGCATGAATAATGTGGGGGGGGGGACAAGCAAGGCTTCTCTCTATTTTAAGTGTTTAAAAAAATTAACATTTGAAAAAGAAAGAAACATACCAAATGTTAAAACCAGGAACTCAAATAATTTAAGAAAGTATTCTCTCCTGAATAAAAAAGCATCTTAACAACTTATCACCAAAATTAGCCTTAATTTTCTTGACTGACTTGTAAGTATCTGGATGATGTAATCATGTCTGGAAGCCAATTTTCTTGGTGCTTCCTTGGAATAAGTCCTGGCAGTGCCAGTGGATGTGAGTTGTCATCTTCATGCTCTCACTCACTCACTCACTCATGTAGCTGAGCCCTTCTTGGGAAGCTGCCAAATGTGCAGCTACTCACGAAGTTTCCAGCATTTTATGGAACCTGAAGGTTTATTACCGTGTTCACAAAAGCCCTCCACTGGTTCCTATCCTGATCCAGATCAGTCCAATCCATTCCCTCCCATCCTGTCTCTCTAAGATCCATTTTAATATTTTCTACCCACATATGTCTTGGTCTTCCTAGTGGTCTCCTTCTTTCTGGCCAATATCTTGTATGCATTCCTTTTATCCTCCATTCGTGCTACATGCCCAACCAACCTCATCCTCCTTGACCTGATCATTCTAATTATACTTGGAGAAGAGTACAAGTTATGAAGCTCCTCATTATGCAGTTTTCTCCAACCTCCTGTCACTTCATCTCTATTTGGTCCAAATATTCTCCTCAGCACCCTGTTTTTAAGCATGCTCAGTCTCTGTTCCTCTTTTAAAGTCAGAGATGAGGTTTCACACCCATACAGAACCACAGACAAAATTACAGTATTGTATACTCACCAGTTTAACACTTTGCATATGAGCCCCTGGTACTCACTGGATTCCAGAACTGGTAAGGAAGTGTTAGTGAAGAGAAGAACACTGTCCGTCACTGGAATTGAATCCCATCAATCTCATAGCCACCTGCTGACTGGGCTCTCCAGCTCAGCCCTAAGGTGTCTGGGTTGCTTTTAAGGGACATAATACCCAGGTCAGGACCAGATGTGATAATCCTTATGTATTCTGTTTTTTGGTAGGGTTTCAGCACACAACTGGATGTGCACATGTCTACATTCTGTTTTAGTTATAGATAGTGCATAGCCCAAATATAGTAGTTACTATAGGATTCTGACGATGGTGTATAACACACTGATATGTTGGGATTTTGGACTTTATCCATCGTCCTGGTTTTTAAGATAACAAATAAAAACACGACGTTTCGGAAACTGGATCTGTTTCCGTCCTCAGGTGAAGGACCAGGTCCAGTGATTGAGGCTAGCTCTTTCTAAGGGACCCAACTGAATAGGTGTTTTCCTTCACCTGAGGACGGAAACAGATCCAGTTTCCGAAACGTCGTGTTTTTATTTGTTATCTTAAAAACCAGGACGATGGATAAAGTCCAAAATCCCAACATATCAGTGCCCAAATATAGTATTTCACAGATCTGAGAAACAACCTTTGAGAATTCATTGCGAGTCTTATCATTTGGTATATAAGTTTTTCTACTATTTAATTGCAATTTTTCTCCCATATTCCTTTTCACTCATCCATGTTATTGACTGTTATGTCTAGGACGACTTTTAGCACCATTTCTAATGAGTAGCATGTACAAATTGTCAGTCATTTATAGTATGCTATCAGTACACGGAACAGACATGATGCACTGAAACAAAGGACTGCTTGCTCGTTCATGACCTTCTGCTTAATTTATATTCGTGCTTCACATTAATGGTTGAGTTTATTGCTATGATAACCTTAAATTGTGTAATGAATGTTGAGAAAACCTTTATATAGACACACACAAACAAACAAACACATGCACACAAAAGGATTTGGTTAAGTTGAACAAAATTTCAAGTGCTTAAAGTGCTGTATTTATCACACTTCCAGGGCATCAGTCTGCTGTCCTTTCAGTTTCAAGGCTCTGTCAACTTGATGATTATAACTTCTGTCCCCCCACGTTTTCCATACCCATACTGGCCCATGAGTGGTTCAAACATAGTCACTCTTCTTCTGTCTCCTGTTTGTTGACGTTGGTTCCTTAATAGAGGCAGGTTACGTCCAAGATTCCTTTTACTTCTATATATAATCCGACTTTATTGCAAGTCATGTACTTTACATGCTGCGTGCTTCATGCTGGCTATTTTGCTTGGCTTACTTTTCAACCCTGAGGTTGGAGGTGACAAGTTCCTCCAAAATGTTGTTGACTTTCAGCGAACTATGTGGCATTATATCTCAGAAGATAGAACTCCTCAGTGTATTTTATTGTTAATCTGTTGTTTAACTTTGGTCATGAAATTAGTGACTGATCAGATATTACACGTATTTTGGGATATTTCATTTAATGCTGTTTTATTCTTAATTGTGCCAAATTTCACTCTAATTAAAATAGCTTCATATTCTTCAGGCAGTGTTACGGAGAGCCCTTACTATTTTATTTCCTCTTTTTTATTCTGTCCGTTCAGAATGGTGTTAAAACATTTCTTTCTTATTTTCAGGTTATTATGAGTTATTTCTTTTTACTAGGGGCGTTAAAAATGATTGACACTTCACAGTAACCATTTATTGGAACAAAATACATACAGATTATATTAGAGGTAATCCCCACCAATGTCTGTGCACCTTTGCCATTGTTCTGGCAGTTTCCTTATTTGTGCAGCATACCATTCTTTGGGGGTATCCCGGCGACACTGCTGGAAAACTGCCTGAAGCTCATCATTGGAGGTGAACGTCTTACCCTGCATGACATCTTTCATTGCATCGAAGAGAGTGTAGTTGCTAGGGGCAAGATCAAGCGAATATGGCGGATGAGGCAGCACAGTGTACCCTAGAGTACCCAGGATGGTAAAGGTCTGCTGACTGCCATGTGGTCATGCATTGTCATGTTGGAGAAGAACTCCACACCCCCATTTTCCGTGGCAGAATTGCTGAATGTGTCGGCGGAGTTGGCACAGTGAATTGCAATACCAATCAGTGTCAATGATCATTTTGGGGGGCAGCCAATCCAACAGAAGGATCCCCTCCTGATCCCAATACACAGCCACCATTTGCTTCCGGACGAATAGTGCCTGTCGTGACTTCTTGGGAGAAGGGCTCCCAGCGCGCTTCCACTCCATGGACTGGCGTTTCTTTTCTGGAGTCTCATGCCAGAACCATTGACTTGTCAGCAGTGACTAGATGCTCAAAGAACTCTGCTGGATCCGTACTATGCAGCTGTAGCAACTGTTGGCATGTCTCCACACGCTTCTGCTTCTGCTTTTGCTTCTGTGCAATGGTGAGAGAACAGGCACCCATAGAGCACAGACCTTTTTCATCTTCAAGTCCTGATGGATGATGGTGTGCAATGTTCCGCATGTCAAACCTGTTGCATTCTCTAGTTCTCTAGTATCAAGTCAAACACATGCTGGGTACTGTCTTGTGTGCATAATGTTGCTGGACACCCACTGCTTTTGCCTTTTTTGGCACAGTCCTTGCCGTCTTTGAACTCTGCTATCCAGCGAAACACGGTTCTGTGACCTGGTGCTGCTTCCCCACATACGGCTGCTAACCTCGTGTGAATGTGTGAAGCAGCCACTCCTTCCCTCCAGAGAAACCACACAGTCCACTGTTGCCCGTGATTGTCTGTTTCCATGTCTGAGCGTTGTCCACGACTGCACCTGCACACCGCCATGAATGACACAATACTGTTCGACCTGTGCACGGTAGCAGCGTCATCTCGTGGCCATAGGCGCCACTATAGTATGTCTTCCCACATACATCGGCTCGCATTTGACACTGCTACTTTTCCGGAGTTATGGAGGGAGTGTCAATCATTTTTGAACAACCTAAATAATTTAGTGTTCAATATATTATTTTTTAAATTCGTATTTTGAATCCAAAAGAGAGAAATATGACAGTTATATACATTATATTTACTGAGTTCTTTTTTCTGGATTATCATTTGTTCCAGTGGTTTTCATCAAATGACTCAGAAGGACGGGTATACTTTTTTGAAGAAAACAGCAATGTGTCTTCCTGGACTTTACCAGACTTCGGTAATGCTGGATGTGATGTAAGTACACGTCAAGGATTTAGTATACCTTTAAGGATAGATATTTGTGATCTGTTCTTATGCGTTCCTTACATTAGTGCAACTGAACTAAGGTGCGTTAAAGAATGCTAATGGGAAGTTGTGTCTTTCTGTGTACATATTTCATTTTCAGAACTATTTAAAAGGTATTAAAAAAGAAGGTATTGAGGGTTTATGCCAAAAGCTTTCAGGAGTGTTAAATTTACAGAGGATTCTTTGTCTAAAACTACATCTTAGATTTATATGCAAGTAAAGCACGATTTAGGATATGTTGGTGTTAACTAGAATGTATTTATTCTGTTTAAGAATCCTACACATCCTCTTCATCCAAACCTAAGTGAATCGGGAGAAGAGGCAAAGAAAGAAGCAAAAGATGACCAGTATGTGGGTACAGATGTTCAATTACGTTCAGGTCAGCAAGAGTGTCAGCCTGAAAGCAGGGTTCAGCATCGCATGGTCAAAGCTCATTCCATGGTGTTGGCAGATGCTAGGTGAGTTCATGAAAGGGTTTGCATGACTGGCCCAGAAGTCAAGTAACCTAAGGTATTTTCTCATATTAATAGGAATGTTTAGATTAAAATGTGCCGGTCAGTATGTTGTCAGTATGTACCTTTGTGAGTTGAACATTGAACATGGAGGATCTCATTTCAAAATTTTTTTTTTTTAATTTAATAAGTAATTTGTTTTGCGTTCAGTGGAGCTTAGAAAAGCAAACAAAAGAACCTCAGTTTTTTTTTTCAAAAGTAAATGGCATTTGTAATTTTTTGTCAAAACTATGACATAACGTACTGTTATGACTTACTGTGTGTCTCTAATCTTTATGAAATGTAGTAAACCACAGTTTGCTAGGATAAACAGTTCTCGAGGAATAAGAGTAACCTCTATTTTTTGGGATTTTCAGAATATTAAGGGGAGACTTAAACTGAACAATTTTGTATTCTCAAGTGTCTAGCACCTACATAAGTATGTCCTTTACTATCATACCAACTGTGGTCAAAATTTGTGCAGTGGTGTGGAAATGTATACAGAACAAACAGGCATTCTTCTTTACTTATTAGAAACTGTGAATTTTTAAAAATTCACAACAAGGCTAGGATTTACACTTCGTTGTATAGATGTAGATTGTTATCTTCTTGAGTTAGTTGTGTGCCAAGTAACAAACATCAAAATATGACCAGTGGTTGAGAAGTGAATTAATGTCATTAAACACAGTAACTGAACAAATATCACAGCATACAACAAGCCATAAGATAGCCAGCCACATGCAACGTGGTGGTTTTTTAGCTAGTTAGTGCACAACATGACAATCTCTTGAACTGTTGTTCAATGACATTTACCATGATATTAACCAGCAGTCACATGCTTGCTACTCTCCAAGCCATCTTTGTCAGATGTTACATATTTTCTTACATCAAAGAAATCACAAGTGTAATATTTGATAGAAAGTTATGAGTGGCAGGATGTTTTTATTAATATTTTTTGTAATCTTTGCATAAAGATACACTGTAACCTTCCATCTTTAAACCATTATAATTAGTCTTGTATTTTTATGGTATTTTTAAACTGTCTAAAGGAAATTTAGCATATAAGAGTGAGTATGGTCCACACATATTAGCAATCAGTTAATCGTAATAACCTGACAGTGATATTGTTCTTGACAGTAGAAAGAAGCAGACGTCTAGCAAGTCATCATCAGTCCCAAGGAACTGGCCACAATTATGGGATGGAAACATGGTGAGTGAGTGTCTTGTACAAAGCCAATCATTTTTTTTGCAGTAGGTTAAAAAAAAGAGAACTTCATACAGGTTGCAAAGGCAGGAATGTTTCCCTTTAAGATTTCTCCTGCTTTAATGTTATTTTCATGTTGTAGTGACCGTGTGCTGGGTTTGGATTAGAAGTTGGGTTTACTGGACATCACTCTTGACTGTTGCCTCTGTTGTCACAGTCATATTGTGAGGTTTGCAGTTCTGATAACAGAGACATCTTGTTGACATGTGGCTCTGTATACACCACTTTGTTGCAGACCAGTTGGAAAACACCGCAGCAAAGGGTTCCACTGGTCTGATATCTTGATTGCCAAGGTCTCTAGACCCATCTTTGTTTGATTTCTTATTATGGGGTCTTATGACAGATGGTCAGCAGGACCAATGTACAGATGAGAATTGGATGCCTTATGTCGAATTGTGTATGTTGAAGCTTATATATGTAAACACCCCAGATTGATGTAATGGGCAATGAACTCTTGTTTGAATCGAGTAAGACTGTGCATTGAAAAGTGTGTCTGACGTTTTTTAATAGTTACATAGCTTACAAAATGTACCAATAAATTCACCTGATTAATACTGTCTTGTATATGCATAACTATAGACAGGGTTCGGATCTGTGTCTCAATTTATGGACCTCATAATATCTCAACACATACCACATATAAAACACAGTTTTTCTGTTGTCGTGTTTGTGTTTGTTGCCATGGGAACATGTTTACTGAGCCATTGCCCAGAATCGACCATGGCGCTAACCACAGAAAACATCGCTCTGTTGTTGCATGGGTGTATGTTGTGGGCGTAACCTAGCAATGGTTGCAGTTTACAGAGTCACTGCTTAGTGACGGGTCTGTACGCCACATTACCCTCATTCATTTTCTCGTGTGTGCACCTGAAACATTTGTAGCTCCTCAGTAATTAGAAACAACCAATGTTGCATTAAATTCTATAACCTGACACTACCTCCTGAATCACCACGCAAAATGTGGCAGATCAATTGTGAAGCACCCCATTTGTAAAGCGCTGCTGCTGATGCTTATGCCTACTTCAATAAATCAAATCATGTTGGTGTAAACTACTTTTGGTGCAAGAGAAATGCCACTACCTGATTAAAGAAACCGTATCACCATATAATTGTTATGCTCCTACTGAGAAATTGCAGTTCCAAATTGAAGATGACTGATTCATGGGCATATAATAATAATGTTTGGTACTTGACCAATGCTTCTGTGAGGATTTAGATTTGTAAGTTTATTGCTTGAAATTTGATTTGCTGTATTTAAGGCGATGTTAGTTACCAGTCACGATAACTTAACTTTGAACCAATAAGAAAAAGGTTCATGGTTTTCCTGTCTCTGTCATGTGTTCGGCTATCATTATACCTTACTAGTCTTTGTACTAGAGAATTTGTTATGACCCATGACCCAGTATGTACATCTAGATGTATAAGTATGCCACACAAAATTAATGATAAAATGTATATTGGTAATTTTGTTCAGAAGTTCATTTGTATAAATATATGTTTATTGCAGTGTGTGCTTAAGGAGGGAACATTAAATCGCACAAAAATTACGGAGAATGGCAAGAAGTTGCGCAAGAACTGGGCACCAGCCCATGTTGTCCTTACAGAACTTTTTCTGCTTTTCTTCAAGGATGCTAAAACATTTGAGACCATGGTATGTATTGCTCAGTTATTTCCTATCTTGTACTTTGTAATAAATTACCTGCCTTTATCTTTGTACTTCATTTTACTGATCCTTTGGCTAATGTGTGATTTTGTGGTCAATGAAATAGGAGAGGTCTGTGAAACTTGTATGCTTCCTTCTCACTTTAGAATCTGTTCTTATCCTGGACCATTATCAGAGGAAGAACAGAAGGGTTTGATGAAACAGAAACTTGAAAATGTAATTGTAAATTATATAATATGCTTGTTACCCTAATAGTTGATTTGTGTGGAGTTAATTATTGCCATTTAAGTTTATTTAAAATTTAATTTAATTCAGCAGATAGAGACTCAATGCCAAAGTAGGTAGGGAAGATATTTTCAAACCAGCGATTGGGAATGAAATTTTATGCAAAATTACTAATGATAATGGAGTTACAGTAGTAAACCTCACCACATTAAAAAATCTTACTGTCAAAAGTATGATGTTCCCACATCGTAACATTCATAAATTAACTTGGACATCTCCTGATGGGAAGATACACAACCAAATTGACCTTATTTTGATAGATAGGAGATGGCATTCAAGTATGCCTGATATCTGATCGTTCAGGGCAGCAGATTGTGATACTGACCACTACTTGGTGGTGGCAGAGATTAGGGAAAGACTAGCAGTGAGTAAGCAAACAATGCAGTGTTCATATGGAGAGGTTCATTCTCAAGAAATTAAACCAGATAGAGGGTAAATAGCCATTTCATGTTGAAATCTGAAATAGGTTCCCAGCTTTGGAAAATGTAGACACAGGTGTGAGAGACAATATCAGAATTTCTGTCAAAGAGACTAGGTTATTATGAACTGAAGATGCATAAGCCATGGTTTGATGAAGGATGCTCAGAATTATGAGACAAAAGGAAACAAGCCAAATTGCAGTGGTTACAGGATCCAAGTGAAATAAATGGAGATAATATGAACAATATAAGATGTGAAACCAGCAGCCGTCTCAGGAATAAAAAAATAGAATATATGAAACACAAAACTGATGAGCTTGCAACGAACAGTAAGGACAACATTAGAGACCTGTATAGAGGAATAAATGATTTCAAGAGGGGTTACCAACCTAGAAGTAACTTATTGAAGGATGAGAATGGTGATCTGCTTGCAGATTCCCACAACATTTTGAATAGGTGGAAGAACTACTTCTCTCAGTTATTGAATGTACATAGGATCAGTGATGTTAGGCAGATAGAAATACGAGTACATCCAGCTGAGCCATTAGCACCTTATCCTAGCCCTTTTGAGGTTGAAATTGCTATTGTGTAATTGAAAAGTTATAAATTGCCAGGTAGTGATCAAATTTTTGCAGAACCGATTCAAGCAGGAGGTGAAATATTACATTCTAAGATCCATAAGGTAACTAATTCTATTTGGAATAAGGAAAAAATTGCCTGATCAGTGGAAGGAGTCTTTTTATTGTACCTGTTCTCAAGAAGGGTGATAAAACTGACAGTAGTAATTATCGGGGCATATCGCTGCTATCAACTTCATACAAAGTGTTATCCAATATTCTTCTCTCAAACTTAAGTCCATTCATATATGAAATTATTAGGGATCATCGGTGTGGGTTTCAACATAACAGATGAACTACTGATCAGATCTTTGCATTCATCAGATACTGGGAAAAGAATGGGAGTACAAGGAGACAGCACATCAGCTATTCATAGACTTCAAGAAAGCGTATGATTCAGTTTGGAGGGAAATATTGTACAATATTCTGTTAAGAGTTTGGGATACCAATGAAATTATTCAGGCTGATTAAAATATGCTTAAATGAAACGTATGGTAGAGTCCGTATTCCTCTCCAGAATTGTCTAAAACAAGGAGATACTTTATCACCACTCCTTTTCAACTTTGCTTTAGAATATGTCATTAGGAAGGTCTAAGAAACCATGTGGGACTGAAATTAATTGGGATACATCAGCTGTTGGTCTATGCTGATGATGTGAATCTACTGAGTGATAATATAGATACCATAAAGAGAAACACACAGACTTCAGTTGACTCTAGTAAGGAGGTTGGTCTAGAAGTAAGCACAGAGTATATAACTGGGCACTAAGTATATATTGCTGTTCTGTAACCAGAATGCAGGGCAAAATTATGACATAAAAACAGGTAGCAGATGTCTTGAAAATGTGGCACATTTAAAATGTTTGGAAATGTCTATAACAGGTCAAAACCTGAATCAGGAGGAAATTAAGAAGAGATTGAACTTGGGTAATGATTGCTACCATTCAATCCAGAACCTTCTGACTTCTCATGTGCTGTCTAAAAACATAAAAATTAGAATATACAAAACTATAATTTTGCCTGTGGTTCTGTATGGGTGTGAAAGTTGGTCTTTGATATTAAGGGAGGAACACAGACTGAGGGTGTTTAACAATAGGGTGTTGAAGGAAATATTTGGACCAAAGAGAGATGAAGTGACATGAGATTGGAGAAAACAGCATAATGAGGAGCTTCATAACTTGTACTCTTTTCCAAGTATAATTAGAATGATGAAGTGATGTAGCACAAATGAGGGAGAAGAGGAATGCATGTAGGATATGGGTGGAGAAATCAGAAGGAAAGAAACCACTGGGAAGACCAAGGCATAGGTGGGTGGACATTATTAAAATGGATCTTAGGGAGATAGGATGGGATAGCATGGATTTTTTTTTTTTGCGTCCTGTTGCACTGATTCACGTTCATGATGTGTCTTTGTACCAACCGTCTTACATTGCACACAGTTTCACCTTTCTCCCCACTGCATGTTTCGGCACTAATGTGCCATCTTCAGGTGTGGTTTTATTTATGTCAAACCATTGCACTGTATGCCATCATGTCTCCTTTATAAAATGATTAAAATGTGGATATGTCATGATAATAAAGTTTATATATTAAAACTTTTCAAGATTTATCATCTATATGCCGTACTTCAAATTCGCGAGTTATGTCGATCCTCTCCTATGGGAGTCCTCTTCCTATATTCTTGTATATATTGTGTGCTGTGTTGTGTCCTTCCCTTGTGATTGTGTGTGTTATACTGCAGTACAGTGCCTCTCAACCTTTGTCAGACCACGGCCTGGTAAATTCTTTTTTCTGTAAAACGAGAGCCCGGTATAATTGATGCCAAGGACCAGTACTGGCCCATGGCCCAGTGGTTGAGAAACACTGGTGTAGATGGTGTGTGGAATTAAAACACATTCTCACTAATAAGAGCTTGTTTATTGTGGTAGGCAACTGGGTATATTATTGTAGTAATTAATGCAGAGCCTACTTAAATTGCCGCAAGAAGAGTGAAGGAATAATTGGTGTCGGGGCACTGAGATAGAAGTGAATAGATGATATTGAGAAGAATATGAGAAATCTCTGGAAATTATTAATTGAAAATTGGAGGCAGGATGTCATTTAGTCAGCTTTAAGCCCATTAACCAAGCAAATTTCATAGATAGGCAGGTGGACTTTTAACCCTAATAGTACCATTATAAATTAAATTGTTGGCAAAAAAATTTGTAACAGCCGCTGTAGATGACATTGATCCTCTTAGTCAGCATACGTGCCATTTTCGCATTGCTGCATGCAAGTGCTAACTGGAGGTAGAATGGAAAAAGCGCTCAGGCAGTGATAGGAATTATAAATGTTTAATACCTCAGTAATTCAAATTCAGAATGTTCGTTGTATGTCAGAATTTATTTGGTACATTGTGTGTGTTTAGGTTCCTCAGAATGGTGTTTAATGAGTCATTTAATTATGTTTATGTAGGGAATAGAATGGGGAATGATGCTTTGCATAGTTTCTTAAATTTGATTGTTCTAGAAAGAGAATTGTAATGGGAGGGGATTTTTTCCATGGCAGTGACAGAATGGAAGTCACTTGTTTTAACTTCTGTATTTTCTTTAATTTTAACAGAAAATTTCTCATGGAGAGAGTGCTTCAGGGGCAGCACAGCCAGAGTTCTCTATAGATCTGAATGGTGCATTGCTGGAGCATGGAGAAAAGGCATCAAGTCGACGTAATGTATTTCTTGTAACAACAGTGCTTGGTCTACAGGTACTATTGCAGTGTGAAAATGCTCAACAGGAAGAAGAATGGTACAAGGCCATCCACAAAGCTATCAAAGATCTTGTGAGTAAAGGTATTATTAAAATACCAGACCTTATTAAAAGACATCCATCTTCAGGTCATCTTTATATATAACATATTGTAGATCATTACCAGCCAGAAGGAAAGAGACCAGTAGGAAGACCAAGACACAGGTGGGTGGATAATATTAAAAAGGATCTTAGATAGGATGGATTTGTCTGGCTCAAGATAGGGACTGGTGGAGGTCTCTTGTGAACATGGTAGTGAATCTTTGGGTATCATAAAATGTTGGGAAATTCTTGGCGGCTATACAACTGGCGGCTTCTCAAGAAGGACTATTGAACTCCACGTATTTAGTTAGTTAGTGTAAAAATACACTTCATTATTTTAAGCAGAGTATATCCTCAATTTAATGGACTGATTGGGAGGAGGGGGTGTCTGTTATTGCTGAATGTCCCTAAAATTGCTTCTGTATGAAACCAAAATTCAATTAAAAAACAACTAATATAATTTTGAAGTAGAAGGCAGCCTTACATGAAAAATGACAAATTTTGCTATTATGTATCATGCATTAGAAAATAATAATAAATTACTTGTCTCTCCTTTAACAAGAAAGAACTGCACATTGTGTAGTATGTTCAGAAGAGGAATCACTTTGCTTTCCTAGCGAGTGATTGACACCACTTTCTGAGAAAGTGTTAGCATGACTGATGAAGTGCACTTACATGACATATCAACCAAACTGTTATGGGAAAGTACTGGCATGTCAACTGGAGAATAATGGGGAGCTACCAAAGAATTTTGTCTGTTAAATCTGAAATAATTAAATGAAAAATTTACTGTAATTGCAGTTTGTGAATATAGAATATAATGAACACTATATGCATAACAAGAACTGATGTAGGATTTCATTTTAATTGCAGCCATCTGCATATGATGCAAGTCCAAGGAATAAAGCAGCAAAACTAAATCCCCAGCACTTGAGTTCAAGCTCACCCGAGGAAACAAAAAAGTCCTCTTACATTGGACGTTCAAGATCAGTGAAATGTGTGTAAATAGCTTTCATTTTTAATGTATAATTAGTCTGAAATATTTGTTGCCTCTACCTCAACCTCACACCTTTCTTTGTTTACACTCACTTGCTCACTCATCTATTTCATCAACCTCCCCCTCACACACGCACACACACACGCACACCCACACCCACATGCACGTGCACACCCACTCTCGCGCGTGCAATCATAAGTTGATTTTTCAAAATTTCATCTTGACACTTGTTAGTGCCAGGAAAAGAGATTTAGTCCAGTCAGTTCCATTTTATGAATACCTCTGCAAATGATTTTAATCTTCCTACTTGGTATACAGGTTAAAATTTAAGTGGTAAGTTAACCATTGTATAGGACTGTCCAAGCACGAACTCTGGAGTTCTAGTTATAGATATTTATTCAGTGCTGTGTCATAACATTTTCTTGTTAACAAAAACTATTAGACAAGTCTCAAGTTTTACTACCATTTACTTCACTTTAGTATAGTTTATTTTAGTTTATTGAGTTGAGTTTCTTTACAAGCATAGAATTATGTCCACTTAACACTAGGTTTTCATTGTACACAGGTTCGGTGCTTAACAAACATACTGTAGCGTGTTTTGTGTGTCCTGCCACGAATAAGTTCACGCCGTTCTTTGATATAGCGAGTTTATTACATTCGCTCGCCTAACACACACTTTACAAACATTTACACTTGCAGTGTTACAATCACTGCTCACAATAACTCTGCGATGCTGGACTATCTCCTCTGGCGGTTATTCCAAGACTCACTTCCAAGGTGGCTTGATCACGACTGACCTCTTAGCTGGCTATTCCGAGACTGAAGACTTCTCGTCGAAGCTGGGCTTTTATAACCTCGGCCGCTGCTAGGCAAATGAACCCTCTTTTATAACCATGGAGACTCCTGTTAGAACTACAATGGAGCAATTGTTGTTTCCTATGCAACGGTCTATTCTTGTGTTTCCATAGAAGCGTCTCTTCTAGATTCCAGACACGTTACATTGCTCCCTTCTAAAGGTTGTTCATCCCCGAACAGCCTAAAGGTTCTCCCTCGGTTTTGATTCCGCGGTGTTTTGCTAGCAACTTCTTCATTCGGCCTTGGTGTCCTTTGCGCGTCTTAGTGCGCTGTTTATTTTACTGCATCCGCCCCTCTCTTCAGTTGTGCTCGTCCTGAGCACTCCCGTGGTCCAGAATTTGTTGGTCGCCTTGTTTCACATTCATTTGTTCTCCATACATCCTCGTTGGGGAGGCCGGTACTTCTACGTTACTGGTTCCTCCCATAAGGGCAGTTTCCCTTTTTCCGTTTTGGAGGGGGTCGACCCCTCCACAGTGTCCACATTCTTATTTTCCGTAATGGGACAGGTGTGAAAATTCGCTTAGCCATTTCCAATCCCTTTGTCCTCCTGTGGGTCTTGTTAAATTCCCACTTGCTTCCAAGCCGTAGCTGGTCCCCGAAGTCTCTATTCTTCATTTCCTTGGTGCCTTCCTGGGGCACTAGTTGTTTCCCTCTGGGAGTCCATCCTTTCTGGATTCCTCTTGTAGACTGGTCTCTGGTCCAATTACTCTGCCGTCTCTGTTCGGTTGGTGGTCCTTCTCTCCGCTGGCTTCCGAAGGTTCCCTGGGGAGTTTCCTTCTTGGAGTCATTTCTCCAACGTGGTGCCACTGTCGCGCGACGGGATGTCATTTTGTGTGTGATGGCCAATTCCTTTTGGGGCCCACGATTTTCCCCTGCCGAATCCTTCAGTTTCTGGCGGTGGCGCTCCGCGGCCAGTTTCTGGTCCCTACGCCGTTTCTTCGGTTCTCCGACCGGTATTCTCGAGGCGTCTTCTACGGGGACTTCTCGATGCTCCAGTACGGACTGCATCACTTCTGGGTGGGGCTCAATCTTCTCGTGGGTAGTTCTCTTCTCTTCCCCCCAGGCTTTCCAATCGGCCATCATCTGTGCGTGTCTGGCCTCCGCGGCTCTGAATTCCTTCAGCATCTCGTCTGTTTTTTCTTGGCCAGCGCTAATTTTCTTCAGCAGAAGTTCCAACATTTGCTGCGTTTCCATTTTTTGTTGTTGTTGGACGCGTGTTAAAGTTCGAAGTCACTTCTGACACCAATGTAGCGTGTTTAGTGTGTCACGCCACAAATAAGTTCACGTCGTCTTCTGATATAGCGAGTTTATTACATTCGCTCGCCTTACCACACACTTCACAAACATTTACACTTGCAGTGTTACAATCACTGCTCACAATAACTCGGCGATGCTGGACTATCTCCTCTGGCGGTTATTCCAAGACTCACTTCCAAGGTGGCTCGATCACGACTGACCTCTTAGCTGGCTATTCCGAGACTGAAGACTTCTCGTCGAAGCTGGGCTTTTATAACCTCGGCCGCTGCTAGGCAAATGAATCCTCTGTTATAACCATGGAGACTCCTGTTAGAACTGCAATGGAGCAATTGTTGTTTCCTATGCAACGGTCTGTTCTTGTGTTTCCATAGAAGCGTCTCTTCTGGATTCCAGACACGTTACAATACAAACAAACAGTATGTACAAACTTCTTGTATTGCTGAAATCAGGTCAGTTACTATCTCTGCTGATAACCACCACTGTTCTACCGTTACTATTTCTGTTTTCAATCCATTTTCTCATTTTACATTTTAGCTTGCAGCTAAACTCAAGGGGTTACTGCCATTTAGTGTAATTCAATGTGAGCACCATTGATGATTGTACAGACAACGAAGCAAAACGAAACTTCACCCCACACCTGAAAGAGCATTTCCACAGGCACCACAGCGATATCCCCTGAAATATTTCAGTGCAAAATCCTGAAGAGACTGCACTTTCACTGTACATGATGTCTTTGATATATGCCCCCCAGAAGAAGTTCATGGACCAGGACTTCATGGGGACCAATTAATCTGCCTTCCCCTACCAGTCCATCAACTGGGACATCATTTGTGCAGAGCAGTAAGTACAGTAGTACCAAAATGGATCAATACACTGTCTTGTTGGAAAATGAGACCATCAACCCAGCTTTGCACTTGGAGCCACTGTACACACTGTTCTGGACAAACAGTTTCCTGGTGGATGGTTTGGCAAGGAAGGGCCAATTAATTGACCCCCACAGAGTCCTGACTTAACACCCATGGACTTCTTCTTCTGGTGCGGGCACATCAAAGTTGTTGTGTGCCGAAGAATTATAGCAGCTATTGCTGCGGTGCTTGTGGATGTGCTCTGTTGGGTGTGGGGAGAAGCAGAATTTCGTTTTGATGTCAGTAGGGCCATCAGTGGGGCTCACATTGAATTGCACTAAATGGTAGTAAAACTTGAGAGATCATATAATAGTTTTTGATAATAAGAAATTTTTGTATCAAAACAATGAATAAATATTTGTAACTAGAACTCTGGAGTTCTTTCTCTGCCATATGGAAGTAGAAAATCAAAAAGTATCTGTATGCTTAGGATTGGTGTATGATATCAGGACTTCTCTTAGCATCACATCTCATGTTCTTAACTGACTTTATATTATAGCATTGAATGTCAGAATAGTGGCTGGCACTCCTGTTTCATTTTTGGAGGTAACATGTTGGCTGTGCTGACTGAGCTTCAAGTGGCTTTCCAGAATTCATGTTCACACTTCTGGGATTGTTTCTTAAAATGGGGCAACAACTGATTCCTACAAAATATTTCCAGTACTTGATTCTTCTGTTCAATACTATATATAAACCATTGCAGTTTGAAAGGAGGAGGTTAGTCTTTATCATCTGGAGAAAGACGTTTAAGTGTCCCAGTACTACAAGGCTGATGGCCATGTTGTTAACTGGGTTAACAATTTATTGCCATGGATCAGGGGATTTTGAATCTTGTGCTGCTACAGATCTACCAGCTATATTTTAACTGTGGGGGGGGGGTTGTGTATTGGCGTTGCCATTGAGGAAATGCAGTGCTTGGCCAGCTGGATTGTGCAATGCACTGGTGAATAAATTGATAAATTTGACACATTGTTAATGAAGTTTGAACAGTACATGGTACAGCAGTTAACAGTTGCTTTGTTGGTCAAGAAGTTCCTCTGCTTTTAAGGAACTAAAGCCTTATTACTGTATTCACAGAATCCTGGCTTGATTCAGCTCAGTCCAGTTCACAAAACCTGTTTTTCTAAGCTCTGTTTAAGTGTCATCCTTCCATCAGTGCCTAAGTCTCAAATTTATCTACTCCCTGACATTTTCTGACCATAATACTCTACATTTTTCATGTTTCTTTAGTGCATACTCTGTGTCCTGATTATCCCATCCTTGGTTTAATCACCCAAGTATTACTGCATACACTATGCAGCCCACTTTAGTAATTTTTGTGTTTTAGTTTCTAGTGGAAAGTTGTTTTCTTATTCATATGTGTGTATCATTTGTTCTTGACTTTAGTTGCACGTTTCATAGAAATATTATGACTAGTGCATTGAATTTGTCTACCATTTCCCAGAACACGTACCTTTGATCTGCTGTGTGTGAAAATTATCCACAGCTCAAAAAGATAAGGAGAGATATCTAATCAGGCAAGCAAATCTTCAAGTGCTGTTGTTGACAGACTGTCCTACTGGAACTGTATCCTGCAGTGTCCATGTGAATAATTGTGTGTTGAAGATTAGCATTTGGCAAACACATCTAAGGAAGAAGTGATTTCTTGAACACTGGGCATTGCATATGAAGAAAATATGGATATTTGGTTCATACAATGTCAGTTCTCCTGGTATGTTGTTTTTAGTTCAACATTAGGGTAGGTGAACATTGATATGTTATGTTTATGGTTATAAGGCTCATAGGTGAATAGATAAATCTAATATTGTGAATGTTAGCATGAATGACATTATATATGTGGTCAGGAATTTGTTGGTGGTAGATGTACTTAAGTGAAATAACAGCTATACAATGCTGTAATGAGATAAGATGTACTCACAGTTCATTGTTACATACTGTACTATCCTGACAGCTTAACCCCTGTTTATGTTTATAGGTTGTATTGTTTTATTCACACATGCAGGCACATAGCATAATGCTGTTATCACCATCTGCTGGTGAGATTTAGAATGTGTGGAACTTTACATTCATATGTGGTGTTTAAACACAAGATTTTACTTCCATATTTTCCTTTTTATAATAAAATGTATTATAATTTGCTTTTACTCATTATTTTTTTTTTACATGAAATATTAACTACAGAACTGAGAGGTTAGTTTTGTGTGTTAGCAGTAAAAGTAACTTCAAAAGATGGGAGCCAAGAAGACTTAACTGCAAGTTCTGAGGAGAGTCAAACCAAGATCCGCAATCGCCTCAAGAAGTTCTTCCATCGTAGGCCAACCAAAGAGATTCTGGTCAAGAAAGGCATCTATAAAGGTAATTTTGTTGCAGGCTGATGTTTTGTTTCTTTGTTAAACATATTTTTAAATATTATATTTTCCTATAAAAATTTACTTATATTTTCTGTAGGCTTCAGTATGCTGTTGTTTGTGATTTGAGCAACATGCAAGTAATATTCGATGTCCATTAATGTTCAGTTCTGCATGTCTGGACTGCTAGTTTCAATGCGTGCAGTAATTATTTTGTGTAGATAGTGACATGACTTTCAATGAAATAAACAGTGTTCTTGATGTAAGGTAGTGGTTAAATTGTCCCTGTGTTTAGTGTTCAAGAAAGAATCTTACGGTGGTTAGATTAGGACTTCTAGGTGATCAAATAACTGAACCCAACTTGCAATTGAGTGGCCAGAAACTCTGTCATATAAGGATTCTAGAACATTCACACTGAATTGCAGGAAAAATGCCATCATGTTGAAAACTAACTGTTTCATGTGCAGTGTCACCATTTGTAGAAGTACATACAAGGTGCATCAAGTACTTTCTCATGAAATGATGGCGTTGTAGTAAAGTGAAGGAAGGCATGATCACAGATTTCAGGTGCATCACAATAAGATGAATGGAATGGAAAGTTCAAAGGTTTTGTACATTTTAAAAGATTTGCTGTTTAAGCCAATTATTTAATGAAATATAACCCTCCAAAATATGGGTAGATCTTCTCTTTTCTTGAAATATGCTTGTAACAATTGTCCTTGTGAGTTGGCATCCAAGGCAGCTTAGGCTGTCTATGTGCACAGAGTGTACATGGGGAGGAATCATATTTGTCTGTCCATATGTCCCTCCACTCGCGTGTTTAATCTTTGAAGACTATGTCACTGTTCTACACTAAGCTGTCATGCAAATGATATTGAACAATTTCAGGATATTAGAACAGGTGCTTTATAATAGTGTCATGTATAGGGGTAACGCGTGACGAAATGACGGGTTCTAGTTCGGATGATTTGATTTATTAACAGCTTGGTTACACACTCTTTAAGTTACACTTAGATACAGTGCTATCGCAGATTTACACACTTTCCAGTTCACCATTGCACATGCACTAGGATTCTCTGTCTTCCACTAGTCATCTCCTAGCAACGGATCTCCACACAGAGACTGTCACATCACATCACTCCAGATGTTATGCATAAGATCTTCCAATTACCTTTCCAGTATCACTGCACTGTCGAAGTCTTCTAAATCACTCTTGACATCCTCACTGGGACACCTTCTGTATTCCTGGTTCCACTTTGCTTGCTTCCACCACTCCAGTTCCACTCAGTGGATCCGTCTCGACATGTAGCCTCAAATTGGACAGTGAGGAAAACGCAGCTTGTCCTCATTGTTGCATGGAAGGGGTGTTTACCAGCCGTTGTGTAGCAACGAGCTCGGTGGGGGTATGTGACGTCGCTTGCGGAAATGCAGAGGTCATGTGACACCTACTTACTGTTGCGCAATCCAAACATTCACAGAACTGTCGCCTAGCAATGTGCTGATACAATCTTCAAGTCTCCCATTGTGCACGTGCCCCGAGGCCTCTGTGGCTCAACAGTTCCTGCATAGAGCAAATATGCCACAATAGGATCCAGTCAGACTTAGTACTTGTCATAAACATCGCTTGTCATATGTTCTTAGCAAAAAATATATACCTTGCTAAGACCTATAACTGTAATTGGAACTCTGTAACATGATGTGTATTTAAGGGAATAAAAATAAAAAGGAACCCTCTGGTAATGTAATATCTGCAGTTAATTAGCTCAGGCATCTGCGGTAAGCAAGCATTTTTATGAGTGAAGACTGAATTCCATGGTCAAACTGTTTTGGACATCTGACTGAAATATTTCATGGTTGTCCTCAGTCCTTCAGACAGATGCTGAAATTGTACCTTAAAACAAGACACAGCTACTCTCTTCCATCTCCTTCCCATTTTGTGCTTCATTGTCTTCCCACCTTTAGCTAGTAATAAGGAACAGACCACATCAGTGAGGGTGGAAAATTGCAAAGAACGCATCTGGAAACTTTGTCATCTCCTAACTGGGATAATTTGAATTTTTTCAGATGAACCTGTTTTTGGCTGTCATCTGGCAGATGTGTGCAGGGGAGAGTCTCCTAGAGTGCCTGCCTTTGTGCAGCACTGTGTTGCTGCTATTGAATGCAAGGAGGAGAATATGAAGACTGATGGGCTGTATCGTGCATCAGGGAACCTGTCCCAGGTTCAGAAGATCAGGCTACAGGTACTGGTTTAGTTGCTTGCATACCATAACAGGAGAACCCAGATTTTAATCTGAGCCCAGAAACCAGTTTTCCTGAATGAGTTTTCTTTTTCTCTAATGATTTCCCTGATTCTCTAAAGCTGTATGTGGTGAAGATATCTTAATTTAGGCCAGGATTGTCTCCTTTTAAATCCTTTCCATCGCATCTTTGGTTATTCCATCTCATTTGACACTGTACGCCGTACACAGCTGAAACATCTTATTAAATAACGAATCACCAAGCAGTAAGAATTCCCATATAAGGATAACTAAGTCAGACAAATTGTACAGTGAATCAAAGAAAATGGGCATGGGGACAGAATATGTATAACAACAAGAAATTTTTTTACTTCGGGGTACAAGAAAAGAGGATCTTCTTTGGGTAGGAGTCACAGGCATGCTGCTGGCTGGGACAGAGAAGTGCTCCCTTCTTAATCCAGGAGTGACTTGGAGTTAGTTCTAGACCTATTTCTTACAGAGTTTACATCAGTGAGTGTCATAAATGGTTTCCAAAGCATTCTGACTGACTGTCAGTAAGGGAACAGACTGAAGGTGTTGAATGTACATAGTGATGATGTGAAAGAAAGTAGTGAGTTGTAGGATTTGAGGTTCTCACAGTGATGGTTACGAAGAGTTCATTCCTCTGGGATATAGTGCCATGTAGTGTGTTGAAAGTCATCTGATGTTTCGGAGGAATATGTCACCTTCGTCTTCATGGTCAGAGAATAAGCCAAGCAAGAAACCAGTGTGAAGCAGGTAGGAAACAGGTCTGTACTCTGTTTGCTTTTGTTTTACAGGTAGACCAGAATAACTTGGAAGTCTTAGAGCAGGAAGAAGACGTGCATGTACTCACAGGTGCACTTAAGCTCTTTTTCCGCGAATTGAAGAAACCTCTCATTCCTTTTGATCATTTCAGTAAAGCACTGAAAGCAAGTAGTAAGTACCTTTCCATGTTACATGTTAACATCACTATTTTCAGTGTTTCATACTTTCTCTTGATTTATTCCCTGGGGTGGGAGGGGGAGAGAATTTTTCTGTTTTGCCATAACTTCTAGATGTTCTGTACTGTAGTACCCATTCACCCTCTTAACTAATGGATGCCAGATTCTTCTTCTGTGTAGGAAAAGTAGCCAGAGCTTGAAGCTGATCATCCATCTCCATCTCTGAAATCTAAAAATGCAATGATCTATTTGCATACCTTTCATATGCTTTCTTTACTTGTTTGCTAGATGCAGGGGCAGCTTCACTTTTTTATATTTACATTTTCATAATATCTTCATGTATTATTTGTAAAAAGTGCATAAATACATTTTGGATAGGTCATGTCTGTCTGTGTTATCAAACTACTGGTCAGATTCATTGAAATTTGATATTTGAGGTTTAGAGTAAACATTACCAGGTAAATTTGATTTTCGTCATTAACAAATATAGCTAACTCCTACTTCATATGAAGCTCAAATCTGTTATTGTTCATAAAAATTGTTCTCTATTACAGAAATTGAGGCATGACATAAAATATGTGGGTCACATTCAGGTCTATACTTTTATTTGGAATATTTTTATTCTGGGTAACTTCTAACAAAACGCAAAGAAGAGTAGTTCATATCTCTGTGTAATTCTGCATTTATATTCTTATGTTTATTTAGGTTCAGTTCTGTTAACCAATACTGGATTTTGAGAAATTTTTCACTTTGGAAGACTTTGAATTCAGTGTGAAACTCTGTCTCCATTTATATTTTGCAGCAAACCCCAACAAGAAGGAGAAACTGCAGCAGTTCAAGGAGATTGTTAAAGCACTTCCCCTTCCAAATCGAGATACTCTTGAGTTCTTGCTTAGACATTTGCTCAGGTCAGTTACTTTAATGTATATTTAAACATTATGTAATATTTTGAATTTGTGAAATTTGTTGTCACATGGTACGTACAGTATGTGCCTACAGAGTAAAAGAAAATTAGTGAAAATCTGTCCTTTACTGTAATTAAAATCAGAGGTTGCAGATGGTAAACAGTTTGTTGCATGGAAGGACAGAGCTATAAGATTATGATATTTGAAGTTTCCTTCCCTTGAACTTGTGGTGCATTGTAAACCAACCACACTGAAGTAAATCTTTTTGTGGATATACTTATGTATATTTTACACAATTTACTTGAGTTCCATTCAGATCTGTGGATACCGTTCATGCCATCCAGTATATTTCAGTTTATAATATTACAAGTCATGATGTTCATTATGTTCTTTTGCAGAGTGACCGAGTATAAAGAATTCAATCGCATGCACATTCCAAACCTCGCAATTGTCTTTGGTCCAACACTTATGTGGCCAGAGGCAGAGTCCAGTAATATGGCCCTGGACCTAATGCAACAAAACCTTGTAATTGAGTGCTTCCTGCAGGAATTTTACAGCATCTTCCAGTGATGTATGTTCCACTTTGAAGTGCTTCTGGCAGTACTGACCATTGTTGAACTTCTAGTGAATTGTAACTTGCTGTTAGACAGTATTTGTCACTGCAGTCTAGTAAAGTGAGCACTGAAGTCTTAGCTTTACATTTGCAGTGAATTATCAGGATATTATTTGTGATTCTCAGCCTTACTTCTAAGATATGAAGACTGTAAAAGTACCAGTCAGAGACTGTGCTTAGAGATTTGATGGGTTTGTAGAGGTAGTTATGCAAAATACAGTGGAAGCCCCATTTAATGTTTCTTGATTTGAGGTTTTTCTTCATTAAATGTTCAATTTCTGTAGTCCTTTCATTACCTGAATTTTACATTCCCCTCATTTAAGATCTTTCTCGTTTGACTGCATTAATGCTATATTGTATGAGTACAAATGGGATGCATCAATTGAACGTTGTTAGTGTGCAAAAATGTATTAAAGAAAAATTAATGTAAAGCCAGGTTTAGAAATATGACAACCTGATATGATACATAATTATTAAATGGTGCAGATGCATAAAGATACAGTATGCAAGAATGTATTTGTTATAATGAATAATGAATTTGGAAAGTAGAATTTTAAGTGAAGCAGTCATACAGTGTAATGAGTAGAGGGCCAGAAAATTTGAGATAAAATATACAAAATATAATTAGTGCCAACAGTGGTATACAAAAAGCAGTATATTACAGATGATCAGTGACAGTCAGGGTGAGAGATTGTCAGAGATGGAAAAACAGTGTAATGTCTTTTCATTGTAATGAAAATATATTACACATACTAGAAGAAGGATATTATTTTTGCAGTGTATTAATATGGAATTTTGTTGTTTAATATGTGTAAAAATGAGGAATTTGTGTACTCAAAGTGGGGGGAAAAATATTGTGCCTTTAATATACAAAATAATATAGTTTAACAGATACCTGCGGGTTTTGTGCATAATGACCCCATTTGGGCAAATTTATATGGCTCTCCGGTTCATCTGTTAGCAAGGATAAAGTCACAGGGTTGGTATACAAGATACAAAATGAAAATTTCCTGATCAGTATATTATCCATTAGTCTTTAAAACAATAATGGGCAGTTATTTTTTGTTTGGGATTGGATGAGTCTGTTTCACAATCTCCATGGATTGGAGAGTCTTAGAAACAATTTTGTAGTTCAGTAATTGGCTATTAATTACTTCCAGTGACTAAACACAATTTAGACTACTATATATACAAAAATACATAACAAATTGTATTATTAACAGTTAATATGCACACGATAACCGAAGTCCTGATGTATGTTCTCAGGATCCTAAATACATACATACATACATACATACAGTTAAGTCTGGAGTTGGTTGCACTCAACTCTCTCGACTCTGTATGTGCAACAGGGACCTCAGAATGGGAATTTGTCACAATTCTACATTTGTATCTGTTTTATTTATATTTTACAATTACACACAGTAACAGTGGAGAAAGTGTAGATAATTAGAAATGATGGATAAGCAAGATACCGTGTTTATTTGGAATTTTTTATTTTGGAATTTGAAAAAATGATATATCTGACTGTTTTGTAGCATTCTGTCTTCTTTGGTTCAAGGTTATTGAAATGTGCTTTACCATTGATGGAATGCTGCAGTGTATGGCACAGTCTGAAGGTCAGTGGTTTAATGGTTGTACACACAATGAAAAGTAATGAGATAATTTTTGTTGTGAATCATTCATTGATTCTAGAAGAAGGAACTGTAAATGCCAAATTTTATCTAGAAGTGATGGAACAATTGTTGCAATGAATTTGACTGGTCAGTCCAAATTTTCATGAAAAACAAAAACTGTGTTTTGTTGCTTGACTGTGCACCAGCATAAACTGCATTAATTGTTCAGAAATTTCTTTCACAGAGAGGAGTTGCTGAAATTAACATCTGCATGCGCAAGCCCACACACACATTCACAAACATCAAATTTGGTTCTGGCTGACTTTTTTCTCCTCCTCAAGTGAAGATGAAAGTGAAATGATCTTGTACCATCAGAAGCGCTCAAAAGAATGTGACCAACTATCTCTAGGAGATATCTTTGGAGAAATTTAAGGATGCTTTCAACAATTAAGAGATTGGTGTAATAAGTGGATAGCGTCCCATGGGAACTATTTTGAATGATTATCATAATAAATTTTTTCCTGGACTCCTGCTTTTCCCTTTTAGAAGTTTTGTCTCATTACTTTTCAGATGAACTGTATACATTACAGTAGAATACCATGGTACAAATTATGGGTGATTATGTTGAAAAGAGAGGTTCTACAGTGTCACGGATATTGGAAGGTGTACTTCACAGCTATATCGCAGTGTTTAAATTAATGTCTGTGAAGCCTGTGAAAGAAACTAATGATTGATTTGTGGCATGAGAACTTTGCATTACCAAAGTAAACATCTAGGACTGGAGGAAATCAAATGAAAAAATTTACAGTGTGCCAGTTACATACTTGTATGAAGGGCATTTTAAGGGCTGAAATAGTGATGATGAAATGCAACAAGGTGCAAAGACATACAGTCTGCTGCAAATTGTTTTAATTTGTCACTGTTACATGTTACTGAAAAGAAGTAAATTTAGAAAATCATTATGGGAAGCTATAAGCAGTAATTGGGCAGTTATAAAGGTTCCATGGTTAATCTGCCAGCCAATAATTGAGTGTACTCTACAGTAGTTTTGCTATGCCAAGTGCAAAGAATTAAAAATTATAGAATATCACAGCAGCCCAAAGGCTGTATTTGCCTCTCTGTTTTGTGAAGATAAATTGCAATTTCCTTGTGTTATAGCTTTCCTGCACACCTCTCATTTTGAATGGGGATTTCACTGTATAAGAAAGTATTTACCAAAATCACTGTGACAGGAGCTCCAGTAAATGATCTGAACAAGATTTTTGAAATATTGGGATTCCAAGACAGTAGAAGGGTAAGGGTATATATATATATGTCTGTATACATCATACCTGATTGTGCATTAGAAATCTGTTGATAAGTGACAGTATTTGAAACATATGTTAAAGGTTAAATCATTATTTCTGTTGTACCTTTTAAGATTTATAAAACTAAATATCCAGTATTATATAGTCTGTCAGTAGAGAAAATATAATTGAGTACAATGACGGTATGCTATGTTACTTTAATTTATTGTTATGTGATTCATTTTATTGCTGTTAAGAACTGGGGAGTTTGGTGCAAGAAAGATGTATCTCTATTTTTGTGAGCTTATGTGAACAAAAATGAAGACCAGTGACGTGAGGAAGTGTGGAATTCATACAGAAGCCTGCTGGAAAAGGCCACTAAGAAGACTGAAAAGGAGATGGAAGGATAACATTATAGTGGATCTTAATGAAACAGGCTATGAGGATGGGAGGTGGATGAAACTGGCTCAGGATCACGTCCAGTGGCAAGCTTTGGTATTAGTTATATTAAACCTTCAGGTTCTGCTGCCAGAGAAATGTGAAGAAAGCAAGTAATTCAGTAATCTGTCTTGAATTTTGTAATTTGTTTCTTTACAAATAAGTGGCTTCACATTATCTTCTGCTTAAATGTTGGATTTTTATGATATCAACAGTAGTAATATTCATCAGTCATTTGTTTCCACCAGGACTGGATTTCCTTGACAAAGTCTTCCTTATCATTCAGAATCTTTCCATACGTACTTCTCATGCATGTGCTCCACCCCATAGAGAGTAGGAGATCTCAGTTTCATAAGATTTCTTTGCTTGTCTTCTCAGTGGTCATTTGTTTGATATCTACATTTCTTATGCTCTCAAAGGAAACACATTGCCCTTATCAGTACCCCTTCACACCTTTCATTTGATCAAATTTGCTTGTAGTGTTTCTACTTTCAGATCTTACCTCATTCCGAAGTATTTGGTTTGGCCCCTTGTTCTTTTAATGCCATATAAAACATCTTGTTCATTCCATATTCACATTTCTGGTCAGTGTATCAAAACACTAGATAAGTGTTTGTCTTGTATAGCATACCTTTAATTTCTTTTTTTTTTTGTTAGTCCATTTCAGAATATCTTCTACAGTCTAGAAAAATATCCTGGCTTAGTGGGCTGACCATTATTCTTATATTAAATGATAAAAGAAACCCCTTATGCATTTTTTGAAGCTGTACCCCATTTGTATAGAAGTCCTTCAGTTTATATGTATTGTATGTGTTCCTCTGTGGAATTTTAAATTATTTAATTATGAAATATTCTGACTTCTTTAAGGTTAATTGTGACTTTCTGTAACATATTGATATTAGACTGATATCAAGTATGAAAAGCTAGCCTTATAAGACAGCATATTGTCTCTACATAGGAATATATTTTGTCAAATTAATCAATTTTCATGTAATTTTGTTTGAAGCTTGTGATATTGAAAATGGACCCCATCCTCTTCTGCTTTCTTCTCCAGATTACTAGTAATCATCCTGTGGACACTGTATAACATGTGCAGTTGATAGCATATTGTTACATAAACCAAGAAACAAAGAGAAACAAAACAAAAGTCAGCCAGCAGCATATCAGGCCAATTCATAATTAACTTATTTTTCACACAGGGTAAGAGCTCATTAATATAAACAGGTGCAGATTAATTGTTGATTCAGTTTTCTCATAGTATTTTGTATAGAGGTCTGCATGAACCTAAATGCTGCTTTGAGGGCCTTAGCTGGGTAACCCATATTTAGCCTCAGGATTGGTCACTGTAGCGATAGTGAAGTGAGCCATTATTCATAAAATTTCAAAACTTCTTTGGGTCAGAAAATATTTTGATACAAATGAAGAACATGATTTCTTTTGTTAAAGAAGATATACCACCATATGTTGGTGCTGGAAGGTGGTCTGGTGATGTTACTGTTTGATATTAAGGAATTTGATGTCTTCCAGTAAGGGATTGGTCTAGTATCATGTGAATTTACTGTAATATTCCAGTAACTTGAAAATAATCTGTCAGTTGTTAGTGAAAATTGTTAATCAAAGATCATTAATAAGTTTATGCATAAGAAGATTGGGTGTGTTCATGATTAGTTCTACAGTCTTCTGTGCAACAATTTTATTAAAACTTAATAAAAGCTAGTCACACTAAAAGTATTCACATGTTTCAGCCAAAATGGTCATCATTAGGTGTTAAAAGTTGTCATTCAGAAAACTGATGTGTATTTGTTGATATATGGTTCACCTAGTGCAGGAGAACATAACACAGCAAGGAGGAATACACACATGTGCGCTAGGGGAACCATATTACTTACTTACTCATGGAGCTGAGCCCTTCTGGAGGAGCTGCCAATTCTGCAGCTACTCAAGAATTTCCCAGCATTTTATGGAACCCAAAGGTTTATTACTGTGTTCACAAGAGCCCTCCACTGGTCCCTATCCTGAGCCGGATCTCTCCAATCCATACCATCCCATCCTATCTCTCTGCGATTCATTTTAATATTGTCCACCCACTTATGCCTTGGTCTTCCCTGTGGTCTCTTTCCTTCTGGCTTTCCCACCAATATCCTCTATGCATTCGTCGTCTCTCCCATTCGTACTACATGACCTGCCCACTTCATCCTCCTTGACTTGATCATTCTAATTATACTTGGAGAAGAGTACAAGTTATGAAGCTCCTCATTATGCAGTTTTCTCCAACCTCCTGTCACTTCATCTCTCTTCAGTCAAAATATTCT
>NW_019718617.1:0-8845 GCF_002891405.2 Cryptotermes secundus | reverse complement strand
AGAGACCAAGTTTCACACCTATACAGAACCACAGGCAAAATTGTAGTTTTGTATATTCTAATTTTTATGTTTTTGGACAGCAGACGAGAAGACAAAAGGTTCTGGACTGAATAGTAGCAAGCATTACCCGAGTTCAAACTATTTCCTCCTGAATCGGGTTTCAATCTGTCNATGATATCCTATCACTAACGAACTCTACCCCCTTAACTGCTAATACGATTCTCTTATGTACGAAAAAACCTGTGCCTTATTCATGATTTTCATTCCCCTTTCCATAGAAAAATGTATAGTCTCCTGCTGGTGCGATGCCACCTCCATCCCATCTGACCTCCTGTACTCCCGCTAAATCTAACTTATATTTTAAGATTTCTTCTGCCACTGCCCTGAGCGAACCTGCCCTGTACAAACTTCGTACATTCCAAGTGCCAGATATCATATCCATTTTCATTAGCTTAGGTCGTTTATGCAAAGAATCTGTCCAGGTCTGAGGCTTTCTGTTCATTTTCATAACGTAATGATTTTTTACGTTGAGGAGTTGTTACCCCACGCCCAACTCCCAAGCTGGAGGGCCACCCCTTGTCGGCTGTCCGTGACTGCTTATTCAATATATTTGCAGCTTCCATCCAAAACTATAGGGTGTCTCCTCCATCCGCAACCTGAGGACATGCCATGCCATGGTGACGGACCCACCTAACATGGTAGTGGAACCATATATTAACAAATAAACATCAAGGCATAAAGACAGCAAGGATATAACACAGCACTAGGGGAACCATATATCAACAAATACACATTAAGCAGAAAGACAGCAGTTTCCTCAACCACAACTTTTACATCTGATGATGACCACTGTTTGAAACATGTCGTGAAAGCTTTAAGGTGATAGCTTTTATTAAATGTTAATAAAATTGTTGCACATAAGACTGTAGAACTAATCAAAAACACTAAGGCCGGGGCCACATGAGCGCACAAAATCGTCTGTTGTAGAAATAAGCAAGAGAGGCAAATGCTACGCTTTCTTCTGGCTCTGTTGCAGACAAAAAACTACGCACCGCATTCTGCAACTGTGTGGTGTCCTCAGCAACGTCTGTCATAAAGTACGTTCATTACAACGGACGTATTTTGTGCGCTCGTGTGGCCCCAGCCTAAGTGAAAAGTGCAACAGTATGCTACAATGTAATATTATGAAGATTTGTTTATTTTGAAAACAGAAAATACCCAGGGCCAGCAGTAGCCATGTCAGGCTAGAGTCAGGTTATTTTTGAAAAAGAAACGTGTTATTGTTTGGATTTTAAATAACCTTTCTGAATGTGTTAGGCTAGATGGGGTGAAGCCCTAAAATTCTGGCCCATGCAGACTTCTGTCATTATCTATCATAGTAGCTATTTCAGCACATCCATAGCACAAAGATAGTTTTCTGTTTCTTGAGATAGAGGTGTAGGAAAGTTATTTTGTTGGGCATACCACATTTCAAACTATATAGTGGGTGTATTTCTTGGAGAACAGTGAAGTTGAATTTGCTACTGCAAAGTTGAAAAATAATAAATCACCAGATACATATAAAATTCCATCAGAACTGATTTAAACTAGGAGTTGAAGCATTACATTCTCAGAAATGTAAACACAGTACTGAAAGAAGAAAGCAGTCTTCTGGGATGTGGCACTGTGTAGATGTGTTAACCAACGTTTCGGAGGAACGTATTGCCTCCATCTTGAGGGTAGAAGGAAAAATAAGAAGTCTGCAAGCGAAGAGACTGTTAGAACCGGTATAAGCAGGCTGGTGTTGGAAATAAACACGACTATGTGAGAGCAGTGAAGGGAGGGGGGGGGGAAGTATACATGGGAAATCAGTGGTGTGGGAGGGGGGAAGGGGCTGGGAACAGAAGCAGGATTTTGTATCATAGTCACCGCCGCGAAAACCTCAAATCTTACATAAACACAGTACTGTTTGGCATTGAAAATTTGAATGAAACCTGACACATGAATTGCATGTTAAGTTTGTTTAAAATTGTTGGTGCAGATACTGTCCAGATGTACTATATGTGATAAATACCTGCATTTCTTCAGTATTGCAGTACAGAACTTAAGGATGACTAATGTTGACATGCTAAGGCTTTTTGAAAATAAGTTTAAGTGTTTTTGCTCTGCTTTCCCATATTTATAAAAAACTATAGATTTGAGAACATGAATTTTTGGACTTCATTATATTGAAGTTCTTTATAGTGAGATAGTTCATAATCATAAAGAATATATTTTGTTGTATTTCATGTTGTGTGTTGTATAAGGGTTTATACAGGTTTAATTGTACAGTAATATTGTGGGAAAGTTTGGAACGTTTTGTTTTACAAGGTCTATATGAGTGCAGAATTGAAGATAAAAGAAATATTTACTGATGTTTTGATTGTTAATTTACTGATGTCTTGTTTTATTTGGACCTAGAGCAGAAGAAGCAAAGGAAAGTTACATGTGAAGATGCTTTAGAATTTTTATTCTTCACCTAATATTTGCGGAGTGATTGAGTTAGGAAATATGAGATGTGCAGAACATGTAGCACATTCAGAGGAACTGAGAAATTCACACAAAATTTTGGTCAGAAAACAAGGGACGACATCATTTGGGAGACCTGGATATACAGTGGACCCTGTTTAAGAAGATCCCATTTAAAGTTGTTTACTCCATAAACGTTAAAATGTTTGGGTCCCAAAAGGAGTACCAGAAGAATAGTATTATCGCTTGTATGGAGTGTGACTATAGACAGGGTTAGGATTGATTTATTGCACATTTATATGAACTACAAATAACTGTAGTGCTATTGCTAATTCACACACTATGTAATCCACTACTGCACACACATTGGTCTTCTCAGCCTGCTATGTCTTCACCAGTTTTCTGGTAACGGCTTCCAACAGCAGACATTTCCCTTTGTCTGAGTTTTTGAACTGTTCCCAGCCTCAGCTGCCTGCTTCTAACAGCAACAGCTAACAACAACTGAACCGCAGCAGTCCTTTAACTCACTCACCAACCAACTCTCTTCACTATCTTCACTTAACTCAACTGACTGAACTTCTCCCTAACTGTCCTGCTTATAACATCTTGGCATGGACTACAGAGAAAACATTCTACTGTTGCTGTTTACAGTTTGTGTTACCTAATTGTTTCACAGTCATTCCCTATCAATGGATCTAAATTCCACAATATATTTATATTTGGAATGTTAACTACATAAAGAGATACCCCACTTAAGAACCACATTTTTAAGGACATACTGCTCTGTCCAAAAAGTATCCGACCTTTGGCTGGGAAAAAAAGTTCTGTATCTGGGTGGTTACAATACCTAATCGCCTTCAAAGTAGGCCCCTTGTGATTCCACACACTTAGCCCAGCGGTCCTTACATTGCTAGAAGCAATTCTGGAAAGCTTCTTTTGGAATGGCGTGCAGCTGCGCCATCGCGTTCTGTATGATGTCCTCGCAGCTGTCAAAACAGCCTTTTAGCGGTGTCTTCAATCTCGGGAACAGCCAGAAATCACAAGGAGCCATGTCAGGAGAGTAGGGAGCCTGGCGAACCTGCAGAATGTCATGCTTGGCCAGGAAACCCTGGATCAAGTGTGATGAATGAGCTGGGGCGTTGTCATGATGCAGCTGCCAGTTGTGTGCGTCCCACAGCTCCAGTCTCTTGCGCCAGAAACTATTTACATATACACTGTCTGAAGTAATTTATTAGTGAATCAGGGTACTTGTAACCATGGATGAATTGTGTGTTCTCTGAAGTTACCTATGATCTTCAAGCAATGCAATTTGCAGTGTTGTCTCTAGCAGTATCAACTGCTGGGTCCTCACTTGTGTGTTGTCATATTCAGGAAAAATAATGCTCATGCAGCTCTCCCAATACAGGTGTTTAATTTATTCCTCACAACTGTTACCAGAAGTATATCCTGATACAGGATATTCAACTGAGATGGAGACATACTGCTTGTGATAGCACTTTGGTAGCTTGCTGCATGGAGGAAACAGTGCAGGGGGTTTCCCTGCATTGGATGCTTATTCTTTGTACTTAAACAGAACTTCTATAAGAAGATGACACAAACTTGTGTTTTATCAAAACTATTAGAAAAGACTGCCTTTTAGCTTCAGACATGCACATGAATAAGTTATGCAACACATTGTAAAGTTCTGCAGTGAATAATTTGATATCCACTTACAGCACACAACACCATTACTTATACACTATAACAGCAATGGAATGGTGTGAGCATCTCCTATACTCTATATATTTTGGATTGATAATAGTCGTAAGTATTTTAATTTGAGGGATAGATATAATTCCCATGACCAAGACTGGCTTTACCACTTGTCCGTTTTTCTAGACTGCATCTTTTTACATTAAAAAAATTGTTAGATGGCTCATTTTCATCATCGCTTAAGGATTCGCAGTCTTATTCCAGCTGTGCTAGAAACGGCAACGCAACTCGCAGAGAGACTGAGAAACTCAGCGTCCTGAAAACGGAGAATTCCAGTCTTCACACAATTGCGTTGCTGCATGGATTCCTAGTACCAGCTGCCCTCTGTGCTTCGGTGATTCATTTGTTTGTTAACGTGGTACGAAAGGTTGACGAAGCTGCTAATTTTGATTTTGTGCAGTTAATTAAGCAAGAGCCTGGTATATATCAAAACGCCATTCAGACTATGCTAGGTAGGGCAAAATAGATTTGTCTTGGGGAAAGAATTTCACATGAGACTAAGGAGTCTGAATTGAGGTTTAGTTCTTTCGAAACAATATAAGCGCTTCAGTTTAAATTGTCTCACAAGAATGAGATGCACGCAACGTTTTCTTTTCCTAATATTGTACTTAAGCATCCTGTTGCATTAACATTTCATTTATTTCACATATATTTAAGATGGAAATATATGTAAAATAAATGATATAGTCACCCTCTTCCACATTACATTGTTCGGCTATATACGGTCATCATCAGGTGTATTCTATCTTGCTAAAATTGTTGCACTGTATGACAAAATTTCGCATCTCGTGTGAATGCGTTATTTCCTGATTAAAATAAAAAGACCTTAATTAAAACAAATGAATTAACATTCCAATATTTCCCTTATGGTCGACGTCCTCTCTTCTCATGCCGTCTCAAACTGTCTCAACTACCACCGTATTATGACAGGATCAGTATTATTATCTTCCATTGCAGAAGGTTAAGTCCACGAAATTAAAAAAGTACAATCACGCATTACGTCGATGGAACATACACACGTAAGATGATGTGAGCAACTAATAAAAGTTTACTCAGTGTGCGCTTGCTAACCTGGAAACCAGTTGCCTGCCTGAAACCGGCGAGATTTCTCGGAAATTGCGGTTGTGTTGAGGTTGTCAAATATTGTTGTGTCCTTGGCCTTAGAGAAAGTTAATATTGACACACAATCCCAGCAGATGTCACCAAGGACGAATTTAGTGACCCTTGCCCATAGCGGCTAAAGTGTTAAATCTGTCTCTCTCCAACAGATGTCACTACTAGTTACACAGACATGCTGTTGGTTTCTCCAATTATCTGAAAGTCTGAAATATGTAGAACCGTAATACATTGCATTGTGCATGTCGTTGTATTGTTAGTTATTGGCTGATACAAAACAACTGTGAATGTGAATGTATGAGTCCTTAGGAAAATTCCCTGAATTCCTCCCAGTCTATAAACACTGACCGTAAAGTAAATATGTTGACAGCTCGGTGACACTAACGTCCAGTAAGTAATCACATTTAGCTGTTATTCAGCAGTCAAGGCAAAACAGTTTTGTTAACATATTCGTTAATTGTATTTGGAGTGAATAAATCAGTTGAATTGAATGGGATCAAACAGTATAATTTGGCTAAGACGAAGTAGTGATATTTTCTTTGATGTTTAGAATGTCTAATGTCATGTGAATGAACTGCAGTTGACAGGCATGGCAGTAAACATGTGATAGTCAATACTATTTTCAGGCGAAACAGTGTTTCCATAGGAATTTAAGGTCGACGGCCCCACAGGTTGTTCATTTTTCTTCAGAAGTTGGCGTGTGTTGATTAGTGTTTGGAAGTGGCAGTATATTATGGATTTGTGACTGAGTGGAATGGTGATAGAAGCTGTTACGAGAGAAAGAGTCGTGAGCCAATTGTAAGTTAATGAAATTGGTAGAAACAACGTAAAGGACAGGATATTGACATGAGTGTATCAGTGTGTAGTCATTAAATCATATTTCAATATTATGGACTCAAGTTCACCTGTTCTTTCGATATGTGAATTAAACTTGCCAGAGGATAGCAATACAATACATATCAGTATATAATGTCTCAGAAATTCTGATTTCTACCTGCAGTAAGAAGACGTACAAGTCATCGGTCATAGAATTAGGTTCTTGTTTATGTCTGTTCAGGATTTTTTCATTGGCCATAGACAAGTAGGTTGTTTGGGTGTCCTTCTGGTAAAATCTATATAAATAAAAATGTAAATGTATACTAAAAATATATGAGTGATGAATGAAGTAAGATATTCTTTGAATTTATTTATTTTTATTATGATGTGTAGGATTTGTATTGCCAAAAAATGTTATAGAGGTCATTAAGCACAGTTTGACATGCAGGATATTAAGTTGCCTCATGTGGAAAGGAGTTATCAGAGTTCCTGGCAACAGATCCAGAGGTCTGGGTTAGATTTTCTGAGAAGTAGTGGGTCTGAAACGAGGTCCACTTAGCCTCGTGAGGATAATTGAGGAGCTATTTCAAGGAATGACTCCAGGTTAGAGAACAAATTAACTGCCATGGGGATTCATTGTGCTGACCACGTGACACCCTCTGTCCACTAAAGTTGTCACTAACTTCTCCAATAAGCAGTGGTCGCTTGCAAACTAAAACCACGGATTTTTTTTTTGTTTATTTGTTTTTTGAGGAAAGGAAGGAAAATATGTAAATTACTGCAGGAAAGGAAACCAGGATTAGAGTTTGAGAATGAACTGTTAGTGAAAAGTGTCATGAAACATTTTCATTTCCTTTTATTTGGCATTCATAATTGCTACAACAGTAACACTTGAACAAGTTACATCATTTAAAACATCATTCTTGAAATCCTTTTCCCCAGATGCCTAAAGGATTAGAATTTGTCAACAGTAAATAATTACTCTTGACATGGTAGTTATGTAGTAGTTAAGAAAGTAAAGTTGGTTAATGAGAGGATGTTGTGTTTAATCCTTTGGGGTGAGATGTGCAGTGTTCCTGTTTTCAAAGTGCATGTTCCAAGTGAAATAAAGATGAATTCATGTAGAAGGAATTGTGACATATATTTGACAGATTTTCTAGACACTTCATGAAAATGTTACTAATAAGTTTCAGTGCTAAGTTGGCTGGGAGGATGAACCAAAGTCAGGGAACAAGATGTTCATGAAATTAATAATGACAGTAGAGAGACTGAATAAATTGTCTTACTGTGAGAAGCGCAACTTTTCCGCATCATGGTATACTTGAAGAAACTTGAACTTATCATAATAGGATGATATACAATCAGATTGATGAAATGTCAACTGAAAAAAGAAGACTCTGAGTGTGAGTGTTGTCAAGTTTTGCAAAATACATGATTATTTGATGAATTTCATGAATAGTGCCCTAGATTAATAAAAGGCAAAGTTGTCCCTTTGCTTTACTAATTAAGCACTACGCCATGGAGATGTAGGGGGGAGCGGATGTATATATCCACATTTTCTTGATCCTGACACTAGTTGGAGGTGAGTGGTCAGCTTCACACCCCTGCTGATTTACCAATGGGGAAAGAGCCCTTGGTATCTATTGGATAAGAGGTTGGGTGGACCCCGGAGCCAGTCTGGATAACTTGGAAAAGAGAAAATTCTTGACCCCACTGGAACTTGAACTCCGACCCGTAGCCAGTCGCTATACCAACATATAGGATATTGGTGGGAAAGCCAGAAGGAAAGAGACCACAGAGAAGACCAAGGTGTAGGTGGATGGACAATATTAGAATGGATCTTGGAGAGATAGGATGGGATGGTATGGATTAAATAGATCTGGCTGAGGATAGGGACCAGTGGAGGGCTCTTGTGAACATGGTATTGAACCTTCGAGTTCCATAAAATGCCGGGAAATTCTTGAGTAGCTGCAGAATTGGCAGCTCCTCCAGAAGGGCTCAGCTCCATGAGTAAGTAAGTAAGTAAGTAAGTAAGTAAGTATGAGGTGGGACTAAGTTCCTTGTACTGTGGCCACTTCTGGCCTAGTACTAGCCCCAGATGATAGGTGAGGCTGATTGTGGAGCAGTTGGTGGAATGAAGATTGGTAGGGGAAACTGAAGTAGCTGAAATTACTACTGAGAACATAAATCTCTAGGTAATGAAATAATTCCAGGCTTGTGGCAGGACACTATAATCAGAGATACATAAACTTAGGTAATCCTTATTGTGGAATGAGGAAGAATTATCACACCAATGGAAATATTGTTGGCCCTCCAATTTAGGCAAACTAACTACAGTGGGAATAACTCCAGCAGACAGATTAGGTGTGTAATATTTCTAAGAGAAAAAACAAGTTCTGGAAGTGGGTCTCAATTTATAAGTTAAACAACTGTTGTCAACCCAAGTATGTCTAAATGACAGAAGATCAGGAGATACAAAATAGTTGTGCTGTTTCTTTTATTCAAAACATGGCACAAAGTGTTTTAAAACAATTCTCAGAAAGATATTTTAACCAAAAAAGTAAAGTAAGAAGTTTAGGATATTGTTTAATGAACATCATCTTAATTTATACAGGTCACCAACTGTTGTTTACTTACTTACTTACCCATGGAGCTGAGCCCTTCTTGAGGAGCC
>NW_019718616.1:2108826-2118713 GCF_002891405.2 Cryptotermes secundus | reverse complement strand
GTTTATAGGCTACCACATTTTTTAAAATTATGGAAATGAAGGGTGTCGAAACTGTTGCAACGTGAATATTACAGGGACAGGACTTCATTATGTCGAGGAATTATACAGATATATAAAGAACGAAATCTGCTTTGGTTCCGGATTCAGATTCACGCCAGGTGACACTAACTTCGCCGACAAGCGGCGGTCGCTCGGTCGGTATAGTTCGCTTGTGGACTACAGAAAATTGAGTTTCTTCTTTGGTTTTTTTTTCAGATTCTGATGATAATACGTGATCTTAAAATTTTCAGAGTGTCACGATCAACGTACCTGACGCTTCCTGCGAGTAAGACTACAAGAATATACACGCAGTACGCACGGGAGCCTCTGAAACATGCGTGGATATGTGTAAAAAAATAAAAGTAAAGATATCCCTGTAACAGGCCGTGAAGGCCCATAGGGTTGTGAGACGTTGTGGCTCCCACATTATCTAAACAATCGGCTCAAAAATGGCGGTACGGTTGTCAGCCTTACGCGACGGCCGCGCTTTACTCCCAAGGAAAATTATTTAATTAATTCCAGATATTCATTTCTGTTATAGGCTGAGTCAAACCCAGGGCCATAGTGCGGCCGGAAGGTTTAGGTCAACTGAAAAAATACAATGACCTCATCGGGACTTGAACCTGCGACCTTTCAGTTTGTAGCATAGCCCCTCAAACAACTAGGCTACTGCGTGCCCCCGTGTGTGTGCGTATGGGACTAAAAAAAATATACGTAGACAAATATGTTTTCATATTGTGGCATATACCCGTTTCTGGGCAGCGACCTCGAAACAGACAACTAAACAACATTTGCTGCTAGGCAACAGATTTTAATAAACAACAATAGAAAACCGTTGCTAGGGGACTGATCGGTAAACACGTTCCCGCAGCAAAAGATACGCATGCAATGAAAGAGCAACTGTTGGAAACGGCGTTTTCTACTAGGTCCGTGCAATGGGTTTATATAGCGAGTATTCTTACGAAGAGGCGGGGTCGAATACCTCCACCTGTGAATCGTAGGAGACGATGAAAAGGAAATTATCGAATCTGAGACAGTAAAATATGGTCGTGAATCCCACGGAACTCGGGCCCAAGAATGACTTCGATGGCGAGGGGTAGTAGCAATTGTTAACGATAGACACGTCCTCTCGTCAGAGAGAGCGCCTTACATCAACAAACCCGCCTTATTCCAAGATAGACTGGCCGACTGATCGTCAGTCGTAACAAAAGACTCGACTCGACTCGACGAAAAGCGAACCCGGTGCCTGGGGGTATAAGGGGCCATCCTGTTCCAGGGGGATATAAACACGGGGACATATTCCTCAAATCTGAGAAAGTAAAATGTGGTCATGATTCCCGTGGAACTCAGATCTGGCGAGGCACAGCAGCAATGGTAAACGATAGACCCATCCTCTCGTCTGAGAGGATGTTATATGAGGACTAAAACCGTTGGAAAATAAATTAATGGGCATGAGTCTCAAAGGGCTTGATGCCAAGACGAACAGATTGACTGTAAACTGCCAGTCGTAAAAAATACTCCAGGAGATCAGTTGTCAGTTGAAATTCGGCCGTGAAGAGAAAACTAGGAAGGTGGCGTGAAATGGCCGCCAGTCTGGGAGTGATTCAATTGTAACAGAGGAAGCTGGAAGGGATCTACCATTCAGGGATGACTTGAACCTGGAAACGGAGGAATGACCATTGTTGGAGCCATTACCAAGCAACTACCAGTGAAGACACTGCAGCCTGGAAAAGACCTAGCTTAAAGTGTGGAAATTAGCGACGGCGCCATACTTCCGTGTAGTTACGAGTTGTGTGTTAAAGTGGTCAATAAATGCAATACCAAATCCAAAATCCCGTCAAGAGTGACTCCTTCTCGTGACAATATAGTGGCATGTAGACTCGTTGCAGGTGGCGACTGAGAGATACGAAGTTATACAGCGGCCGTTGCTAGGCAGCGGCCCGCAAACAACAGCAGCAGATTAAAGATTTATAAAAGATTAATAACGCCGTCCAGTGTGATTGATAAACATGTTTTTTAATCTTTATGTCAAACAATGTTTTGTAAATAGGTTAATTATAATGGTTTATAAAGGTTTTAACAAATTCATGAACAGCTTAGTAATTGTTAAAGGACAATATTTTATATTCGACATTGTAATTTTAGTTTCCCTATGTACGTGTATTGATAATGCCCTTCTGAAGATGGTCGCTCCGACCGAAACATGTAAAAGATGAAAGATAAAAAAACACAACATTTATAAATCACATTGGACGGCGTTAATAATCTTTTATACTATTACTAGTGTGACGGACCAGGATGAACCAAGTCAAAACAACAGAGGAATGGTGTTTTCTGAGCTGTCCGTTAAGCAACGATTGAATAACAAATGAAGTACTGTGTTTTCTGTGCGGTCTGTGTCGGGATGTTAAAAGTAGGACAATTAGTGAGATAGCGGAGTTGAATTTGTTGATTGGTGAGTGATTTGGTTAGGGGACTGCCGCGGTTCAGTTCTTGTGAGCTGTTGCTGTTAGAAGCTGGTAGCAGAGGCACAGAGACAGTTCGGGAACCTGTTGGAAGCCGTTACTAGAAAACAGGTGAACACACAGCAGACTGAGAAAACTTAGCTGTAGTGAATTGCAGAGTGTGAATTAGCAAAAGCGCTACAGTTACTTGTAGTTACCAGTTGTGTGCATAAGTGTTCAATAAATCCAGTTACCAGTCCACACCACGTCTATAGTCACACTTACATACGTGACAATATTTTTGTAAATAACTCCCACTGACGCTGTGTGCCGATTTGATAGAACCGTTACTTATTGTTAATACCATCATTAGTGTTTAATATTACAGTTATTGTAACCAAATTAACTGCTACGAATTTTGTACTATTCTCGACTTTGTGACATAAATTGAGTGTTCTCAAGAACAATCTGATTCCATCTATGTTCACCCAGGTACGGCTCTTCATTAGATTTGGCACTCTTTGGTTTTTGGCCTGTTTATTAGTTTTATGTTTAGCTAACCGAGAGCCCATATTATATTCGTTTTCAGAGCTTTTCGGTGCCTTTCATTGCGCTATCTGGTGTTCCTCCATGTTATTTTTAGATCCTTGTTGGCCAATGAATATAATATTGATTCATGTAGCAAAATTATATGCTTTTCTTTCCTCCTTTTTTGCTGACAAACTTATTTTTGTCGTATTGCCTCTTGTGATGACTGCTTTTTTAGCAGTCAGATATTAATTCTGTGCATAATGTGTGTGCCCCTTAATCATATGAAAATTAATACTGCTGAAACAAAGGTTGTTTCTTCCTCCAGAACAACTACTATGCTGACTTTTAGCGACATATATCTTATCAATGGTATTCTGCGTAGAGATTAAATTTAACATGTGGTTTTTTTTCTGACCCGAAACTCTACTTTTATCAACATGCTGATTAGTTATTTTCTCATATTAATAGATGTTACACCTAATACGGACTATTAATTTCGCAACTTTTCCATGAGATTATTATTTGATGCTTTATATCGAACACTTAGAATGAAACTAGGAAGTGCTGTTATAAACTTTTCTACTTTATGTTACAGGAGTTTAAAAATTATACTTCAATACGGGTACACTGTATCTTGAAATAGCCCACCTTATTCCAGAGAAGGGGTTGCCTTGAAGCATTATTTATAACGAATATTTATGCTTCGTTTTCCATCTGTTCGCTATGCCTTAGCCGGGAATGGAATCTGGAACGCTGTCAATATCCGTATTTGACAGTCTTTTCTTTAACATTAAATTTCTGTTTGAATTGATTAATCGGCAGTTATCGTATTTTGTTTCGTTCAGTCTTATTATGAAGTTATGTTTGCCCCGCTTCTATCATGCAGCATAATATGTTATATGTATATATATGACCCACATATGAGTTTTGTTTTCTAATACTTCTTATTTATGAGATTGTGCTAACTCTGCCATTTGTTCATTCTGCTGCTGAGTTAGCATAAAGATAAAGAACTCAATTGAATTATTACTGTTGTTCTTGGCGTATTAACTTTCAAGCAGAAAGCAATGAAATTATTTACTATATTTATAACAAAATAATAATTGCGCCTGTTATTTTGCATTATTTTTAAGCGACCACCCTCCGTCCTCACAACCTGCTTCTCTAAGATTCATCTTAATGCTATACTCCCCGATTTCTCCATTATCCAAATTACCGTTATCCAGAGCTTCTCCATTCTGAATCTGGTAGGCACATCTTGTTTTGGTTAGACTTCAAAGGATTCTGACGATGGTGTATACCGTAGTTCTTTTGGCTTATTTTGGACTTCACCCATCGCCTGGTATGTAAAAGACAAAAAGACAAAAGACCACGACGTTTCGGAGATCAGATCTGTCTCCGTCCTCAGGTGGGTAGGGCAGGATAAACCTACTCAGTTGGGCCCCTTAGAAAGAGCTAGTCTCAATCACTGTCCAGTGAGTAGTCTCCGAAACGTCGTGGTACATCTTGTCTTGTCCATCCCAGTTACATTTTCTTCACTTAGGCACCCTACAGGAGTACTAGCTGAGGATACTGGCTTTTTGAACTCTGTCCATCGTCCAATATTCTGAAGTCAAGACCATTAATTCCGAGCCTTATACACTATTGTCAGAACCCTTTGGAATATATCAGTGCTAATTGGAATGTACAGTCTACGTCAGAATATTTCTCATCATACAGTCTTCTAAAGGTTCATTTACTTCATCATTATTAGAGCCAAAATTTCTTTAGCATTTTATTTTCAAAGGTTCTGAGAAGATTACAAGTGTTTGAAAATAAAGTACGGAAGAAAATTTGACTCTGAAGTGAATAAACATTTATGGGATTATACAATGATCATCTTGCTGATGTAAACTAAAAAATATCAACTAATATTAGTACGGTACTGAAATTGTATATTGTTCTAAGGGCCGAAAATTTAACTGGAATTGGTCAGAAAAGACGTGAATACAGAAATATGAATTGGGAAAACTTGGGTAGCGACCAAATTGAGGAGAGAGTTATTTCGGAGAATACCACTCACATGAATCGCAAGGAAGCAGATTGTGAGGCAGGATGGTGTGTGGTACTGGCTCAGAACCGTGTCCAAAAGCCTACTTCAGTATTACCCGTATTGGGCTGTGCAATAAATCCGACGGTTAATCTCCAGTTTCCCCTCTTGAGGCCAGGGTTCGATCTCAATTCAGATCATGTGGGAACAGTAGTGGATAAAGAGGAAATGGGGCAGGTTTTCTCCGAATACTTCGGATTCGCCCGCCAGTTGTCATTCCACCAACTGCTCCATACACATCTATCATTCAGGGTTGGTACAAAAGTCCCTTTAGTAGCCTGCGTACCTAGAGGACTCGGCCTAACCTCATCCACCTCAGTAAGAAGATTACCGTTTGTTGAATATTTTGATTCTTAATGCTAGAGCACGCTGTACCGTAGTTAGTTGAAGGGCTATGCTACAAGCCGGAAGGTCGCGGGTTCAAGTCCCGTTGAGGTCATCGGATTTTTTCAATTGACCTAATCCTTCCAGGCGCACTATGCCCCTGGGGTTGACTCAGCCTCTAACAGAAATGAGTACCAGGAATTAATTAAATAATTTTCCTGGAGAGTAAAACGCGGCCGGTGCGTAAGGCTGACAACCTTACCGCCATCTTTGAGCCGATTGTCTAGATAATATGGGACCCTCAACGTCTCACAACCCCATGGGCCTTCACGGCCTGGTACAGGGATAGCTTTACTTCACTTAATTTTGCTTAATACTAGAGGGAGTTAGTTAAGACCTATAAGTTGATACTATTACTACTGCCTTGGCCAAGAATAAATATCTTATAAACACGAGATTTTCAACTAATTTCCGAAGACAGAGATGCAGGAAGTGGTGTTCTTGACAGAAGGCATCGGTTTGAATCTGATACGGAGAACATACATTTCTTACTCACTTGAATGGTTTTTCTTATCTTCGTAGGGCAAGCCTATAAATCAGGGCGCATCCTTCCTGATTCATTGGACGTTACCATTCTCGTCTCGAGATACACAAAACACCATTACACAACTAAAGACACCTACACACTTCGTAGACTACCGCCGTTACAGCTCTCCTTTCGAACTGGGTCGGATCTGAACTGATTGATGTCTAGTAAAGTGTATGTCGAAACAGCTTGTTCCAATGTGACAGGGTACGGACCCGTGGACAATAGACATACACGTGTATTTCTAAAGGTTCGGCCACACAGAGCGCTACGTATACGACGCACGCTACGTACGCTATGTTCGCTATACGAACAGAAAAGTATCTCCCTTTTTGCCAATGTGACTGGCCACACAGACTTCCGTACGCTACGTACGCTGTTCCCTATGTTAGCTGCGCCGCAGAGTGTACACAGCGTACACAGCGTACGTAGCCAACATAGCGTAGCGCTCTTGTGTGGCCGAACCTTAATTGCATGCTGTTCGCAATGTACTTTACATACTTAAAACTAGAGAATCGTAATATCAATTTTCTATAGAAATAAGTTCAGAATTTACAGGAGAGGAGTTACAACTAGTTCTGAAATACCTGAGAATATATTGTGTCAATTTTTTAGAATTAAACCTACTAGGCAGGAACTCGTCAGTAGGCATTTCAGTCTGGAATTCTTGATTATGAGTTATTTTGGGATGTTTTCAGTAGCAAGTCTATAGAATGGTAGATGATATTTGAAAGATAAAGTGAAAATAATTTGGAAGGAAGTGGTCGTGGCTGAGTCTAGGTACCTTTCGAGAGTTTACCTGAAGATACTAAATAATGTCACGAAAAGCCTCAGCCAGGTTAGTTGTTGTTCCGACAGAATTTCGAACCGAGTACGTCCCGAATACAAATCTAGAGCGTTATTACTATCTCAATCCGCTCGGTGGAGCTCAGTCTTAGAAGAGATATGATTTAACGTCCATGTATTTATCGTCCGTCAATATTGCAACACTTGTATATTCACCACTTAATCTTAATTTTAGTTTAACATTTTATATTTTGACATATGTTTCGGCCCCAAACGGCCATCTTCAGGTGTCTTGGTATGTTACGAATATTTTATTAAATTATCTTAAAACTGCTACACTGTCTCAGTTCATGTTAAAATCACACGCTGTAGTTCTCTTTTCACGGTAAAACAGGGTAAAACCTATTAAAATTTCTATTAAACCCACTTTATTAAGATTAAGTAGTGAATAAACAAGTGTTGCAATATTGATGGACGATAAATACATGGACGTTAAGTTAAGCAATTGCAACAGGAAGCTGAAATACAGAATTAGAAATATTATTATTATGGTCATCATCGTAATCAGACTAATGTCAAGACAAAATGATCTCATTGATCTGAGTGCTCCTTGAGTAGCTAGCATTCAGCACCTTTACCTTAATTACAAGAGGCCCCATTCTCTCTATCCCGAGCCAGATAAATCCAACCAGCGTCATGGACTTTCTTTAAGATTAATTTGAATATTACCTTCCCATCAATCCCTCTGCCTTTCAAGTGGATCTTTCTTCATGTTTTCATACTAGAAATTCGTATGCAATTATCACAGGTTACATGGGTGCTACATACCTCGCCCATCCCCTCCCTAAGTAATGTTGCCTAGAATTCGACAGCAGGCATAAGAGTATTATTTCTTCTCAGTTCAGATGAGCTTTATTCTAAATCCATATATTATGGATCGTAGGCTCTCCAATCTCTGAACGAATAAAGTAAGAAAGTAAAGGTATCCCTGTAACAGGCCTTGGAGGCCCATAGGGTTGTGAGATGTTGAGGTTCGCACATTTTTTAGACAATGGACTCATAGATGGCTGTAAGGTTGTCAGCCCTACGCGCCGGCTGCCCTTTACCCCCCAAGAATATTCCTGGTACTCATTTCTGCTAGAGGCTGAGTCGACCCCACGGTCGTAGTGCGGCTGGGAGCATTAGGTCAATTGAAAATAATCCAATGACCTCATCGGGATTCGATCCCGCGACCTTCCAGCTTGTAGTATAGTGCCTCAACCAACTACGCTACTGCGGTTATGGGTAACGAATTAAATTTGTAACAGTTTCCTTCATCTTAATGCACAGTATATTAGGAAACGTGATCAACCAGCCTTGCTGGTACTGTATATGGAATGCAATAAGTTGCAGAGCTCAATGGCCTTCGGGAACGTTTTGCAGACGCTGGCACACCCACAGTTCACGGTCAGCTTGTCGGACGTCTCGTGCTTCCGTTTGAACGTCACACTTCTGTCAGGAAGTGTTTCCATATCTTGCCAGCACAACGCATTCCTGACGCGAGGCAACCCAATCCTGTGGTAATATTTCGGATCAGCATCTTCTGCAGGCCCGATATTTAAATTGTCATTACCTGGTATGGTAGTGTATGCATACACGGACTGTTTGCCTCAGGCTCCTGGAAAGAACAGCCTCTAATAACGAGTAGTAATTTAAACTAGTAATTGATAATATTAGAAGCTGGTTCCCCAAAGACTGCGATTAATTTTATTGTTTATTTAACACCTAAATTTGTTTATGTTTTTAGAAATTTCTCTTTACGAGTATATCAGTAGCATGTAAATATGAATAGAGATTTCTAAAAACAAAATATCTATAATAAATGGAGATGTAGGAAAACGAATATTCGATTTGTTGGGATAATACATATATGTATATTCAAACTTATGAGCTGGAGACAGGATTTATGTGGCTGAAGACAGGACCCAGTAGTGGGATGTTGTGAACATAGTAATTATCCTTCTAGTCCTATGAAAGAAGAAAAAATTCTTAACTAACTGAATAAATATTAGATTCTCAACAAGAAATTTTCACCATTAAGTTAACTATGAGATGAAGATTACAATAGTTTTGGGTTCTGAATGATATCAGGAAACAGACGGCGCAACGGAATTCGAAATTAAGGGACACGAGGAAGGTCAAGGAGGAAATGATGAACTGAGGCAATAAACGAACTTAATGTGAAAAGGGAAACGAATGAACGAAATAGGAGATAAATAAATAAGTATACATTGCAGATCACGGAAACCATCTGTTGGAAATAGAAAAGAGTAGAAAGACCATAAAAATAATATATATCTTGGTTTTGTGTTGTAGACTGAAACATAATTAGAACACGAGAATAAAGATGACATAACTGAAAACCTAAGTACAATAAACATAAATATACTGGTCCAGGAGTTATTTGGAAAGAGACACGCCGTAATATGTACATACGTGTATGTATAATCACATCATGAGGTTCACTTAAGTTCTGATAAGAGAAAGCAATGTGAAAGAACGATTTTGAATCTGAACACTTCATAGTTACCCTGGAATAGTCCTACTCTAAAACGTTGGTGCTAAATGCAACCGTCAAGGAATTTTGTCTTCTTATTGCTGTCTGAGCGACTGTTAAGGAAAGGTTTGTGGACGGCGAAGACAGGTAATTCCGTTTACGTTATCTCTGCCCTAACTTCACGGAGACGACCAGCATAGTACCGTTAATAAGAAACATGTGCCACTACTCTAAAAGTGTTATCGAAGCGCGGTCTGTGCAGGACAACAACAAAGCTGAAGTGTATAGTTTCACGTACCGCGCTTTGTGAGTGGATAGGTAGCGAAGACTTAGAAGTTGTCTAGTTGTCTGGAGCACCTCGAGTACATAAAACTTTCAGACACAAGCTTTCTACTGTTGCAACATATCTGTGTGACTAATGCAGTTGTAACTGATTCTTCATAACATACCTGAAAGTAATTTTATTGCTAGTGGGGTGGGACTAAGTCCCTTGCACTGCGGCAAATTCTGGCCTATTGTATCAGCCCTAGATGATAGGTGAGGGTGATTGTG
>NW_019718616.1:2103372-2108292 GCF_002891405.2 Cryptotermes secundus | reverse complement strand
CTTCTCCGTTGCCGGGGAAACATATTTAGTTTGACGTTGCTTAACAGCGTGAATGTTTAAGTTGTCACATTAATATATCCTCTTTTTTCCCCCTTGGCACTAGAGCACCAGTGGGCCTAGGCCTACCTCCATGAATTTCTCCGTTCACTTCGGTTTTTCTAGATCTTAGACATACGGTAGGACTCCTTGGGCGGGTGATCAGCTCGTCGCAAGGCCTCTGCCTAATATATCCTCTACATTACTTTAATTATCAATGCTCAGGGCGAATACTTCTCATGTCTTTTAAATGTTAACAACACACAAAGACACTGATTTATGTGTTATAAACAAACATGTTCGGGCGCGCTGGTGAATCTGTGTCTGTGGATTATTATTTGTACTGAACAGTGTAAGACAGGTTATCAGATCTCGGGCAACCCATCGATGTGGCACAGGTCTGTGAATCAGAGATCTGAGAACCAATAATGTAGGCTTCTCTCATGGCACCTGTTGGAAAACATAAGGGAACTAAGAACAGCGTCAGAATAAAAGACGTATGTGTCAAGAATCAAAACCGGAAAATTAGGGAGCATTAAACAGGAGTGAAAACCATACGTGTATATCACAAATTTAATGATTTTGGTGGGAAAATTTTAATATAGGAAATTCAAGACGCTATGTGTTTATCCTTTTATATCGTAAGATAAACATCAGCAACAAGGCAGCTGTGAAGAAAATTTCTGATGAAATGGACATGAAGCAAGAGTCTGAATACATAACCAGCATCTGGAGCAATAGTGTTTGCATCTGTGTTACAGCCTGATTTGGTTCGTTATTCCGTGGAGTAGCAGGTGCTTTTGAAAGATGTACGAAAGATTAGGGAGAAGTGGAAGTAAAATCACGACGTAATTACATCGTATGCAGGCAACAACGTACAATGCTGCAGACTGTCAATTTAGCATGATATATTCGATACAGGAAATTCAGATGCAATGAATCATGTGATTTAACATCCAGTACATATACAAATAGGAGTGCCGGTCCACATTCTGGGTCAGTCTATTTACCAATGTCTGTCTTCTGCAAGGCACAATAATACAGTAAATGTATGAACTGAGTCCTACATCACGTATCGCTGTTATAACACAATTTTCTCATAGAAATTCTTAAAAAAAATTGTGTCAGTGCCAAGGGCATTGTTACTAAATTATATGTCTACATTCATGTAGTGTTGTATCCTGTTTGTTGTGCTTACAAATAATATTGGAGGGGTTACCGGCAAATAAAAATTTTATTAATCGACCTCAAATATTTCAGCCCAGATAGGCCATCATCATATGATTCTTGAGGAATAAAAGGATATTGGAGGAACGCAAATAAAATGCTAGTGTAAAGTATTGTTACTTAACAAAAATTCTTGCACTAACATTTTCGTTTATAAGTATTCCGTCATCATTTGTTATTCCTAAAAATTAACTGATAGTGGCCTGTTTGGATCGAAACATGTAGCGAGTCGATTAACAAAAACATTCCTCTGTGTGACGGTAACCCCTCCATTTTTACATGTCTACTCACGCTCTTACAGGCTTTGAGGTCCTACATGTTTAAGTGCAAAACAGATAACAGAAGCGTGTGTGAATAAATTCTGTGAATATACGCCTAAGATCTATTGGATTGATTCCGTGGACTTCGTATGATGTTGATCAAATGATATATTTCTAATATGAAAGGAGACAGCTTTCGAGAATATATCTGAGGACTTTTAAATTTATAGCGCAGCGCTTTTTTTTTTAATTCTACTCCTGTTCAGTGGTAACTGTGGCCATCTTATTGCGGATGCAGTGAAGGGCTGTTAAAGCCTATCAGTTCTTACATCAATGTAGGTTAACTTTCTACTTACAAATTGCATCGATATCTAAGAATTAACAAGTCATGAGGCTTGGTTTCATACAAGACTATACCGAACAAACAAGATCAAAAGGTTACGTTCTGATTTGTATTGAAGAGGTGTCCAGTTCGATCTCGGCCAGGAACCGATTATCCTAACTAAGGATATATATGATATTCCTCAGTTTCTTCAGATCAGTGTCTTAAAATTCTTTCTTCTGAATCTTTCGTCGAATAAAATCTTGATGGAATATAACCGCTGCAGCTGGTACAACGTAGTCAAACAGCCTAAGAACTATCCATCCACAGAAGATATAAATCGAGCAGTGGTTAGATCGATGCCATCTGCTGCAGTTATGTCTTTGTATAATGACTCTACAGAGGAAGTAGTCTAGTTGGTTCTGGGTAGTTGACCTACCATAATAACAGAAATCCTGCTTACAGTTGGATGTGATGTTTATGGTGTCCAGGACCTGTTTTTATCTCCGACACAAATAAAATATCAATAAATAGATCTAAGCAACTTTGTACGTGTACTTCAATGGCGTGGAGAGGATAAAACATTGATTCCAAGGGATCTGTATCAAAGTATCCTGCATGGGGTTCGGTAAGAACTGTGATATTTAGGTTCTCCCTCTGTGGAAATTACAAAAAGAGAAGACATTTTATTTGGAATCCTGCGAAATGGCGAGATGTTTTATCGGTTTTCATAATTAGCACATAAATTAAAACATTTACGTGGACATCATTCCCGTTTACTTGTTCATATCCCAGATGATGCAACATATGTCGAGGAGAGTTAAGTACGGTATGCATTATATCGACCGCCTCTGTGATCTAGTGGGCAGAGTTCCTGGCTACAGATCCGGAGGTTCCGGGTTCGATTCCTGGCGCTACCACATTTTCCGCGAAATAGTGGATCTGAAACGGAGTACACTTAGCCTCGTGAGGATAATTAAGGAGCTATTTCTAGGAAATAGCGGCTCCGCTCTAGAAAACCGAGATTAACGGCCCTGGAGATCCGTTGCGCTGACAAGTGACACCTTCTATCCGCAAAAGTTGGCACTAACTTCGCCGACAAGCGGCGGTCGCTCGGTAGGTATAGGTCGCTTACGGACTACAGACCATGGAGTTTTTTTCATTTGTACATTATATCATTTTAAGAAAGATTTATTTACAAAGCTTAGCACAGGGCTGGACAAATTTCCAAAAAGAAGCTAATTATTTTGGACCTAGGCAAGAAAAATATAATTCTGGAATATCTACCAGCGCCATAATGACAGGTGGATTCCCGTTCTGACTGTAAACACTCTCATCGGATTTACTGACTGAAAATGAACTTAACATGCCCGAATCCGTTTCGGAAAGTGTCGGTGTTCTACAGATTGCGATACATTAAAATCTTCCATTCTTGAAACATTCATGTTGATCATCACTAAATCACTCTGAATTAATGCCCTACTTTAGTTTTCCACCACGTTCATAACACTATAACCCCCTTCACGTGACGTGTTTATATATCGTATGTATTACTGCGCCAGTACTGAGGAGTTGGCTTAGACAAGGGAATCGTGTAGACAGAATTGTCCAGAAGTTCTAGAAGAAGCGAGATATTTCATTACATACCATTCAACCATTATATCTTCATAATGTTATCGCCTTTTCCATCACAAATCAGCAATTTCCTGAAATCAGTAACTATGGCTCTATTTTACAGCTCACAAATTCCTGAAGCCCAACTGTCGTCGAAGGCCACGAGAAAGTGTCGCATGCCGATGTCGCTAATGATAAACTGTTTCGAGCAGCAGCAAACTTTCCTTCGAGGTTCTGTATTCTACCTTTAACGAATTGCTCTCCTTCAGACGAATATGCCTCCAACATTCATATTTTATACCTGTCGGGTTGCACACTTTGGAAAAGGTTGTAAATACCTGCTTCTGCTACTTGTATTTTCTTTTTTGTGCTAAGATTGAGAAGGTGTGAAGCTGTATCTCCATTCCTCATGCTTCTTCAAGGCATGCTGGTTCATTAAGAACGGGGACAACTTTGCCTCTCGAGTGCGAAAAATGCATACAGTTCACGTGGAAAATATCCACTCCGAAAAATATAATTTAATACACTATCACTATACCGTAATAAGAAATAATATGTGCTTACTCATTTATCAATGGCTCTAGAGCTCTCTGTTGGGCCCTGGTCGCTCTTTCATTTTTGCAATCCTATACACAATCGTTAGGATGCCTTGGACGGGGGATCAGTCAGTCGCAAGGTCGCTACCTACACAGAGCAACACAAATACAGAATAAACGCACACAGACGTCCGTGCCTCTACTGGGATTCGAACCAACAAACGCATTGCTCGAGCGGGCGAAGATACGAGTAGTTCATGCCTTAAAGTGCAATACCACTGTGATCTGCTGTATGTGATTATAGGAAAAACAGGTAAAGTTATCTCTGTATTTTTCATTATTCTTAGTGGGGTGAGACTGAGTCCTCTTGGAACTGTGGCCACTATTGTACCGGCCCCAGATGATAGATGATGGTGATTGTGGAGCAACTGGTGGAATGAAGATTGGCAAATGAAACAGAAGTACTCGGGAAAAATCTGCCCCACTGCTATTTTTTCCATCACAAATCCCACATAACTTGACCCGGGCTCGAACTCGGGGCACCGCAGTAGGAAGCCAGCCCTTAACCGCTTGAGCTATGGCACGGTCTAAAGGTGTCCTTGTAAGAGGCCGTGGAGGCTCATAGGATTATGGAACGTCGAGGCTCCAACGTTTTCTAGACAATAAGCTCACAGATAGCCGTGAGGTAGTCAGGCTTAGGCGCCAGTCGCCCTTTACTCCAAGAAAATCCCTGGTACTCATTTCTGTTAGAGGCTGAGTGGGCCACAGGGCCATAGTGCGGCTGAAAGAATTAGTTCGATTTAAAAATCAAATGCCATCGTCGGGAATTGAATCCGCCACCTTCCGACTTGTAGCATAGTTCCTCAACTTAACTAAATTAAAAAAATGCTTTTAATTTTAAAATACTTAAATTTTATACACTATT
>NW_019718616.1:2043542-2103350 GCF_002891405.2 Cryptotermes secundus | reverse complement strand
ATTTAGCGCAGAGGTCGCCTAGAGACATGAGGATCTTTTACGTGCCGTAAATCTACGACACGAGACCCACGGCTTAAAGTCCCTCCCGGAGGACTTGTTCCCTGAAATTTTTCGCCCTTAAAATTTCCACGACCTCCGCCGGGTTTGAACCCGCGTAACTCGAGTCATGAGGTGGGAACGTTACCCCTAGACTACGGAGGCCGCTTACATTCTATACACTATAAATTCATAAAAGTTTCATACACATCACATGGCTTTTAATGTACTGTATTGCTCTGCACTTACAATTCAGCAGTGAACATAATCAGAAACAAAGGGAGTTAAGGTACTGGCAGTCGTACTTGGAAAATAATGGGGTACACAGGTTCCAGTAGAGAGTTGTGAGCTGGATCACACGTACGCTCGAAACACATCGGATAAATTACACTTCCATTTGTCCTTTGGCTTTACATATGAATGGGCGCGGTTCGTTACATTTTCGCCCAAAGTTAAGCCTACTGACACATTTGAACAAACTCAAATTTGACCACTCTCATTTGTATGCAGAAGAGTCGCGGTTATCCTGATTCTCGCGATATTTACGATTTAATTCAGTTCATATAGGCAATTATGAGAATGGTATCTATAACGAGGTCATGCCCGCTTCCTTCCACGTCCTTTTCGACTCATCATTCACTAAGCATCCTGCCATTCGACGCTATATAGCCAGAGCTTCTGCTGGCATCGTTACAGAAAACATAAATAAATAATTACGCAAATTTAATAAGGAATAAAAATTGTCTTGTTCATGCATGACGAGTGCTAATTCTTTTAAGATACGCAACAATACGGGTACTGTGTGTTACTCGTAGAATATGTCTTCATACAAATTTAAGTCATCGTCCTTGTTAAAGAACAGGAATAAATGTAAAGGTAAAGTTGTCCCTCTCTTCACGAATTAAGCACTATGCCATGAAGGCGTATGGGGGAGTGGATGTATACATCCATATTTTCTTGGCCTCAGCACTAGCTTGAAGTGAGTGGTCATCTTCACGCTCCGTTCGCTTTAGCTCCGGAGAAAGAGCCCAGGTTCCCATTGGATAGGAGGTTGGGTAGACCCCAGAGCCGGTCTGGACGACGGCGAAAAGAGAAAGTTCTTGACACTACCGGGACTCGAACTCCGACCTCTCAGTCGTCCAGCTAGTAGTCAGTCGCTGTACTGAGTACGCTAACCAGGCTTATTCAAAAAAGATAAACCTGTAAAATTTAAAGTGTAGGATTTTGGAATCAATTTTATAAGCACCAACATCTTTGTTTGTAGATAAAGCATTTCTGATGGCAGTGAAAAAGAATAATTACCTCTTTTCAGGTGATTATGGTCTTATCATTGATAGTTAATAATTCTTCACCTCTGAGTTAAATAAAACCGAGCACCTTCACCAGATACTGGTACATCTGCACAAAATCCGAATTCGAAACATTTGCTGACATAGCACCAAGGCACTAATTACACACCATAGAAACCACAATGTAACACAAACGCCTGAAAACACAAGGATACACTGTTAAGAATTAATTATTATATGTAAATCACAACGTTCTTTGCCAAGTCACGTGACGCTGTGCGCGTTTTAGAAGATTATGTAGACCAAATGACTTCGATTTATGACTCCTACAAGAAATTACAGGGAAATACATAAAATCGTCTTGAAAATTAGTAAATAACAAAAATTATTTGGAATAATTCTGATATTAACTTAATAAATAATTAATTCTAGACTTGGACTGTCACACAAACAAAAAAGAAAGAATAGAAGTAATATCAATCATTCATTCTTTGTCTTTAAGTCCCGGGCACCAGCATACAATTTGTAGCAACCCAGGAATTTTCCATCCAGACCTTAGTATACTAAAATCTACACTGTAGGTATCCGACTCACTACAGCTCACTTTAGAATGTTTGTATCTTCTCTTCTACTAACTAAAAATGTAAAAATTAGAGCACATGAAACTGTAATGTCCTGTCGTTTCCTATGGGCCTGAAACTTATATTCCACATGCCTAGGTCCAGTAGGTCTTTAGTTATGCCATAAAGCCGAGAGTGTAAAGATTATGTAAAATTGTCCCCGTGCCTAACTAATTAAGCACTACGCCATGAAGATGTAAGGGAGAGTGGATATATAGATCCACATTTTCTTGACCTCAGCACTAGTTGTAGGTGAATTGTCAGCTTCAGGCCCCGGCTGCTTTACCCCCGGAAACAGCCTCTGGTACCCATTGTATAGGAGGTTGGGTGAACCCCAGAGCCGGTCTGGACGATTGGAGAAGTGAGAATTTTTCACCTTACCGGGACTCGAACTCCGACCCCTCGGTCATCCAGCCCGACTACGCTATCCAGAAGGGGTATGCCAATTTTATCATTTTCATTCTACAAAAGTATGAAGTTCGTCAAGCTCAGTAACTGTTTCAAATGTTGAAATGAAGAGTGCACAGACATTCAAACAGACAGACAAACTAAAAAAAACACAAAAAGCACAGTGCTCACATAAGTTTTATAATTTTTCCTTCAGAAAGGAAAGGAAAGTACAAATATTTAATGCTAACTACAAAATAAAATGACATGAATTACGTCGCGGACCACCGACTGATAAACGTTCTACTGCATTATGAGTCTGCTCAATACATAGCGCCACAGGCAATCTTTACTGTGAAAGCAGCTACTGTGTTTTGAAAGCAGGACTACAACGGAGTGTGCATATGCAAATTGTTTTCGTTTCTGGTAAGAGTTGCTCAATAACAATGAAACGTCACGTAGAAATGTGCAGTCTTGTAGAAAACTACAGCCGCTTGAGAGATTATGTACGCATACAAAGAGTTACGTAAAAATCATGTGAAAAGATTGCTTCATCCGATGATCGCCGTAAGACAATCGCTAATTGTACGGTGAGAACTGTAACTTCTGAGAGTTGCATTTCAGCTCCCACAAACCTGATTTAAGAATGAGAACGTGGGCATTTGTTTCAACAGAGCATTCACGAATGTGAATTCTGAATACGTTTCTTCAACTGTTCTTAAACTCCTACTATCATTTCCTCACAACCAAGCAGTTGGTTCAATACGAGAGACATTGTGAGAACGCTCTTCTTGCTTAACTTTCCTCAAACAATACAGTCGCTGACTACTTTTTTCAATAAGTTTAGAAACACTTCTTACTCATAGTGCACATATTATTATTATTAGCAGCAGCAGCATCATCACATTCATCTACCAAACGTATTTTCTTATTAAGTTCATTGGTCTCCTTCCAGCCACCATACTGCTTATTGTATACCTTCTTATTCCTATAGCTTTTATGCTACGGCAAGGTAGAAACTGTAGTTTTCTAATAGATATGTTGAGGCACTATGCTACAAGCCGGAAGGTCGTGGGTTCAAGTCCCGATGAGGTAATTGGATTTTTTCAATTGACCTAAGCCTTCCAGTCGACTCAGCCTCTAACAGAAATGAGTACCAGGAATTAATTAAATAATTTTCCCGGGGAGTAAAGCGCGGCCGGCGTGTAAGGCTGACAACCTTACAGCCATCTGTGAGCCGAGTGTCTAGAACAGTGTTTCTTAAACGCCGGGCCGCGGCCCGATACCGGGCCCTAGCATTAATTATACCGGGTTCTCGTCTTATAGAAAAAAAGGATTTACCGGGCAGCGGTCTCACAGAGGTTGAGAACCACTGGTCTAGAAAATGTGGGACTCTCGACGCCTCACAACCTTATGGGCCTTCACGGCCTCTTACATGGATAGCTTTACTTTTAGTATATATAACCGTATATATTGTCCTATTAGTTAGTACGTACGCTTTTGTTTGCCTTCGTGTAATTACCTCTATCTACACTGTGCCGCTTCTGTAATTGGCCTTGTAGCTGTTGACTCGGCAAATAAATAATAGAGAATTGAATTGAATTAAATCGTCATTAACATCTAAAAATAAAAAATATATACATCAATATTGGCTGAATCATCTTATTCTATTTAAGGAATTTTTTCAATTAGGCGTATAGGATATATTGCACAGACCGCGATGATTATTCTGAATGATGAATTATAGACTGTGTGGAAGGAAAGGTTCGTGACGTATATCAAGGCCTTATTCCACAATTTGTCTGGAGGGACTGAAGAAGGTCACGAAAACGTCTGTTGAGATATCAGGTAGACGGACAGACAATTGAACCCGAGATTTCCAGAATAATTACGAGCTCTAACCAAAACTATGACGCTGAGTCTGCTGGGACTCATCGTGTAGTAGGGTTTTCAAAGTTGTAACCAAAACTTCGCGACTTTTATCTTTAGAAAAATAACTTATATTAGTTAGGAGCCGGGATAGCTTAGTCGATATAGCGACTGGCTACGTTCTGGGCGACCGACGGGTCGGAGTTCGAGTCCCAGTAGGGTCAAGAATTTTCTCTTCCTCACATCGTCCAGACCGGTTCCGGGTCCACCCAACCTCTTATCCAATGGGTACCGGGGGCTCTTTCCCCACATTAAAGCGGTCGGGGCGTGAAACTGACCACTCAGCTTCAGCTAGGGTCAAGGTCAAGAAAATGTGGATCTATACATCCACTTCCCCTATTCCTTCATTGCTTGGTGCTTAATTAGTTAATCAGAGGAACAACATTACATTACTTATATTTTTTTTTTCCTTGGCACTACAGCCCCAGTGGGCCTAGGCCTACCTCCATGAACTCCGTTCACTTCGGTTTTTCTAGATCTTACACATTCGGTAGGACTCCTTGGGCTGGTGATCAGCTCGTCGCAAGGCCTCTACCTGTACACAAACACAGAAAAACGCACACAAACATCCATGCCCTGAGTGGGATTCGAACCCACGATCCAGGCTTCCGAGCGAGCGAAGACAGATTACTTATATTACTTAGGATAATTCAGAACATTTCAAATAATGTGGCACAGTATTATTATTGTCGTTGCTGTTGTTGCCGCTGTGATCATCATCATCCTCATCATTGTCATCATTCTTAAAATCCACGCAAGACAGAAAAGCTGTCCTTATAGACAGGCACACCTACAGCTGTGAAGATACCATACAGTTCAATTTCCAAATGGAATATGCAAAATTCTGCTGAAATATATGATGACATTTATATGACCAATATTTCTAAATCCGTTTTTATAAAGTACTGCCTGCTTTATATACAATTTGTACTTTAAGGCCGACATTATTATTCTTGAAAGCGAGGCGAAAACTGAAAAATTAAGACGTGAGATATACACATATTTTCAGTAAAAGTAAATTTGTCTCTGCTAAATTACATATCACTCCATGAAGCTATATGGGAGAGCGGAGTTATAAATCCAGGCATTCCTAACTTCAGCATTAAATAAAGGTGAGTGGTCAGCTTCACGCCTTGGCCGTTTTACCCCAGAGGAGTAAGACAGAATAACATTAACGCTTTTTAAAACGTTTTCTCATTAGCTGTACCAATTTCGAGAAAACCTACAAGTGAAGTCTACTAAGAAATTTCGGTCCTGGATTTATATGTGACCCTTCGATGCTCTACTTTGCTTCCAGACTGTGTTACTACTATTGAAACTATCGAAACGGTTTAAGCTATTCGAACTACTGAAAGCAGATGTGAACCATTTAATGTCTCATATGGATAGTACCATATTGTTTTAAGAAAAGTACTTTACATCGTTATGTCCGAATCCCTGTCCCCTTAATAACTTTCGAGCCAAATTAACTGATTTACATAAACCTCTTTGAGGATATTGCGTCATAATGGTCACCTCCACGACTGTAACTTTTAATTTCCTGTCAGAAATAATATTAACATGACGGTGGTTCCATTTCTTCGAAGTGGGAGCAATGCTAACACCAGTTGAAGTTCTTTTACTTCTCTCTCCTGCTTTGGAGCATAGGGCTTATTGCTCAGTTTCATGGTAATTTTTACAGACCGTAGGACTCCTTTGACGGGTGATCAGCTCGTCGCAAGGCCTCTAACTAAACATAGGACAACATAAACACAGAATGAGCACATATACACACCAAACATCCATGTCTTTTGTGGGTTTCGAAACCACGATCCCGGCTTCCGAGCGAGCGAAGACAGTACATGTCTTAGACCGCTCGGCTACCCTGACCGGCGCTACTTGAAGTAAGATTCTGAAATTATTTGCTGTGCAGTGTCTTTCTTCAAAAGCTTTATTTATTCTGGGGTCTAGAAATTCCTGCTTGCAAGGTACTAGAAGGTTCACATTACCGCTTTAACAGTTCGGATTTAAACCCTTCCTTTAATTAATGGTATTCATTCACTCTTTTCCAAAGAACAATTTAAATACTTCATTGTCGGTATTGGACATGCGGTTTCGCTCTCCATCACAACAAAATAAAGCATTTGGAATGTACAGTTCTGTTGATCCGCATTAAATTGAAACATGTCCTCACAATCATATTATGATGTATATATATACATCATAATATGGTTGTGAGGACATGTTTCAATATATATGCCCTATGCTTTTACCACATGCGTACTCTTTCCGTGAGTTATTTCGTCCCAAAGATTTGATGGAATTAATTGTAAGTAATCTGCTCTCAGATATTCTAAACTATTAATTATTATTAAGACAATGAATGAATATAATTTTACTTGTAAGATTTGAGGTTTTCACGGCGGTGACTATGAAGAAAGCAGTCTTCTTGGATGTGGCACCGTGTAGATGTGGCGTTAACCGACGTTTCGGAGGAACGTATTGCCTCAATCTTCAGGGTAGAAGGAAAAATAAGAAATCCGCAAGAAACCAGTCACCAGTCTGCTTGTACCGGTTCTCACGGTCTCTTCGCTTGCGGATTTCTTATTTTTCCTTCTACCCTGAAGACTGAGACGATACGTTCCTCCGAAACGTCGGTTAACACCACATCTACACGGTGCCACATCCCAGAAGACTGCTTTCTTCATAATTTTACATATTAATTGATGGTAACTTTGAGTTAGAAACCATTAATTATTAAAACAAAGAACTCACAGAATTGAAATAGCAATTTAGGGCGTGATATAATTTTGAATTCATTCTGAGTCATTCCACTTAAGTGATGGATAATTACAGTAGAAACAAAAGAAAGGTTTTAGGCGCAGTTTCGTCTTGCGTGCCGCTTCAAGTTTTCCTATCCCGCTGCTGAGTTATTCTTGGAGCAAATCTCTGCAAGAAAAGAAGTAATGGACTGGTAACTATTAATTAGGCTATTTATCTCCTTCCGTGTTAGATGTAACGTTAGTGAAGCTGTTGCTACTACTACCATTCAGTGCAGAATCGTCTGCCTTCCCTCTTGTTGCATAAAAATGCAAAGATTAAAATACACAACACAATAATTTTATCTGTTGTTTTGCTACTTGTGGGTGTGCAGCTGGGTCTTTCGGTCCAAGACAAGCACACAGATTGAAGTTATTTCAGAACTGGACCCTGGGGTCTGGAGAAAGCAAAACGATGCAGAGATACATGCTTTGTACTCCTAGTCAAATATTATTACAATGATAAAATCACGAGATCAGCATAGCATGTAGCACGTATGGGAGAGAAGTGCATAAAAATTCTGGTAAGAAAATATGAAGGAAGAGCGACACCAAGAATATATAACCGTAGATGAAAAGATAATATGATTATAAAGACATAGGATGGAAGCGTATGGATTGGATCCATCTGGCTCAAGCTAAAGTATTAGGTGTTACTTTATTTCGGCAATGATCCTTCTAGCTCCATAAAATGCTTTGACTTTCTTGATTATCTGAGCAACTATTAGTTTAACAAGAAGGACTGTGGACCATGTTGTTAGTTGAAGGTGTTGCTAAGTTGACGTGCGAAGAAACAGGGGCATTCCAAAGATTATTAATCTCTCTCTCTTAGCTTCCTGGTTGTTACGAGGAGGACAGTGAGGTAAGCAGGCGGTACGCAGATCGCTTCAGGCGCTAACAGTGGCTTCATATCAAGTGCAGGTTCGCCCTTCAAATGACCGACCGGTTTAGAAGCTTCTCTTCTTGATCCCTGAGGTAAAACTTTGTCCTGAAATAGTCTGTAACAGAAGTCCTTTTCATCTCTGGACCATCAGCCTATGAGCCTAGGAAAATCCGGAAAACGGTGACCAAAATAAGATAGTCTGCTTTTACCGGTTCTCACGGTCTCTTCGCTTGCAGATTTCTTATATTTTTTCTTCTACCCTGAAGATGGAGGCGATACGTTCCTCCGAAACGTCGGTTAACACCACATATACACGGTGCCAAATCCCAGAAGACTGCTTTCTTCATAGTCACTGCCGTGAAAGCCTCAAATCTTACAAAATAAGATAGAATTTTCCCTGCGCTTAATTCAGCACCACGACAGGAGGAAGTATGAGGGATTGGGGCATAACTCCAGGTATTCTTAACATCGGCACTAGAGGGAAGTGAGAGATCACCTTCACATCCCGACGCTCTATCCCAGGGGAACGATGTAAGTACCCGTCAGATAGGAGGCAGGCTGGGCCCTAGGGCAGGTATGGAAACTATGGAGAATTGAAAAAATCTAACTCCCTTCTCAAAATCGAAAACCAATCGTCCACTCTGTAGCACACACTCTACACTGAGTTACCCCGGCTCCTAACAATGGCGAAATGGCAGCATAATAATATTTTGAGATATTCTGCATATTTTAAAATATTTAACAATGCTGAATAAATTGAGATGGAGATGAGCTTCTCGGGTGATACGTAGGGATAATCGGTCGAAAGGGAGTGGAAGTAAACTGCCCTAGAATGAAGACGCTATTTTAGAATTCTTATGATAGACTGGTTAAGACTATGAAACGCTTTAAGATAACATATTTTTCGTCTGTTGAGTTTCGAAGCACTTCCTCTGTGAAATTAGGCATGTGTCATATTCATTTTATTGCATAACCTTAAACGAGATGCAATATATATTAGGTTAAGGATGTTTAAGATGTGAGTTGTGAGTAAAATATTTAGAGCAAAGGGGGAGTAAGTGATGGGTGCTGGAAAGAGGTGAAAATGTTCATAATCTCTACCCTTCACCAGCGACGATGAAACCAAATTGATTAAATATGCAGAATGCATAGAGGAAGTAAAGAAGTCGTACAAAATTTTAGTTAAAAACTAAAAAGAAAACTATATTTGCGAGAACTATTCGTAGATGGGATGACACTGTTGAAGTGAATCTTAAAGGAATGAGATGTGGGGTTATGGACTGAATTCATCGACTCAAGATAGGGTCTAGTAGCAGGCTTCTGCGAAAGCAGCAAGAAGTTTTCAGGTTCCACAAACGACGAGGAATTTCTTGAACAGTTGAGCAGTTATCAAATTCATAAATGTAGTAAGTCAGATGTTTGAAACACCTTTCTCTTATAAGACTGGCAATTTTCTCTTAAGTTATACTGGTGTTATATGACAGAAAGTGAGAGGTACGAAATTTCAGGACGCCGAAAATTTAATGCAATGAACAAATTGTGACTGAGGTTCATTTGATTCATTAGATTTGTATCTTAATATTTGTTATGACCTCCACCATTCCTTATCCCCGAATTTTCCAACTTTCACAATCCTCTTTAATTGTCTGCAAGATTAGCGACAACAAAAAACTATATAAAAAAGAAAGCTTTCGGGTATTTTCGTGCAGCACATGATTCGGTCACGGGCTAGACCACATCGACAGTCATACTGCCTTGCTTGTAGAAATGTCTACTTAGTAAAGTCTCATATATTTAATGACAGTAAAAAGGAATCCGAAAAATTCTTTAGCACTGAGACAAAAGCACAAGTTGCGGTTTACTACTACAGAGTCTGGCAAAAATGAATATGAACAGTGAAAGTTGAAATCATCCGACTGCTGCGGCAGGTTATAACTGCGTTTCGTACCTCTCTTCAGGTCAACTGCAGTAACAAATCAAGAATACAAAAGAGTGACTGGGAATGCAAATCACGCCGGGTGGGACTGGGAGAAGACACAGAGACGGGTGATGGAAGCTAGTTAGAAGGACGAGGAAATATTTCTTTTCATTCTTCGACTGACCCATGTATACATTTGTGTCTTAAATTTCGCCACGACCTCGACTTTTCCTAACCTAATCTTTCCATAACTTCATAACAGTTTTAGATTGTCGTTAGCATTGAGACAAAAGTGAATCTTATATATGTTTAATTCAACATAAAGACTAGATAGAGCATTCGTCCTTAGAGACGGATTTAATGTTAGTCTCTTTCTTTGCCTTGATGTCCCAGCTGAACTCTTTCCAAAACATTTCACAACTGACATTTATCGTGGATTTGCTCCCTGTCTTCAGACTCTACGTCCAGCTCATTATAACTTCCGTTATTGCAGTTTGGACAAGACGTTTGATGGATGCGTTATCTTAATGGTGTGTATGAGGGACGCAGCGATCATGGTCAACTTCAAACCAACAGTTCTAACATTTAAATGGAGAAGGATGTACGAAAGTCCTGCGAAATCTGTGATTCTGCCAAGATTCTGCTGGATAGCCCTCGACTAAAAATGAGATTCAGTACCACTATGCCAACCTGCTATGTCAGTTGAATATAACGCAGTGTAGTCCATTGAAAGTTAACCGATATTTCGGGGAGGGGGGGGGGGAAATGTCGCCATCATATTCAGGATCGAAAAATAAACCGAACAAGATACCAGCTTGAAAGAAGGTGACAAGCAAAGGCTCTGTTTGATACCTGTTTTCACGCTTACTCTTCGACCCAGAGGATGGAAGAAATATATTCTTCCGAAACGTAGGTTGACTTTCAACGGACTACACGGACCCATATCCCAGAAGATAGAACTCTTCATAACCACCGCTGTGAGAATTTCAAAGCTTACATACTTTGTTATTTGTTCCATTCTAAGTTCCAAATGAATCAGAATATGATCCTAAGATTTATGTAAAAACTGGAGAGCGGATAACAATTGTCAACTTTCCACTTAGTATCGGTCCAGTGTTAAAATAAATATATTCTTCATGTTATAGAATTAAAGATTGTTTACTATCATTTTGTTGTTTTCTTTCTTGAAATAAAACGGTACTCAGATGTGTTTTCTGCAACAAAACAAGGAGAAGTATTAAACTTCCAAAAACGAAATACAGTTCTTGGCAAGTTCTTGTTCACCTCTGTGTACTAGGAGATTCAAGAAGGGGCTCAGCGACAATTGAAATTCTTCTGCATTCTCCGGTCCATTATTCTCCAAAAATAAACCTCTTAAAAGATATTTAGTACATGAATTTCATGGCATATGTTTTTTTTAATGCTTAACTCTTCCATTAATAGCAACTTCCACGAAAACTATTTCACAAAGTAAACGTTTTGAACCACTACGCTCTGTATTCTTTCCTTTGTTACAAGAGCAACTGAAGCGTTGTAATAGAAAAAGGGACTCATTGTAACCATATCAGCAACGTGGAGGTTTTGATGTGTTGATTCGTACGAAATGTACTCCTTGGATACAACATATACTATAATTGGCATTTAGCGTTAACACAGGCTATGATGTTCCACTAAACTGCATTGACTGCATAGAAGAATAAAACCATATAAGGACAACAATACAGTCCCAAGTTCTGTGTTGTGTTTCGGCTTACATGTCTGCTTTACTAGACCTCTATTAGATATGCTTTTTCCCTTATATTCTGTTAACGCCATGTCTAATCTCTGTAATTATGATACCTGAGGAGCGGCAGCAGGTCAGGTTATGATATAATGAGCAAGACCCCATGTTTGAATTTAGCCTATTGCATCTCAGATACAAAAGGAAAGATACCGCGGTACCCATTATTCAGGAAGTTGGGAGGACAACGGAGATGATCTGCACGTGGTGACTGACATCGTGCGTGCACCTGCCTCAAGTTTAAGCCCAATACAGTCCTAATTTTGTACATTTCTGTCTGGTTATCCAGAGCCCTCTTCCATGCCATGTTTCCTGAAAGTGGAAAACTGTAATCAGACAATTTGTATACGGATTTAAATATGCATCCCCCTCTCCGATAAAAATTTCTTTCGCTTATGATATAACAGAAAAAAAAACAATATAAAGTTAATGCGCAATTCCGGGAAAACTGATTTTATTCCGTTCACATGCTTAAATATCTGGAAAGAAATAGCACAACTTATGCGACTTCGCGCTCCGTAAATTTGCGAATTTCCTGTACTGCAGGTGACATTATATAACCCCTGTTAGATTGATGTTAAAGTTTCCAACTGCAGCTATATCCACTAAGGCTGGCATATTTACACACGCACACACATATCCGCAATTTTCAGTAAGTAAAATAAATATGTAACAATTTATATAGAGCGAAAAAATGTAAAGAGAAGAAACAAAGATTTCGCGGGGACTCAAGTTGAGCGGCCATCAACTACCAAAGAAGGACTTGGTTCGATTATTTTGATACATGGAACGATTTAAGCAGAAAAATTTGTGAACGTATGTCCAATATTGGCCGGTCACGGTAGCCGAGCGGTCTAAGACATGTACTGTCTTCGCTCGCTTGGAAACCGGGATCGTGGGTTCGAATCCCACTCAGGGCATGGATGTTTGGTTGGTACGTGTGCGTTTTTCTGTGTTTGTGTATAGGTAGAGGCCTTGCGACGAGCTGATCTACCGCCCAAGGAGTCCTACCGGATGTGTAAGATCTAGAAAAACCGAAGTGAACGGAGAAGTTCATGGAGGTAGGCCTAGACCCACTGGGGCTGTAGTGCCAAGGAAAAAATTAAATAAAAAATGTCCAATATTACTTTTATTAGTTGCTGTAGGAGAATAAATATAAAAAGCAAAACCAATGAAGTTCAAACCACATTATCGGTACATTATCGATAAGAAGTACAGCCGGTAAGCCATTTCATTATTTTTCACGTGAAAAATGTCAAATGTTTTTATTAACACTGACGCGATATTTTCGGCTCTTATCAGGCGCCCAATTCGAACTGAATCACAAGCAGCTCTACTTTACGGATATACGGATCATTAAATAATAAGAAAAAGACACGGCCAAGTTAGGCAAAAAAACACATTAATTCCAACTTCGAGCATTAACCTGATGTAAGAGGAAGTAGTCGTTTATACACGTAACATACGCTGAAACTTCATTTGGAGCGTGACAAGTGGTTAAAAGCGTCAATTCGATGCATTCAGTACATGTACTAATTCAAATCACGTTACTTATTGGCGCAAAAAAACCGTGCAGTTGTGATTATTTCTCTTTGGAAGAGAAGCATACATGCTGAGTGATTGCAGANAGAACAACAGAAGTGCAACAGCATGTTAAGGAAGAACAACAGAAGTGCAACAGCATGTTAAGGAAGAACAACAGAAGTGCAACAGCATGTTAAGGAAGAACAACAGAAGTGCAACAGCATGTTAAGGAAGAACAACAGAAGTGCAACAGCATGTTAAGGAAGAACAACAGAAGTGCAACAGCATGTTAAGGAAGAACAACAGAAGTGCAACAGCATGTTAAGGAAGAACAACAGAAGTGCAACAGCATGTTAAGGAAGAACAACAGAAGTGCAACAGCATGTTAAGGAAGAACAACAGAAGTGCAACAGCATGTTAAGGAAGAACAACAGAAGTGCAACAGCATGTTAAGGAAAACAACTAAGTTTTAGTTGAAATTTCTCAAAAATATGTTACTTCATTCGTCTAGAGAAATGAATGTGAGGTTTCAAAACACTTCCAAGTAAATTCTACGTATATCTGCTAAGCGTAAGCAAATTGCCCATCCTATCTCCAGCAAATGTTCCTTCTACTTATTTTTGATTCGCTTACTGTGGAATGGAGTCCAACTCCATCCACTCGGCACGGCGGCCACTGATTGGCCTATTGTAGCCTGCCCCGGATGATTATGATGGAGAATTTGGTGGAATGAAGATTGGCAGGGGAAACCGAAGTACTCGGAGAAAACCCGCCCCAGCGCCACTTTGTCAACCACAAATCCCACTTGACCAAACCCGGGATCGAACCCGGGCCGCCGGTTTGGGAAGCCAGCGACTAACCGCTTGAGCTATGGGGCGGCTTTTATTACACTTGAAGACACAAAGCTCTGTTTTTGCGTTCCATTGTCAACGTCCTGATGGCAATAACCGAGTCTGTCATACAAGACGTATTCCGTCTCACAGTCCGATATGACGATATGGCTATGTGAAGTGACAGTGTTAATATAAAACTGGTTTTCGTTTCATGCTCAGTTACTTTAGTTTCTGCTGCAGATGTTAAGAGCCGCACGAGACGAACCTAGAGAACTAATCACGAAGGCACAATCATGACACCAACAGTGTAACAAATGCCATCAGTTCTAATTTAACATTTTAGGAAGTGATTGATTTATCACGAAGAGATTTCTTTCCGGAAAAACATTTATGGTAACAATTGATTATTCATAAAGGCAAATGAGCCTTTTCGGAATGAAAGGGAAATGGGATAGACGTCTACGTAAAATAAGTGTAAACACAGTAAAGGGGCCCATACAAGTACGAGTTTTGCCCGCGAGGCCGACTCGGCTCTGGTTCCAATGAGACGAACTCGTCCGTGTGTGGGTCGCAAAGTTAGGACTCAGTTCATACGTTTGTGGTGAAATTAATCCGAGTCAAGCTCGCCGAGCCGGACTCACGAGCCAGACTAGTACGTGTATGGGCCACTTAAGAAACAATAAGAATGGTAACAGAATTAAGTAGAATGCATCATGTAAGTCGCAGTATATATATTGCTGAATATTCTGTATTTGCTAACGACAGTCCGAATAGATCATTGAAGGTCGCGGTGCAAGGGCCAGATTATTATGGCCCACCCCTCATACCTCATATATTCATTCATTCATAACTGCAAGCCCTCACCTTGCAGTGACTGGGGGCTGTTGGCAGGGACAATTTTTATGAAACTGACCGATTCCATAAGCATTCGACACAATTCCTAAGAACATCGAGTCATGGCAGTATAACCTTAAACAGACTTATAAAAATTAGACCGACTTAACGGTTACTTTTTATGAATTCACTTCACTAAGTGCATCAAAAGCCCTTCACGGTAGCCGAGCGGTCTAAGGCATGCACTGTCTTCGCTCGCCCGGAAGCCGAAATCGTGGGTTCGATTCCCACTCAGGGCATGGATGTTTGTGTGCGTTTTTCTGTGTTTGTCTATAGGTAGAGGCCTTGCGACGAGCTGATCACTCGCCCAAGGAGTCCTACCGAATGTGTAAGATCTAGAAAAACCGAAGTGAACGGAGTTCATGGAGGTAGGCCTAGGCCCACTGGGGCTGTAGTGCCAAGGGAAAAATAGTGCATCAAAAAGACACAGGATGTAGAGGTCGTGTAGGCCTGTACGGATATGGTTCTTCGGGTATAGAATTCTGTATGGGGGTGATATAGCGTAGTCTGTATAGCTACTGACTACGAGCTGGAGTTCGAGTCCCGGTTGGGTCAAGAATTTTCTTTTCTCCCCGTTGTGCAGACCGGCTTTGGAGCTCACCCCCTCTTATTCAATAGGTACTGGGAGTTCTTTCCAAGGGGTTAAAGCGGCAGGGCCGTGAAGCTGACCACTCACTTCAAACTAGTGTCGAGGTCAAGAAAATGTGGATCTATACATCCACTCGCCCATACACCTTCATGGCGTAATGCTTAATGAGTTAAGCACAAGGGCAACTTTATCTTTAGGGAGGAGTGGGGCTGCACTATAAGCTTCCGAGAAAATTTAATTTTACTTCCCAATATTTTAAACAGAGCTAAAATCAAACATTTCAGAAATGTCTTATCGTACAGATACTGAGGAAATAACTGACCCCAAGGAGTTAAGCCATTTTTCAGAAGCCACAAGTCGAATGACTACTGAAGAATTTCCTAACTTTCATATAATCCGAAGGTTCATTAGCTTGTTCACAAGAGCCCTCTTCTAGAATCTAACACGAGTCACATGAATCCAGTCCATACCATTCAATTCTGTTTTTAAATATCCATTTTTAGCCTATTCCCCTTATTTTGAGAAAATACAAGGAGGCTCAAGAGATCACTTATTTCTTTCTGTGTGTGTCTGACCGGCTGATCACCATTCTAGGAGTTCTACTGGCTGTAGGCAAACAAGATTCAGAAAAAAGGAAAACTAAAGGTTTTTTGCCGCATTAGTCTGTCGTGCCACACAGGAAGAATGTACTGTAGATTAGACTTAACTGGAGCACTATCGGTACTGTTAAGAGTTACTTTATTTTCGGTGTTGAATCTACAGGTTCTAATACAGGCGAAATATTCCTTATCGTCTTTCAAAGAGTAAGTACCTAAGTCTGGTTACCAAAATAATCACTGTAATCTGATAATCATAATGATAATTCGTATTGTTATATAATTATCCGAGAAATATGGGTTTGGATGCATTTGTAAGGAAAGGGATCAGGAAGCCTACATATTTTATGTTGTCTTAATTTGTTTTGTAAAGAACTAATTTCTTAAGATATATTACACAGGGTTATCATTTGTGCTTAAATCATTATGCCTCTAGCAATCACATCATTTATACAGCAGGTACTGAGTGTATATTGTGTAAGTTGCCAGAAGCCTTCAGCTCACGTACACCAATTACTTGCTTCAGCAAATACTGTTCAAAGCAGCTTTATATTTATGAAAGTTGTTGAAGGAATGTAAATATAGCGTTTTTAGAACTTCGATAAAATTTCTAAGTTGTTTTCAGTTTGAAGGCGTATAGAATGATATACACTGGCGTATAACTTTTTTTATGTTTCTGATTCGTACTAAAGGCACGTAGTTTAAATGTGACATTACTTGTAGTCGGTGCCAAAAAAATAAAACGCAGCGGTGTCGCTATGAAACCTCAGGCTAAAGAACCCAGCCGATAGAAGTTCGACGCAACCAAAGTGGGAGGATCAGAGTGGGGAATGAACTGTGTTTAAAATGATACTTGTCAGTCGAAACCGTGTATCGTATAAAGTTTGCACCTACAGTTCAGCCAATAGTCGTCAGTTTGCTCGGGTGTCTCCACCCTTGATTGCCACATACGAAAATCAAAATACGAACAGCCTCTACTGAATTCGGGGTAACGATTATTATAAAAATTCAAGGATTATCATTGTAATAAATATATGTCATTCAAACGTTTTTGATGAATACCGGTGTATAACAAGTTACTAGGTTCTGGAAACGCTATGTAGTGTTCAATGCTTACGTCTTTACTCTTGGTTACTCCTTCTAAAATGAAACATTAATAAACCCTCTCACTTGTTCATCACTTCGGTGCTGCATCCAAATTAGAGCCTTCTTTTCTGCTAATTTTCCCCCCTTGGCGCTACAGCCCCAATTTGGGCCTAGGCCTACCTCCATGAACTTCTCCGTTCACTTCGGTTTTTCTAGATCTTACACATTCAGTAGGACTCCTTGGGCGGATGAGCAGCTCGTCGCAAGGCCTCTACCTGTACACAAACACAGAAAAACGCACACAAACATCCATGCCCTGAGTGGGATTCGAACCCACGATCCCGGTTTCCAAGCGAGCGAAGACAGTACATGCATTAGACCGCTCAGCTACCGTGACCGGCATTTTTCTACTAATAGTTTTCCTAAATTCTGAGATAAGCTGTAGAACTCGGAGGACTAATTAGGTCGTAGCAAGACCTCCATTAAAATGGGCAGGAATGAGTTCTATATCAGAAGGTAGAGGGATTATTTGATTCTTAGGTTATTTAACGACGCCATGTCAACTTCGTCTGTATGTAGTGCTGACTAACCGGAATATAAGCATAAATGTGAACTTCTTATCTGCTTTGTTCAGTTGCGCATTCTGAACAGCGTAGTTTATGTAGCATCGAATGGGAACGTGGCTGAGATAAAGTAATGGAAGGAACTGGTCTTGGCCTAGCTAAGTTACTTCCCATGATTCCAGAATTCAACTTTACAGCCTAACAAAATCCACGAAAAACATCAGTAGAATACTGAGTACGTACGCCGAGATTCGAACTGAGTACCTACCAATATGGCCACTCGGTTGATTCGATAAAGTCCAATAGGCGGTTCTAAAGATTAGTACACATTCAATGCGCTTGAATTCCCATCAAACATGGGACATAATTAGTTATTAACCTTTGGTAATCTTCCTGGGGTTAAAGGCGGTCGGCGCGTAAGGCTGACAACCTTACCTCCATCTGTGAGCGGATTGTCTAGAAGATATGGAAGCCTTAATCTCTCACAACCGTATGGGGCTTCACGGGATAGCTTTATCTTTACTTTTACATAATTTTTATATAATGAGCTCAGAATATCATACGAAATTTCTTCTGGCGAATTGTAATTTCGCAAGATGTCCTCAGTGTCTCAGGGTTTTGTTAGTTCCGCCACAATAATCACAGCTTACGCTGCGTTTGAAAGAAGGCGAAGCTGTTATTCAATTGTTGCTACAGTCAGCAAAACCACAGCCCAATGAGAAAGAATATGCATGTTCTGTGGAATGTATGTCATGTAGGTAGGTTCTTCTCTTCCTCGTCAGACCACGCAAAAGCCTGGCGGACATTCCAGTACACCAACGTGAAGCAATTCATTGCATAGTACGCGACCTTTAATGAATGCCACTACAGCCACTAGGGTGAAGGCTCGAAGACTGGAATTCTTTTCGAGGTACAGGCAGGAATTTTTCTCTTTGCCACCACATCCTAACCGACTCTGAAACTGGACTGGTCCAGCCTTCAGTTCAATGAGCAATGGGGCTAACTACCCCCCTCCCTCGAATATAGGAGCAGGGGCGTAAAGCTGATCATTCACCTTCAATTACTGTCGAGATACGAAAGCATGGAGCTGTAACTTCACTCTCCCATACGCCTTTATGGGGTAGTGCTTGCATAAGTAGAGAGAAGTATCTCCGTGGCCTGGTGTTTAATTAAGCACAGAGGTAAATTTACCTTTACTTTTGTCGTCAAATATACGTATGTATGTCGAATATATTTAAGTATCGATAGAAAATATGCAATCTCTGTTACTAGATAGCACATAGTATTTCATGTAAAGCTGATAAGTAAAAAAGTAAAGATATCTCTGTAACAGGCCGTGGAGGCCCATAGGGTTGTGAGATGTTGAGGTTCTCACATTGTCTAGACTCTAGACAATCGGCTTATAGATGGCAGCAAGGTTCTCAGCCTTACGCGCCGGCCGTCCTTTACCTCCAAGAATATTCCTGGTAGAGGCTGAGTCGACACCAGGGCCATAGTGCGGCTGGAAGGATTAGGTCAATTGAAAAAAAAAATCCTATTACCTCATCGGGACTTGAACTCGCTACCTTCCGGCTTGTATCACAGTGCCTCAACAAACTACGCTACCGTGTACCCCAATTAGATGACTGTGTTTGCATAAATACTATCAACATATTCTTGTCTTTAGTTTTTGTGTCCTATCCGTACTGTGCAACTTGGACTTTCGATGTTCGGATCTCATAAAAGTCATGGGATTTCTTGAGTAGATGAGCCCCAGTCAGCTTCTAAATGTGACTGTGTCCCATGGAGTTAGTTAAGTAAGCAATTATAACACATAAAGTGAAAATATGTTATTCAAACAATAAGTATAATGTCCATATCTACTTTTATTAGGGGGTGATGTTACTGGTTATGAATTGTGAAGCAGCAAGCATTTCTGGAGGTTTTCTCTTACGCGTATTATCGGGCTGTTCAAGGACGTCGCTTGAACTTCAGCGTTTATATAATATTAAATGAGTCTATAATACTATATTTTATTGCCAGTTCATAAGGATTTGACAGGGGCTGTCGTATATTAGTTACATGTTACTCTGTCCAAAAAGTATCCAACCTTGGGATTCTCGAAACTGGCATCAGAAATATGGATGAATAATGATGCAACAGGAAATACTATGAATTTGTAATCTGGAAGTAAAATTTATATGTTCATGAATTATTAAATACGGAACTGCATGGGCTAAATATGTCCTTTCACCGTTCTGTAAATAATGTTTATAAAAGCGCATGTTGCTTCATCCTCACGTCTATGGACACAGAGTTTCCTACATTTCCATCAATTTTGCATGCTTCTGGTGATACATGTTGCAATTTTTCCATTTAGATAGATGGCAAATTTGTACTTTTTATAACAACACTACATAAGCTGTAGAATTTACATAACGTCGAATGAGAGGTGACCATAAACATATATTGTGAATAAGAAGGGTCTGGAAGGAAACGATCTTGTCCTATGGGCATTCTGCACCAAGATTTGCCGGAGTGATACTCGAACCAACTGCCTCGTGATTACAAGTCAGGTATTTTAGGGCTGAGTTAAAGCTGTTCATTACGAAAGTTATGGGGGATGAGTGACTGCTATGATGTTTACGAATAAGAGAAAGTAGCTGGTCGTGACCTATTTTAAAACATTGGCCCTGTGTTAGTCTCGATTGGTTGGTCAAATCACGAGAAACATGTCAGAATAAGAGGCCATGGAATTCGATCTAAGGACAACCAAATCCAAATCAAAAACTTTGTAATGAAACTAATTCACACAAAATGCGATTAAAATATTCGCAATCCATGATTGATCAAAGCCTGTAATAAATTATGAGTCTGCAAAATCTCACGAGTTCCTGAAGTTTATTCCTGTATAGTGTAATAATTATGAATTACATGTCCAGAAACTCGTAGAATTAATTGATTTTATTCATGATCTAGCGTACAGGGCGCCTATCATATAGGGTTCATCCACTTCTTTCTTAGAAAAACGCTGCAACTCACCATATATCCTAGCGACAATAATCCATGTTCAAATTACATTATCGACCCATTTTACGAGTCGACCATATTTTCCACTCTAAGATATACAATAAATTTATCATAAAATATTTTCGTCAAGAGAACACCAAGTATATGTTACTGTCTCGTCACCAAAATGCAGTGCAAAATCATGACATAAAGATAGGAAACAGATGTTTTGAAAATGTGGCACAGTTCAGATATTTGGGAACAGCGATAACAGATTGAAATCTGATTCAGGAGGAAATTAAGAGGAGACTGAACTCGGGTAATGCTTGATACCATTCAGTCCAGAACCTTTTGTCTTTTCGTCTGTTGTCCAAAAACATAAAAATTAGAATATACAAAACTATAATTTTGCCTGTGGTTTTGTATGGGTGTGCAACTTGTTCTCTGACATTAAGGGAGGAACATAGACTGAGGGTGTTTGAGAAAAGGGTGTTGAGGAGAATATTTGGACCGAAGAGAGAAGAAGTGACAGGAGGTTGGAGGAAACTGCACAGTGAGGAGCTTCATAACTTGTACTCTTCTCGAAGTATAATTAGAATGATCAAGTCAAGGAGGATGAGGTGGACAGGTCATGTACCACGAATGGGGGAGACGAGGAATGTGTATGGGATATTGGTGGAAAAGCCAGAAGGAAAGAGACCACAGGGAAGACCAATGCGTAGGTGGGTGGACAATATTGGAATGGATCTTAGAGAGATAGGATGGGATGGTATGGATTGGATAGATCTGGCTCAGGATAGGGACCAGTGGAGGGCTCTTGTGAACACGGTAATGAACCTTTGGGTTCCACAAAATGCTGGGCAATTCTTGTGTAGCCGTAGAATTGGCGGCTCCTCAAGAAGGGCTCAGCTCCATGAGTAAGTAAGTAAGTAAGTAATTAATTATGTAAATTTTCCAAATAGACACTTTCCAGACATTGCATAAACTTAAGGATTTTGTATAATCTTAAATCTTCCTGCATGTCAAATAATGTTTACATTAGAGGTCAATATCAATGTACTTACTCTTATTGTGTTATGCAATAAAATCTGAAAACTGATAATTAATTTAGCTCCATGTTACAACCGGTATAATTACTGAGATATTTCAGACGAAGCACCTTTTAAGCCATGACACAGACATGCTTTAGGCCTCCACAGAATATTCTATCATAAAAGATTATCTTTTTTATGGCTGTCTTTATATGAAATATATTTAGTCTGCATATTATTTATTCAGGCCTAAATTGACAACTGACAATGATTTTATCTCTCCATTTCTGTCACGTATTACAAGGGATATTTACAGAAATGGACTGACCTGTTAGCTTCGTCACGTCTTTCCGTCTCTCTGCATGCAACAACTCCATAAGAGCTGAAGGGATTTTCATGAAAACAGGTATTGGAAAATATACTCAACTTTGTTCACAAATTCTAATTTCCCATTAAAATCGGACAAAAATAGCTGATAATATGAAGAATTATTCGTGTTTCTGCTCGCATCTCGAATGCAACTTGCGGATAACTTGTCATATATTTGTCTGAGTGACAAAGGTTTTCAGCACGGAGAAAAACGATTACATTTGATACATCAGTGGTAAGAACTTAGTATGTGCATACGACCCCATGGCAAGAAAATTATGCAATCAGATATCTCATAAATGTACTTCGGTCTTCAAAGAAAGGAAAGATTTCAACGATGTGAAAGTACATATTTCAGAGGATTAGTAGATTGGTGATACAATTATAATTTGGGAAAATTTATCGTATTTTATAAGTCACCGTCAGAAGTTTCATTGAAATGAAAACATTTTCCACTTCAATACTGATATAATCAATTAAGAATCACGTTATTAAAACATATGAAAGAATGTAGATACAGCTTCGCAGATTCTTAATCTCTCCACTAGATTCGTCGAGTGGTCAGCTTCAAGCTCCAGTTACTTTACTCAGTAGATGGAAACCTTTACCTGCTAAATAGGTTAGGTGTGTCCAAAATTTGAGAAAATTTTCCCTTCCTGGCAGAAAACGAACCCCGGTCGTCTAGCCAGCATCCATTCGCTGTCCTGCTGAAATATGTCGGCTAATGGCGGTCTAACCACTCTCTTCCTTAAGAGACAGTCGCAAGGCTACCAGTGTTCAGCCCACCAGCTTCCTGTTATTGGAAAGAACTGCCAACGCTCGACCTCCACGGAAAGACATAAATTTAACTTGTGTCGCTGTGATTTTCATTTTGATGTTGTCACACACACACACACACACACACACACACAAAAAGCTGCAGCTCATGTCTGTTATTAGAAGATTTATATTTTGTAGGAATTTAAAGGCAACGATTAAGATGTCTACTAGACGGAAATGCAGTCGATATATTGCGACCCTCATTTCGAAGGCCACGGTTGATGTACCTAGTCACCAGCATTTTACTAACACTAATCGCCTTGTTGCTGTGAATATTAATTGCAGCCACGTAACGCATATCCACTCCCAGGAACGAAATGCAAGACTTATTTGCACGCCAGAGCCCTTTAAAACTATACTACGGGAGTTTCTCTCAGCTGTAGTGTTTTATTCTTTAAGCGTTTCAAAGCAGTCAATTGTCTTTTGGTGACTAAGAAAACCTTAAAGGTTTTGTCGTCTCAGGTCTACAGCTGTCTTTGTGATGAGTCATAATTCACCAGCAGAATATGAAAGAACGTTAATGTTCATAAGTTTCATAAGCTTTATGTGAGGTTTATGTCTCGATAAGTTTGACGTCTAAAATTTAGAAGATGCTTGAACAAACCTCAAGAATGGCCGAAAAAGGAATTGTAAGCTGTAATGCCTGTAGGAAGTCTGCAGCATTGAAAACATAAAGAGTATCTTGTGAAAGACCAGCTGAGGGACGAAACCTCGCTGAGAGAAAGGGACTAATTATCAGATACCACTGCCAGTAGATGGCCGACCTCGCTGGCAGAAAGGAGCTGATAGCGGGCACCAGTACCGGTAGGGTATGGAGACAGTAGAAATTAAAGGGGGAACGCACAATGGACCAATAACTGGTCTAAGTGCATGGGGAAACCCACCTCCTCTAACAATGAATGAATGAATGAATGAATGAATGAATCTTGTGAAAGACATTTTGATCCATCACACCGTTGGATATTCAACCATCAAGTGTAACCAGTTGAATATAAAAATATATAAATATAATTTTACATGTATCGGCTAGCACTGGTAAACAGAAGATTTTCCATAACACGTCTTGCGTTCCAGTACAACATACAGAATTCTCTACAATAAAAACAAAAAGTAAAAGTATCCCTGTAACAGCCGTGGAGGCCCATAGGGTTGTGAGATGTTGAGGTTCACACATATCAACAATGTAAAAAGAAAATATCATCAATTCCAAGTTACACAAGTATATTTCTAACTATCATAAATTCCACTTTACGCAACTGCATTTCTAGCCATTTTAAACGATATTAATGTATTAATTTTAACAAGCACTTTATATAACTAATCTGAATTTTTAATGGTAAAAGTCTCTGTATAGAGACATATGTATAGCGTGTATGTACAATATTTCCTTCTAGTGGTGGCGAACTTTTTGATGATGGCCAATGTTTGCCGAAATATAAAGAGGTGTATTTACCTAATCTTATATTAAACTAGTTATACTTGATGGTATTATCATTCGCTTAAACATGAAGAGTATTTCATATCACGATGAACAGTCTAGTAATGTTACATAATACATACTACTGAGCTTACTACAGGAACGTTGTGTCATGCGACGCTTAAAAATGAGAAAAATAAAATTGAACCGAAAGCCCACAAAACTTCACAATGAATATGCATTTAAAATACGTGTAGACATACTGTGCGCTCAATTTACTATAATTATACGTACTATTATGCGTGTATCCTATTTTCAGAATCCTCGCTACGTCTTATCTCTCTTCCCTAGTATTTTCTACAATAATACAACAGCATGCTTAGTATTATATCTTTAAATCTATAAGCGTGTCCACTGCGGATGGCTGTTCCTCGCTATCATTCTTAAACAGACATGCGCAGAAGTGATGAAGTTTAAGAATGTTTTGTCTATCCACATATTTTAATCACGCGAATATGGAGGTAACAGAAGTCGTGTACACGAAATAAATTGATTTTATTATTTGATATTATACTTCTATGTCCTAAATTCTCACTGTGAGATTCGTAAAACCGACATTTATTTTGGAGACTAGTCTAAAGATCCGATAGCAAGTGACCATTGTCATTCTTAGTGTACTTGGTTAACTAGTCTGGATGGAGCCATAATCAATGCGGTACTAACTTTTCCTTGTTTCTCTCTGTACAACATTATTCGGCTTCTGCCACATTCACTCGCATTTTCGCAGCTTTCCGTCTGTGACCTCTCACGTACTCAAGCTGGCGAAAATCGCAGTTTCCCTTGCAGTACCGTCGCGCTCTGGTGCGGAATCGCCGTTATATTGCACTGGTTTTAGAGCAATGTAGGCATTTGAAACGGCTAGAAGTTGATGATTCAGAGGTTGCGGGAAGTTCCCTCACCCCCAACAATATTGTGAAATGAATTAAAATATGTTTACATACTGCAAGAGGACTTATTTCGTCACGGAGTCTATATGACGTACAGAGCCCCTCTTTTCGACAGTTCGTCTCTCGCATCAGCGTCTAGGCATGTAATCTACTGGCCAAGCTATATTCTCTCTGGCTCAGATATCTTGAGACCCATAACATATTTTAATCGCCTTGTACATTATATGTACACATTAGATATGTATGCATTCTATATAGGCCCCATGTAAATAAGCTCCACTCGTACTTAACGTCGGTAATAGTTGGACAGAGGTCAGCTTCACGCCCCGGTCGCATTACTCCCGAGAAAATATTGGCGGTGTTTATTATATAGGAGGCTAAAATGGACTACAGGGTCGGGTTTCTACACAGCGACAAAGATAAAAATCCCTGTTCCCGCCCAGAATCAAATCCCGTTCATCTTACACGGAGATATACTTCTACTCCGCCAATCACAGTGGCCGCGCGGTCCAAGGCATGAACTGTCTTTGTTCGCTCGAACAATGGGATCATGGATTCGAATACCACTCATGACACGGATGTATATTGTGTGCTTTTATTTTGTGTTTGTGTTTTTCTGTGTGTTGGAAAGTTTCGAAATGTGGTGTTGGAGAAGAATGGAGAAGATCAGTTGGACCGATTATGTGAGAAATGAAGAAGTGTTAATTAGAGTCAGTGAGCAGAGGAATATCCTAAATGAAATAAGAAAACGGAAGGCTAATTGGATTGGTCATGTTTTACGCAGAAACTGCCTTCTAAAAGAAGCTATCGAAGGAAAGATAGATGGGCGGATAGAAGTGACAAGAAGACGAGGAAGAAGACGTAAGAAGATGCTGGATGACCTTGGGGACAGAAGAGGATACTGTCATTTGAAGGAGAAAGCTCTAGATCGCATCAAGTGGAGGAACTGTTTTGGAAGAGACTGTGGACCTGTCGTCTGACAGATTACTGATGATGATGAGGTAGAGGTCTTCCGACGGTCTGATCCCCCGTCCAAGGAGTCCTATCGCCTGTGTATAGGATCAAGAAACTAAAATAACTGCCAAGGTCCAACAAAGGGGTGTAGAGCCATAATAATAATAATTCAGTTCGTGTTTTTTACGTGCTAACTTAACAGCACAGGACCCAATTTCAAAGTTAGCACGAGTATGTACAAATAATAATAATAATAATAATAAGAAGAAGAAGAAGAAGAATATTTCCACTGCACTACATGTCTTCATGGCGTCGTGCTTAATTACGTATATGGCAAACTTAAAATTTATATTATATAAAACAAGCACTTTAATTGTTACGCCATTTTAGGCCAAATTCTACAAAACAAAGAGAACACTAAATAACGACATCTAACGAGAGGGAGAGTAGAGTAACATGTCTTGTACCTCAACGAGAACGGAAGTCAGGAATAATACTGGAAACAAGGATTACTTCTGAAGAATATTTAAAATGTTAAATAAAGAAATAAGCATATATATTTTGAAGTTTTTCATTTTAANTCTACATATCATTATTCTTCGAATCTTTTACAATTGCTGCCAGTTTACCATTAACTATATGCCTGTTCTCTCTTTTTCACATTTGGTCCAATAGTGTCATTAGTTATTGTGTTCATTTTATCACAGTTTCAGAAACAGAAGTAGACCTTTTATTTAGGCATGAATTATGCCTACTCTTTTTAATCTGTCACATATTCTTGACGGATCCTTGTAAGCCAGTTGGACAGCAGACTGTCTGATCGCTAAAGCGCTGCCTCGCAGTCTATGAAAAGTGAACTTCTGTTATGTGTCCAACACGAACCATATTAAGTTACGGTTTTATAACACCTTAACGTACGAGTTCCAGAGACATTGGGCTTTCTTCAAGGATAGTCAACAACGAATATTCTTTATGGCACAGTAACTTATGCCTACGTTGTCACGCATTCTGCACCAGAGAGAATTGAAAAATGAGTATCTCTTCTTTCACATCATCATTACATTTGCATAACAACATAAATCAGGATTATCCGAGTGAAGCCCTGAATGGCGTTTTGTGCTAAGCTTTACGGTCTGAATTTTCGCTTTAAATGAATAGCTGACTTCATTGTGACCTTTATACTAGGACCATGCCACGATTTGCGTTCTAATAAGTATATGTGTATTTCAAATGTAACAGTTCAGTACTTCCCGACGAAAATTGTACTCAGAATTTGCAGTTCATCCTTACAATGAATAAATACGGAAATATACAAACAGCGTTATCGTTTTGAAATGTTCGATCCCTATGTTTAATTTTCTCGAAATTCGTAATATTGCCGGAAAAGTATTAGGCATGACAGGTGTGTTTCATTTTCATATACAATGTTTGTTCGAAGATAAAAATTTAGCAAATTACACTCGAGAAAATAGAAACGCATGCAGTGTAGATTATTATTATCATTATTATTACAATTATTTATTATAACAGAAATTTAAATGTATCTTAAATTTTATCCACACTCCTCAGCATCAATTGGAATGAAAATAAGGTTTAACGCTCCTCAAATTGCTATACGAAACTGAAAACTAGACGGAAATATTAACAAGGATGGGGGGAAATCTGCAACTTCTCGTTACGAACTCTCTAAAAATCCGAGATTTGTAGAGAAAGAATCGTAATATTAAAAAATTCACAGTTAAATCATGGCCGTCAAACATCTGAATGCTATAGACCTACACCCAAATAATGGGGTATGCGTTAGCGTAGTTGGTTGAGGCGCTATGCTACAAGCCGGAAAATGGCAGGTTCGTTTCCTGATGAGGTAACTGAATATTTTTTTTTTTCAATTTACCTAATCCTTTCAACAGCATTATTACCTGGTGCGACTCAGCCTCTAACAGAAATAAATACCAAGAGTTCCTGGGGTTAAAAGGCGGCCGGGGCGTAAGACTGACAACCCCAACGCCATATGTAAGCCGATTGTCTAGAAAATGTTTGAGCTTCGACTTCTCACCAACCTATGGGCCTCCACGGCCTGTTACACGGCCAGCTTTACTTTTTTATATATGTAAATAATAACCCTGGGCCTAAGAGAAATGATCCTTTTGTGAACCATCAATATGTGTTGGTTGTGCAACTTCAGGCTGTATGGGACACTGTTGGCAGTCTAACGTCGACAACAATATATCTTGTGTTTACGTCGGCAAAAAAACATTTCGAGGAATACGGGCTACAGATCCAAAAATAACTTGTTATATCTTAGAAAACATGAAAGGCGATGTCACTAAAGAATAATATTTAACTCCAGAAAAACTTAAATTAAAGTAAAGGTAAACTAGGCCGTTCACGATAGCCGAGCGGTCTAAGACGTGCACTGTTTTCGCTCGTTCGGAAGTCGGGATCGTGGGTTCGAACCCTACTCAGGCATGAATGTTTAGTGTTTGGTGTGTATATGTGTGTGTGTAGTGTTTGGTGTGTATATGTGTGTGTGTGTGTGTGTGTGTGTGCGCGCGCGCGCATTTTTTTGTGTTTGTGTACAGATAGATGCCTTGCGACGAGCTGATCACCAGCCCAAGGAGCTCTACCGAATGTCTAAGATCTAGTAAACCGAAGTGAAACGGAGAGCTTCATGGAGGTAGACCAAGGCCCAAATTGGGGTTCTAGCGCCAAAGAGAAAAAAGGTAGATCCGTCCCTGTGCTTAACTAATTAATCACCTCGCCGCAAAGACGCAAGTGGGAGCAGAAGTAAGGTCCATCATTCTTAACCTCAGCACTAGGTTGAGGTAACTGGTAAGCTTCACGCCCCAGGAGAAAGACTCCCAGATACTCATTGGACAGGAGGATAGTTGGGACCACGCCAGTCTGGACACTATGGAGAAGAGAAGAATCTCTGTTCCCTGCCGAAAATCGAACACAGGACACTCAACCCATAGCCCGTCGCTATACCGAATGAGCTATCCAGGCTCTTGAGCTTTAAAAGTATATTAATAATTTCAATTTGTGTTTGGGGATGAAGTCACTCTACAATTTAAACATCCTTTTGTGTTGATGGCAATATTACGTTTACTGACAAAGGCAGCCTCTTTCCCTGATTAATCCTGAGTTCAATTCTAGCAATTTCACTGCTCCACGTTCAAATGCTGTCTACGCATATACAAGTATTTGACACCACCCAAATAGAAACTAAAATGAAGTAGTAAAAATGAGAATCAGTGAAGTAACCTGGTGTATGTTACGGCCTACAAAAAATATTCTCCGCACCATTGGTAATTTTCCAAGGTGCACACGGGTCCGCGATTTGCACACGGTTTTCAATCTACCCCACGTATATGATCGTAAAACAAATTTATGCAGTTAATAAGTGCAAATGTTTCGCAATACTGGACAAGGCGAAGCCTGACACAGGAAATATAAGAGGTTTAAACTTAGAGACGGTCAAGCATACGCCCGTTCAAGTGAGTAGGCTGCCGTTGTAGTGGAGCTCCTTACGGTAGGGCATGATCTGCTGTTCTCAGCCTGGACTAATAGAGGCCTTGTGTATACTGCATATACGCATGCACTGTGTCCTACCATGTACTATATATAAAAACTGAAAATAGTGTGTGAATATTGGCAACTGTATATTACTGTCGACTATGACTCTGACGCCGGTCACGGTAGCCGAGCGGTCTAAGGCATGCACTGTCTTCGCTTGCTCGGAAGCCGGGATCGTGGGTTCGAATCCCACTCAGAGCATGGATGTTTGTGTGCGTTTTTCTGTGTTTGTCTACAGGTAGAGGCCTTGCGACGAGCTGATCACTCGCCCAAGGAGTCCTACCGAATGTGTAAGATCTAGTAAACCGAAGTGAAACGGAGAGTTTCATGGAGGTAGGCCTAGGCCCAAAATTGGGGCTGTAGCGCCACAGAAAAAAAAATGACTCTGACAGCCCCGCCCTGTCGTCAGAGAGGGCACCTCATATCTACTAAATCGTAACTGATTGACTGACCGTCGGTCACAACGTGACTTAAACTCTGACTACGGAAGGCAGCAGGATTTTTCGTGACAGCAGACAGTGTGTCGTCTCCATCTGGTGTCATGGTTATTGGTGTGTGGAACTCCCCTATACACTTTCATTATGTGTTGTTTAGACACAAAGAAAGCTTTATATATTATGAAATATTCTTTATATCAAACTATTAACTTACACTCTGTGCGGCCACGTGCCGGGTTAGAGGTGAGGCCCAACTGAGGACCAGTGTTTTACAAAAGTAAAGGCAGGTCAAGGCCATTTCACAGCATGAGGACATAGCAATATCACTGAAGCAAAAAACTGGATACAACAAAATATTTTAAATGATTATTACTCAGACTCCAAAGTTTATGGTTACTGGTAGTTTGAGTGAAAATAATGGTCTTACTTATCACTGTACGTTTCTTTCAAAAGTACGATTATATTTTGTAAATATGTTGGGGAAGGATGCCGGTCGAATCACATTTGACAATAAGGTGCGCGATTGTAAGCCAACAAAAATATATTTACAAAGTTTCAGTTCTATCATCTTGCATAATTTTTAACTTTGTGTTTAAAAGAGTAGGCATATCGCTCCGCAATAAAGACAACTTAACTATTTCTGTTCAAGCTCACGTTGGCGGTAAAAGGAATATTGCTTTGTCGTCATTCAAATCTAGGAAGACCATCATATAATTCTGTTAACGTGAAAGAAACCTCATTGAGACATGCCACGAACTTGTTAGACACTGAACTGATTATGTCGTGAGAGTGTTTGAACAGACCAAGCAAACAAAGAAACAAACAAACTCCGTGGCCTTTAGTTCGCAAGCGAAATATAACTATGCTAAGAACGTTCTGCTATTGAACATATATTTTGAACTAAGATTAAGAAAATAAATGAACCGACCTCTAAACCCGATGATCATATATATTTTTCAATATTGTGATGAGATGACAATTTAGAAGCTAATGGCGCTTAGTTCTGGTTCCAGATCAATGAAAAATAGTGACATAACAAGATCTTGTACAAAGTATTCGCCACAGCTCATCGGTCTTGCCCATGAATACAATAAAAAGAAGCGCGTGACAAAAAGCCAATTGTCTTACTATGTCAATTAAGTTCATTGGAGGGACACCACATAGAGCCCAGATTCCTTGTAGTCGTAAGTAGGTCGGCGATGCGACTGGACATCAGATGATGAGAGCTCTTGTACAGTTATTTTGACTAGGAGTAAAGACTGCTTGGTTGCCCAGGCAATCACGGCCACCTAAAGACTTGTTTTCTCAAAGGAGGACACACCGTTATGAATAACGCCCGTTCGTTGCAACCTGCCCTGTGTGGCCTCGTGCCTGCACCCAGATATCCTGTAGTAGGCAGACAGAACTGTACATGATGACCTCTAAACCAGGCTTCGAATCCGCATCTGAAATTCCTGTTATGTTCCAGACCTTGAAATTTTGTTGTCAACACAAAATCTTGCACGTGAAGCATTAAAGGTATTCTGGAAGTGATGGGAATAAATATGCCTGTATATCAATTTATATACTTTTAATAGGAATGATTAAGATTACATAACGGTGAAAACATAATTCCACAGAGGGAACTGATATTGGATTTGAGTTACTTTAAAAATTAATGTCCTTAAAAAATTCTCGATCAAGAATATTGTGTCATCTAAAAATAACTTGCAGGATTTGAGGTTCTCACAGCCGTGCTTATGAAGAGTTATTTCCTCTGTGATATAACGCCGTGTAGTCCGCTGGGCAACCGAAATTCTGGTGGAACATGTCGCCTCCACCGCTACAATCGAAGAAGGAGTCGGACAAGAAACCAGGATGAATGCGGCAGCAGTTCTACTTGCTATCTGTTTCATGGCGACTCTGTTTGGTTTATTCTTCAGTCCTGAAGATGGAAGGTCTATATGGCGTTGTATCGTATAAGACGGAACTTTTCATAACTACCGCTGTGAAAACCTCAAATCCAACACGGATTAAAGTTTGAGAAACGGCTTGCAGCAACAAGCGATATGTTCATTAAAAGTCATAAACGTATGTCAGATGATAATTCAAGGCCAATCACGGATGTAGAAATTGTTCCCTGTAATTATAGGACAGCTGTACGGCAAACAAATATGCATAGTAGGAGCTCTCTCCTGCCAGCTAATCGCCACTTTGGAACTACAAACCGAAGGTGTTTTCTACCTTTCTCTGACAGTTCAACTCGTTTTATCCAAGTCATGCATGACCGACTGACAGCGCAGCAAGCTGCCAGCAAAACGCGAGATGAAATCTCGTCCATAAGAAACTTCTCCAACTGCGGTTCTGCAGGAAAACATCCAACAAATTCGTTATGAGATTTAATTTTCTGCTAGATTATTGTGTATTCAGTCACTCCCTTCGAATATATATTACGCTTAATGACTGAAATATTTTAACTAATGCTAATATTTAGAAATGGGAGTGGAATTTTATGAAGCGTTTGTGGTCAAATAAAGAATATGTGCTTCAGTTTTCATGCCCAAACAAATTTCTGTACAAAATGCAGATCACATTAAAATTTCTAGACTAAAACAGTTTATAATTTTGCTCAGAGAAATTTCTATTACTTTTATTATTGTTGTTGGGGGCACGCAGCAGTGTAGTTGGTTGAGGCACTATGCTACAAGCCAGAAGGTGGCGGGTTCAAGTCCCGATGAGGTCATTGGATTTTTTCAGTTGACCTAATATTTCCGGCCGCACTATGGTCCTTGGGTCGACTCAGCCTCTAACAGAAATGAGTACCAGGAATATTCTTGGGGGTTTAGAGCGGCCGGCGCGTAAGGCTGACATCCTTACCATCATCTATGAGCCGATTGTCTAGAAAATGTGGGAACCTCNTGCATTGTTCAATGTTTGATCCTCATCTAAAAATTGTCTCTTTGCTAGATGTGCAGCAGCTGCTAATGTCATATGCAGGGATGCTGACGTATTCGGAGCCAGGAAAGTTCTCCCCAAGCGGTTAGTCGCTGGCTTCCCACCGCGGCGGCCCGGGTTCTATCCCGGGTCTGGTCAATTGGGATTTGTGGTGGACAAAGTGGCGCTGGGGCAGGTTTCCTCCGAGTACTTCGGTTTCCCCTGCCAATCTTCATTCCACAAATTGCTCCACAATCACCCTCACCTATCATCTGGGGCTGCTACAACAAACCAGAAGTGGCCGCAGTACAAGGGACTTAGTCCCACCCCACTAGCAATAAAAAAGGCTAAATGTCACATATCTTTTTATAACGTATGATAAAGTATCTGACTTCACTATACGTATATGTAATTCAGCTGGGTTCGTCTATGTTTACGTCATCCAAGAAATTACACACTGGTAGCTTCTGCAATCCAGTCAACTGTGCCTTGTACGTCAAACCGCACCCGAGCACGAGGTGCATTCAGTAATAGGGCAGACAGATCAATGCACAACACGCGGGTTTTGATATCAAAACTCTTGCCATAATAACAGCCCATTTTTCAGTTACACAAGTTGATGTTCTCTTCTTTGGGAAATTTAACTGATCAGCTAATTGCATGTTAACATGAACCAATGGTTCAACACTACTAATACCAAAGCAATTTACTAGACATGATCCTGTACCAATTTAATCAAATTGGCACCCTCATAATATATTTCCCCAAAAATTAATTTTATCCCTTCCATCAAACTCCTAAGGCTAAGACAATTAATATACTCTCCTGTAACTTTTAGCCTCGTTTTTCTTGGTTAATTGAGCACAGAGAAACGACTTCTTTACCTTCTTAACTAATTCCTTATATCTTGTTTCTCAGTACTATAATATAAATAGAGCCAAAAGCAACCTCTTTGATTAGGCCGCGCGGTTAGTTGCTGGCTTCCCACCGCGGCAGCCCGGGTTCGATCCCAGGTCTGGTCAAGTGGGATTTGTGGTGAAAAAAGTGGCGGTGGGGCGGGTTTTCTCCGACTACTTCGGTTTCCTCTGCCAATCTTCATTCCGTCAAATTCTCCATCATCATAACCACCCGGGGCAGATACAATAGGCCAACCAGTCGCCACCGTGCCGAGTGGACCCAGCTGGACTCCACCCCCACTAAACGAATTAACCTCTTTGGTTTGACAACTATAAGAACGGTAGATGATAATACAGACCAGTCCTAAAATTGTATTATTCTTCATCCTCAGATTACTTCATCCCTCATGTATCCATATACTGTATTCACTTACCTGGATGTATAAATAAGCAAGAAATTTTAAACAAATTACTTTTTATAGAACTTGTTTACAGAGCAGATTCACTTAATAATAATCACTTCACAAAATGTGCAGTTCTCCCTAATGGACCTATAATGACACGACAATCTGATAATAATAATGAAATAACCATCCGAAAAATAATAATAAATGTTATCGGCTGAGTGAAAGACGCTATATATTTGAAGACTTCTACGCCAGATTTCCGCCCTTCTTCCCTATTCATTTTGCCTACGGTTCCTACACTTCTAGCACGGCTCCTTATTCTAGTAAGTTCGCAGAGTAACTTTAAATATATTACCCTTCGATCTCCAATTGAGAGTGACAGACAGTACTGAATTTCCTTCTCCGCCCTTTGTATCATTCTGAAGAAAGTTCACCTAAATATGGATGCAGGTTTGATATTTCGTTGTTGTGCTGCCAAGTTAAAATCTTACACTGGTTTCGTAATAATATTACAGAAATTCGCAAGGCAAATTACAATAGCTACGCGGTCTCAAGAGTGTCATCTTTTCAACTAGACTAGGTTCGATCACTGGGATCGTGGATTCGAATCCCACTCCTTATATAAATGAACATATGCGTCTCTTCTGTGCTTGTGTTGTCCTGCGTAGGCAGAGGCCTTGAGACGGACCGATTCCCCGTCCAAGGTGTCCAACCAAATGTCTATAAGCATGTATTCGAAACCCGGAAAACGTGAGGCCTTGGACCGCATTGGTCTGTCGTGCCATGCAAGAATAAGAAGAAACATTCCACATCAAATATGTGCATTTATGACAATGTATAATGAAGGAGACATCGCCTCCGATAATATAAACATTATCATTAATAATCAGATTTTCAAGCATACACAGAGGCAATGAAACAGTGATTTAACTCTTTAGAGCAGTGGTTCTTTAAGTGTGGTCCACGGACCTCTAGGTGCCCAAAGGGTTATTTTTATCTTCCTGTCGTAAGTTAGAAGGATAAAGTATTGTATTAAATAGTTTTAATATTTGGACGTCGGTAAACACATTCCCGCAACACAAGCGTTTAACATTAGAAAGAAGTCCATTGCTAAGTAACGGATCAGCAAACACAATCTTGACAATAGGTGTTTTCCGTGGGTCCGTGCGAAGTGGTTATAAGAAGAGTTCGACAGGACAGAAGTAGAGTAAAAGCAGAATAACAGGACTACGGAACAGTAATCAGAAAAAAAATGCATCGAGTTCTGGAAATGGTAGTCCAAGGTGATTGAAAAGAGAATGGCAGAAAAGGAATTAGACTGTGCAAGAAGACTTCATGTGTGAGTTGAAGTGACAGTGAGACTGTGATACATCCGTTGCGTGGATACGGCTAGTGAAGACTGAGAATCCTTGTGCATGTGCAACTGTGAACTGGAAAGTGGATAGGATAGCGATAGCGCTGTAATTGTGTGTAGTCCCGAACTATGTACATGTATAAGGTGCAATAAATCCAATCATCCAATTCAAAACCCCGTCTATAAGTCACACCCCAACGCTTGACAGTGTTTTCCAAAACCTGTATGCCTGGAATAATGGTGTAAAAGAACGTACCTCCCAAGTCTGGAAACTAAGCCATAAACACCAGATGCCTCTCGCTACGGCCTGCTTTTGTGAGGCATGGTTTTCTATACTACTGGATCTAAAAGCGAATAACCTCGAAGCAGAAAATGAAATGAGATTAAAATTTGCTATGAATCAACAGAACATAACAGGGATATTGTCATTACTAAAACACCATTTTCGTCATTAAACGATTTATGTTAACAAATTGTATATTGTATCAGTTAAATATTTTGTCAAAATGGTACCACCATTAAACATTTAAAATAAATTATTTTATTTGAATCTGTTTTAAGTTAATATACGGACAATTTAAATGTGGGGGGATTAGTGGTATTGTGTGGACAATGTGTTTCTGGCGGAAGGTGCTAGAGGACTCGAGAAACCTGAGAACCACTGCTTTAGAGTACAGTGATTACTATGTGCACAACCCTGTACCACCTATAATGTTTCTGATCTTTATTATTATTATTATTATTATTATTATTATTATTATTATTATTATTTAAAGGTCGAATAGACGCTTAACTAAAATATAAAGTTTATAGGCTGCCAATTCAGTGCTTACCGTAACATTCTTGGTCTACTTTTTAAATTTCAAATCCTCTTGAGGCCGTGTTGACCGTAGTTATCTTCTAAACTGCCGCATTTTATTTCCACAACCGTTGAAAGTTCACACACAGGCCACTAAGACATTCACTTTTACAAAATAAAATTCGAAACTCAAAGAACACTATTCACTTACACATCCTGTAATTTGGGAAGAAAGAGTTGTTAATGAAATGAATACTGCCATAAAATTACACACAAATCACCATGATTTACTTGTCATACAGTGTCGAGATTGTGAACTAGCACACGAAACTGTCCGCATCACAAGCACACAGTTCGCTATTAAACAGAGAACTGGATAGACGGCTGCTGAGGCAAAGCTGCCGCGGGCGTGCGGTGACCAGGTAACCACGACCAGGCCACCAACCTCGTGTTCCACGGATCAGTCGTGTTCTACCGGGACAGGTGCGTCGACTTCACTACCATCTCTTGATGAAAGTGGGAACTATAACGATGTGTCAACAGATAGAGATTGTTTGTATAGCTTCATCCTTTTTCGGAAAAAGAGTTGGAGTTATTTCAATAGTTTGTGTAATCTACAGAGGCTATGCAGCGTCAAAAGATTTTTGAAAGGGCGAATGTAAATTACGAATACGGAGGGGCTTGGCAGGATCGGCGTAGCACTGGACGGTATTAATAACTGCTGTCTTCGACTTGATAAAGTGATAGACCAAGTTTCACACTCACTAACACATAAGATGAAATTTCAGTTTTGTATACTTCAGTCTTCATGTTTCTTGACAGGAGATGGAAAGATAACAGTTTTTGAACTTAATAGAAGACAGCATTCCTAGAATTTAATCCACTTTCAGTTTCTTCATGAATATAATTTAAAATTTTTTACTGTCGTTCCCAAATATTTTAATTTTTCCATATATTCGGAAGATATGTTATTACGATCTTGACCTGCATTCTGGTGACGATATATGAGCATGCACTTATCATCTCCGTGTTTATTTCTAGTGAAACAGCATTATTGACATTATATTACAATTAAATCATGATTTATGCGTGATTTTATTCAATTCCATTAATATCTAATAGAGTCCCTGTGTTTGGTACTGTAGTGTTTATGCTTTCGCCAAATAAATTAACGTTTCACAAACCATGCTACTTCTCTGTGAACGAATAGTAACAATTTCAGATCACTGTCATTTGGTATGTGAGGTCATGTAATTTGATAGGTACCAATATTACAAAGGAACTTGCTACTTCCAAAATGTTGGGGCGTATTTATCAAAACTACACACCATCGTGAGAACCTCACATCTAAGTTTCAATTTATTTCTGTCTCTCTCTCACACACACATCCTATTTGTTGTAGGCAATCCAGTTCCAAAGAAAGTCTTTCCTTACTAGAATAAATAATTCTTGAGTAGCTGCGCAAATGGTGGCTTCTCAAGAAGAACCCAGCTACATATTAGTTAAGTGGCAATTTAAGACATTTTTGTGTATGTTAAAATAAATTTTCGTGACAGTCTGAATGCAAATCGCCTTTGTCATGTTGTGGTTATAAAGAGTTCTGTCTTCTGGGATATAATGCCATGCAATCTATTGAATGCCAACCAATCAACCCTGTCCTTTCAGGACAGCCATCGACCCCAAGCCTTTTCTTCCTTCCCTGGCATTTTCTCTGCTGTCCTTGTTCTTCTTATCACCAACATGCCTACAACCCATGCACACAACTTCTCTCCCTCCCTTCTCAGTTCTCTGCTCACCAAACACACCTATGAATTCTCTTCCCCACATTCCCAGATCAGCACAACTGGCCTTTGATAGGGCTAAACCTGGTCACTCTTCTCCTGTCTCATATGTTTGTTCTGATTTTCTGACAGAGCCAATGGGAACAGACAAGTTGTCTTCCAAGGTTGCTTCTGGTTATATATAAAGCCACATGCTTTGCTCTTCAAATCCTCCATACCATCTCATCTTTATTCTCTAAGATTCATCTTAATATTATCCTCCCACCCACCCACCCATGTGTAGGTGTTTGTAATGGTCTCCTTCCTTCTGGCTTTCCCACCAAAATCCTATATGCATTTCTTTTCTCCACCATGCATGACACATACACTGCCCATATCATCCTCTTTTTCTTGATCATTCTAATTACCTTACCATTTAAAAAACACTGAATAATATCTTTAGCCTGTTGATTTAGTCCACATCTTCATACCTATTTCTTTCAGATCCATTATAATACTGTTCTACTAGTTACGCTTGGGTCTACCCGGTAGTAATATGTAATATTACTATATTTTCTACAATAAGCCATACACTCCAATTTTTAGGAAGAAAAAAAATTCAAATATTTTCCAAGTATTAAACATTAACTAAATATCAAACATTAATAAATATTAAATGATAAACATTATTTCATATAAAAGAACACTTGTGTTATTTCTGGTTCTGTTACATTCACAATTCCAGAGACATGGTGTCCTGCAGCAGGAAATTGATGCAATATTAGCTTTCATCACGGTGCTTCATCTACATTCTACTGTGACTTCATCACATAAAACTTGCTAATTAGAAACAAAGATTATATACCTACAGGATTTTATTCACCACTGCTTTCATCACCATTCATGTTGCTATCAGCAGAGCTCACATGGTCATTACTGTACCAAAAGAAATCATATTCTGATCCATCACGGCTATTTGAGGTGCCACATTTTTTTAAACAAATTTCCACCAATCTGGGTGAAATATGTTCCCATGTGCCCTTTACTCTTATCTTTAATTCTTCACTCACCATGAAAGATCATAATCACATACTCTTTGTACCTTTTTTCACTCAAAATCACAACATAAAACTGACTTTCAACTGTGAATAAACTGAGATAAACTGCACCTCATTAGGACAGGGTGACATATGAAAGTACAAAAGCTAACAGAGGAGTGGGCTACTAACATCTGGGATGTGCTGGAGTGCTAAATGACAAATAAGTAGTGCTGTTAACTTTGATGATAATAATTTGCACACCTCACTTTTTGGCAATTTTTTTTTAACGTGTGCCAGGTATTCAAGAAAATATGGTACTTCTTTTGCAAAACTTTGAAGTTCTTTCATTACAATTTTGTATCCATTTCTCATTTCCCCTTTGTGTGACACACAATTTGTCTCATCTTTCACAATTAATGAAGCTTAAGAACCGTAGTTGAGTAAAGAGAGAACCTTCTTCCCTCCATGCATTAAATTTAGAATTATTTAAATTCAGAGAAATATTGCTGGAACCAAGGGATTAATTATTGTTGAATACATGATGGAAGAAATTGTAAATATGGAACCCATGGCTTGAAATGTCATATTCACCTTGGTTTCTCAAGTAAGCTCTTGCCTTTGGGTTCCCTGACCAAAATTCTACATGCATTTCATACCTCTCGCTTGCATGCGACTTGCCTCATAACCGAATCTCCTTGATCATTAGATACTTTCTAGTTCATAATTAAAACATGGTTAAATGGGAACTACTTAAGCATAACACCTGAATACCTCAATTTCTCTAAGTTAAAAATTATGTATGTAGGATGAGATCATTAACCACATACACAGAAACCCCTACTATAAGTGGACTACACCGAAATGAACGGAGAAGTTCACGGAGGTAAGCCTAGGCCCACTGGGGCTGTAGATATAAGGAAAAAAGGAAAATAAGTGGACCACAGATTTTCAATTTGAGTTCTAAATTAGATGGCTGACTTGCTACTTTTAAAAATATCTTTTAATGTGTTATCAACCGAGATATAATTTTACATGATCCTCACGGACAGTTTACAAGGTAAGTGAATGATATAAAAGGTGTAAAGTTGTCCCTGTGTTTAACTAATTAAGCACTACACTATGAAGATGTATGGGGGAGTGGATGTATAGATCCATATTTTCTTGACCATAGCACTAGTTGGAGGTGAATGGTCAGCTTCATGTACCGGCCGCTTCACTCCTGGGAAAGAGCCCTGGTACCCACTGTATAGGAGGTTGGGTGGACGCCAGAGCAGGTCTGGATGATTGGAGAAGGGAAAATTCTTGACTACCGGGACTCAAACTCTGACCCCTAGGTCCTCCAGCCCACAGCCAGTCACTATACCGGCTACCAGGATAGCAAGAAGTGAATAATATAAAAACATTTAATATTCATGTCTCCAATTCTGGTTTAATAAATTGTGGCAAGACAGACCAAAGCCAGAATAATTTAATAAGAAGAGACATCTGTTACTAGATTACAGTAGGTACATGCAATGTCAGCGTAGCAACAGTTATGCACACAATAACAGAGGAAATGTGGGAAGCACTGTTCTCTGTAAGTCTGTACCTGGAGAATCTAAACACAAGTCAAGCAGAGTTCAAGCTTGGAGCCAGGCAGTTTGAGACTGAGATAGTTGCCCCTGGTGAAGGAGCCCCCACTATTGTAAGCCACTGCATAGAAATGCTGAGTCTTGCTGTGAGACAGACACCAGCTTGCGAGGATGTTAGCCCAGAAGCAGAAAATGTCCACAGTTGGAAGACATTACCAAGTAGTGTAGTGAAGACCTTGAGTGGAAACACTAGGCTGGATGTGACAGTCATTTGTGAACTGTAGTCATAAGTGTCAGGAGTCTTGAGACAGTGATTAGGGAGTACAGTCTGTGAGCTGTAAGGGTGTGAGGAATAGAGTTTGTTGGAAGACTGTAACTGGGCAAATCCCAATTGAGTTGTGAAAGAAGTGACAGCCAGCAAAGATTGGAGCTGTGGAACATGGAAGCTGAGGAAGCTACAATTCAGACTCAGAAGACTTAGTGCGTGCTGTAGTGAACTGTACAAGGTCTGGCAATAAAGAACCCGGATTACTTTTATGACTCATTTCCGGCCACGTCATTGACGAAGAGGAGGGTAGGGCATTGACCCTTGGACTTCCCTCTACCGTCACACAAAGTTTCATTCACGTGCATCGGTTAGTCTGGCCGCGACCATTGTTAGAAGCGGATCGTGTTTCTGAGCTCCGTCGGAATAATGCTGAGTGCTAATGCAGAACAACGTGCTAACATCAAATTCCTCACAAAACTTGGAAAATCTGCCACTGAAACTTACAATTTGTTGACAGAAGTATATGGTGATCAGTGTCTATCTCGCACGCAAGTTTTCGAGTGGTTTAAGAAGTTTATGGAGGGTAGGAAAAACGTCGGGAACGATCCAAAATCGGGCCGTCCTCCCACTGCGAAAACTCCAGAGAATGTGGAGAAGGTCGCTAGAATTGTTCGAAGAGATCGTCGACTGAGCATTCGAGCAATTTCTGAACTTACGAACATCAATAAGGAAAGTGTTAGACAGATTTTGCACGACGATCTGGGCATGAAAAAGGTGTGTGCTAAAGTGGTGCCAAAAATCCTTACCCCCCAGCAAAAGGAACATCGAGTGAATTGCTGTGTTGACACTCTTGAAAACATTGAAAATGATCCTGATTTCTTCCAAAACGTAATTACGTGTGACGAAACTTGGATTCTTCAATATGATCCAGAGACTAAGCGACAATCCATGCATTGGAAGAGCCCCAAATCCCCTAGGAAGAAGAAAGCGCGCATGAGCAAGTCCAAATTCAAAGCAATGATGATTGTTTTTTTCGATATCCGGGGGGTAATCTACATTGATTGGGTGCCTGAAGGTCAGACTGTCAATCAGGTTTATTATAAAAATGTTTTGACGTACCTCCGTGAACGTGTGCGACGAAGGAGACCAGACATGTGGAAGAATGCCTCATGGGTTCTTCATCACGACAACGCGCCAGCACACAACGCGCTATCTGTGAAGAGGTATTTGGCAAAAAACAACATTCCAGTGATGGAACATCCACCGTATTCTCCGGACCTAGCACCGTGCGACTTTTTTCTCTTCCCAAAAATCAAGTCTGCGCTGAAAGGGACCAGGTTCGAGTCCGTGGATGCAGTGAAAGCAAAAGCGACGCAACTCTTGAAGAGCATAACACAAGATGACCTGCAGCACTGCTTCCAACAGTGGAAAATTCGCATGGAGCGGTGTAGGGATCGGGGAGGGGACTATATTGAAGGGGATAACATTTCGAATGTCTGATTTTTTTTTAATAAAGGGTTAGAGCATGAATCCGGATTCTTTATTGCCACACCTTGTAGAGTGTGAGAATTAGAAACAGCAGCATAGTTACTATCTTTAAGAGTTCAATAAATCTGATAGCCAATCCAAAACTTGTCTAGTCACTTAACGCATACAAATATTTTCAGTATCCTGAGGAATTTGGGTGATGGTGATGATCATGATCAAATAAACACACACTTTACTTCTAATAATTGGTACAATTAAACATCAACATATTGTAGTGTGTAGACCCATTACTAGGTAATGATTACAAACAGGTTCCCATAGAAACAAATCAACACGCAACAATGGAGGAACTGTTGGAGACAGTGTTTTCAGTCATCTGCGCCACAACCGTTGCTACACAACAGCATGGTAAACATGTCTCTGCAACAATAGAAGAGCTGTGAAAGTTCATGCTAAATCACAGATTTACAAATGGTATATGAAATCCTATCCTACTACTGAAGTCTTATTCATTTCACTTCTTTCAGTTTCAACCTCAACAGCATCATCATTTTCATCATCATCTTCCTCAACTTTCTCTTTTTCATTGCCATTGTCAACTTCATCTATATACTGCTTATAGTCAACTTTCAACCTCTCTAGGGATGGTAAGGTGACCAGACAACACTTTGTAATGAATGGACCTTCTCGATTTGGTCTCACAGAGTTCACATCTTTCAGCAGAGAAGAGAAGTTTTCTTCCAAGTGGGATGTATCCATATCAATCTGAAAGAAATATTTAAAATTAAAATAATGACAAATATATTCAACCAATTAAAATCCTATAATGGTATTAGCATTTTCTGATTTTAATAACAGAACAGATTATGCCCTAAAAGACAACTTAGGTCCTCCTAGGTATTTTTGAAGGAATCAGATATAAACAAAATCCACAAATTTCTTTCTATGCACACTGAGAGAGACAGGGAAAGAGAGAAAAAGCATGTGTGCTTAGAGGCACATCAGCTTCTAAGGTTATTTGATCCTGTTTAAAATGTCAAGCTCACTACCAATAAGTTAACAATACTATCCATACAACTAACGTGACAGCAACCTGGGATATGACACCATGCAGCCCAGCAGGCACACACCATGCCCTGGTTAAATATGCTGCCCCCTGCTCCAAAACCATGATCTGCAATGTGAGCTTTATATCTTACAGATAAAATTCTATTAATAGTTGTCTGACTGTAGCTGAGTCAAGAATAAAATCTTATGCTCAACATGCTTATTCACTTAATAATAAAAAACAACAGGTGTTAACAATGCCAGGCTGTCTACAGGCCTGTCAATGAAAACCTATAAATAACACATGACTAAAGCACAGAACAAAGACATTTAACATTTAAAACATCTGAGAAAGAAATGCAATCCTCATGATTTTACAGTACTCAAGAATTAACAATTGATTATATATCCTTTGATCTAAAGAAATTTTACATGAACACACTGCCCATTATGTCACTTTTTTCCTGAAACTATGAAATGCTCATTTGACCACCTCTATGGTCTAGTGGTCAGCGTTCCTGGCTACAGATCCAGAGGTCTGGGTTCGATTCCCGGCACTACCAGATTTTTTTGGAGAAGTAGTGGGTCTGGAACGGGGTCCAATCAGCCTTGTGATGATACCTGAGGAGCTATTTCAAGGAAATAGCGGCTCTGGTCTAGAAAACCGAAATTAACAGCCGTGGGGATTCGTTGCGCTGACCACACGACACCCTCTATCCGCAAAAGTTGGCACTAAAACTTGGCCAGGAAGCGGCGGTCGCTCGGTCAGTATAGTTCGCTTCCGGACTGAAATCACGGAGCATTCATTTTATGAAATGCTCATTTATTGTCATTTTATGGCAGTATTTAATGTCTAACATTTTTATATTCATTTGACCAGAAGAACCCACACCACATGTTTCTATTAAGCAATGAGGACAGCATTATTTAATTAAGACAGTTTTCATGGGCCATCGTTCACACATATTAACTCACTTTGGAATGAATGATTACTTCAAAGAAGTTAATGAAAGTGAAATGATAGAAATAATTAAGTAAAATACATTGACTTTAATCGCCCAGCATAAGGAACATTATGTAGTCTCTGGTTAAATTGCATGTGATCATATATGTATATCATATCGTGTAGGAAATTTGTAGGTTTATCATCACATTAACTAGGATTTATGCATGTCAGATAACAATTATGCGTCAACTGTGTACTTGATTCCATTCTTGCAAATCATTAATGGCACAGCTGTGATTACTAGCAATCCTAATCCAAGTCCTTGCTCATCTCTTTATATCATAATGCTGATGAGTAAAGTATTTTAAGTTGTATTTGCTTCTTTCTTAAATCTAATCTGTCCTATCAGCAGCTTTTGCTTGTAACACATGCCAGACATATCTTCACCTGTCAGTTGAGTATGAGTATGAGGGGTGAACCATAGAAACTGGCCCTCACACTGCAACCTTCAATGATCTATTGTGCTTCACATTTGGATTAATCCTTTTTTAATCCTACACTTCGAATGAAATGTAGGACTTTATTTATGGGGGCATCATAAAAGTCACTTGGTTCCATGAAGAATTGATCCAGGTGGCGATATCTTAGGTAAGCTATAGCCTCACAATCATATAAGATGCGTGTGGCTCATTCATCTTTTTGTAGGCGCCTTTCACAAGTTCATCTGTCAGTTAATCTAGATTATCACCACCATATGACCAGGCAAGTAACATCCTCATCCTTATGTGTTAGGTCCCCTAGCAACACTCCAGCATTGCTACTGATTATAATAATTTTCATGCAGCTGTATTAAATGCATTATTAATTAGAGAACTTACTTTCCCAAAAGATGTAAAAATCCATCCTAAGTCCTTAAGATATTGGTCCACCTTAGCAGAGTATTCAATACCACTGTGGAATCTTGATACCATACCAGGTATATCAGTGCCAAGAGTACCTAAAAATACATTTTTATTCACCAATATTTTGAACTTAAGTCTAAGAATGTGCTAATATTAAAACTAAGACATAATAGTTTTCTGAGATGTTACGCTGTGTACTTTGGTACACAGATAGCAACATTACTCCAAAATAAGTCCACCAACATTTCTGTGGACCATCATCCTCTATCTTCAGGGCTGAAGGTGCAGAGAGGTTCATACATTCTTTTTCAGCCTTATTACTGCCTGCTTGTAAAGTGGGACACTGGCTAGTAGATAACTTCTGTCATATAAGAGCAAACAGCATTACTGCACAGATCTAATTGGATGTCTTACCTATGAAGGATAAAACTGCATATTGAGGAGCTTCATAACTCACACCCTTTGCCAAATATAATTAGAATTATCAAGTCAAGGTGGATGAGATGGGTAGCTTATGTAACATGCATGAGGTGAGGAAGGGAAAGGAGGAGGAACCAATATAGGGTTTTGGTTGGAAAGCCAGAAGGAAGACCTAGATATAGGTGAAAGAATAACAGCATAATGAGTTGTTCGAGAATCAGGATGGGATGAGATGGTATGGACTGGATTTTTTCTGGCTCAGGATAGGAAATAGTGGTGGGTTCCTGTGAAGACAGTAATGAACCTTCTGGCTCCACAAAATATTGGGAAATTCTTGACTAGCTAAGTGACTGGTGGCTTCTCAAAGACTCAGCTTCATGGATTTACTTAGGCAGTTGGTTAGGCCATGCTCAATTTTTTTCTTTCAGAAAAGCCACTTTACTTACCAGACATTACAATAATCTACTGAAAAACACTGTCTTGTCAGAGAGAAGACATCCAGTAGCCATCCTCTATAAACAAGCAAAAAGTAAGGCAGCAAACGAATGAATCCCTCCGTAATAGCCATTTTTTTTTTCTTGACGCTACAGCCCCAATTTGGGCCTTGGCCTACCCCCATTAAACTCTCTGTTTCACTTTGGTTTACTAGAGCTTAGACATTTGGTAGAATTCTTTGGGTGGGTGATCAGCTCGGCGCAAGGCCTCTACCTGTACACAAACACAGAAAAATGGGCACACACAAACACTAAACATCCATGCCTTGTGAGGGATTCGAACCCATGATCCAGGCTTCCGAGAGAGCGAAGACAGTGCATGCCTTAGACTAACAGAGCAAATATGGGTGTCTTACATAGGCTACAATCTACTGAATCAGCATACTTTGAACTACCCTTAAAATGGCTGCTATATATTTAATTAACGTTAATAAAGCAAACTGAAAATAAATAAAGTATATGATGTATTAAACCTGGTACCTCTAATCATAGTAACTGTTAAACAAAATTACAATCACTAATGAAAGGTGAAAGTACAGTCCATACAGAAACATGGTCCATTATATTACCTCTCTCTTATGTATGAATATTCCACTCAGCATCCTATTCTCAAACAGCCTTAATCTACTTCTTCCCTTGGGGCCAAGTTTCACACCCACACAAAGCAAGAGGCAAATGCAGTTATGTACATAATATTTTGGTTTTCACAGATGTGAAGATTCAAATTGTGGTCTTCTGTGTTATAAAACACATAAAAGACATTTAATTTTTGGTGTAATTACAATGGCATAGGCTGCCAGTTTCTATTGTAGAGAAAATGAGTGGAATTTTTGTCTGAGTGGTGAACTAAGAAAACATTTGTTCACTATACGAGTACTACAACATAAAATACTTCATATAATGGCAAAGTTGTCTGTGTGTCTATTTAAGCATTATGCCATGCACATCCCCATGCTTAAATGAACACAGACCTTTCAATGCAATTTTGTTTTCTGCAAAAGTGATAACATTGATTTGGTTGTAAGAACTCCTGACACTGTAACTTACCACCCATTTTCTTGCTTCCACATACCTGATTTCTGGTTTGGAAATTTCCGCTTCATCAATCCTCGAACAGAAACAAGTTCAGGTAGTATATCTGGATGTGCAACAACAAAGTGGAAATCGTGAAGACTCAATTCGCCACTCTGAAAAAGATTATGTAACGTGTAAACTTTATTTTTTAAAATATATCTAGAGAAATCAGTAAAATTTTGAACATATGCTCAATATCTCCATAGTAGGTATACTATATTCTTATTTGCAGACACAGTTTTTACATTGAATACTGAAAATGAAAATCTTATACTTTAAATAACATTAGTATTGTTTTCAAATTGCCAATTTCAAACAGTATGTCCCAAGACCGAGCATTCTGTTTCAAACCTCATACATCTTGTACTTTAATGTGAAGCAATAACATTTACAGAGTAACATTCGTTTTAGACAGTACAATTATCAAACAAGTATCAGAATTTTAAGTTCTAAAGATGCCTTGTCTTAGACTGCAGAAATGATCTGGAGATAAGTTCATATGACAAAACACATGGCAAAAGTAAATTTGGACCAATCCAACTCTGTGGATAAAAAGTTCTGAGTCTTCAATAAGGTATCTCACATTAATCTTCTAGGGACCATCATTCATAGGCTGACCACATTAATGCTAATATTAAAAAAAATTATAATGCAAATATTTTTCTCTGTCCCACAACAGTGGAATTTAAAACAATTTTCTGTTTAATATATTTAACAGGTGTTTTATAATGCCTAGGGGGCACGCGGTAGCGTAGTTGGTTGAGGCACTATGCTACAAGCCAGAAGGTTGTGGGATCGAATCCCGATGAGGTGGATTTTCTCAATTTACCTAATCCTTCCAGCCGCACTATGGCCCTGGGGGTCAACTCAGCCTCTAACAGAAATGAGTACCAGGAATATTCTTGGAATATTCATGGGGATAAAGGGCGACCGGCGCATAAGGCTGACAACCTTACCACCATCTATGAGCCAATTGTCCAGAAAATGTGGGAACCTCAACATCTCACAACCATATGGGCCTCCATGGCCTGTTACAGGAATACCTTTACTTTTTCTTATAATGTCTATGAACATGATCACTTACTTTGTGGAAATAAATAAACTACAAAAGTTTTTTGAGTTGTGTACTACTGCAATCCAAAGTGCTGTTTAGCATAAGAGTACAGTCAGTTACAATACAAGTTCTTGAAACTAATTTCAATTCATTATAGTCCCTATATGTTTCAACATTTACAATGTCATCCTCAGGGGTATGTACTAGAAATGTATGTAATAGAAAAGAAACTGGTTCATGGATATTTTTCATGATTGCACACAATTAAAACAAAATTGAACATTCTTCATATAACAGTCTGGTTGAGGCACTGTGTTACAATCCGGAAGTCTGCGGGTTCAATTCCTGATGATATTGGATTTTTCAATTGATCTAATCCTTCCACCTGCACTGTGGCCCTGGGGTCAACTCAGCCTCTAACAGAAACGAGTATCAGGAAACTTCCTGGGGTAAAAGGCAGCCAGCATTGTTAAGCAATGGCATCCTAAACACGTGTCCACATCAATCGATACACATGCAATAACACATGAACTGCTGGAAGTACAAGAAGAGTTGGAAAGTCATGGCTAGGAGGGTCATGAGTTACCTGTGAGACAGTTGCCAGTCAGTATGAATGTGAGCACAGAAGCAGAGGAATATCCATTACTGGGAGCTGCTACCTAGCAACAAGTGAGGACTACAAAAGACTGAAACTTAGCATGTGCTATTGTGATTTGTAAAGTATGTACATTAGTGGAACATTATAATGATTTGTAATTATGAGTTATAAGCTCTCAATAAATCCAATTATCAATCCAAGCACTAAGTCTAGTCACTAACATGTGATGAAACAAACTTTGGTACCCAAGCATCTTCAAAAGTAGCCAGTTGAAAAGACTGGGAACAAGATGGGAGGGTATAATTAAGATGGACCTTAGAAGAGAAGAGTATTGTGTTGTGGGATGTTATGCTGCATAGTCTGGTAGATGTTTCCCAGTGCTTCAGGGGAATGTGCTACCTTCACAATCACGGTTGAAGAGTAAGCCAAGCAGTAAGGTGCAACTGCTATTGGAAAAATCTTCCAGCCTACACAGTGCAACATCCCAGAAGATGGCAAACTTCACAGTCACCACCATGAGATCCTCAAATATCACTTAGGCAGGGAGAATGTGAAGATGGGCAGTAGAAGTAACTGGCTCAGGATCAAACTGGATAGCAGATTTCAATACTGGTGGTGATGAAAATTTGGTTTGACTGGAAATAGTTACATTTTGATTTTGTAAACACAGCGCTTCACAGTTAACTGTCTTACAGTTCCTTAATACATTCACCCCACAGTACAATCACTGTAGTCTGGTTATTTCACAAAGACCAGTACTGTTTGTTAAGAAAATATATAAAATTGCCCCTGTGCATGCATAATTAATTAAGCACTATGCCATGAAGACATGTGGGGGAGTGGAGATATAGCCCCACCCTTCTTGACCTCGGCACTAGATGGAGGTGAGCGGTCAGCTTCACACTCCAGCCACTTTACCTGTCCCCAAGAAAGAGCCCTCGATTCCCACTGGATAGGAGACTGGGTGGGCCCCATAGCCAGCCTAAACACTGTGGAGAAGAGAAATATCTCTTGCCCCTGTCAGGAATTGAACACCAGCTGTCCAGCGAATAGCCCATCACTATACCAACTGAGCTATCCCAGTTTCACAGTTTCGTATGCAGATTTAAATTTGAGGAAAAAAAATTGGAGAAAAGAAAAAATAAACAAAAAACCTGAAACAGAAGAATCTCCATGATATCTAGAACACAGAGCAGTTAATGGGAACCCTTCTAGTTGCATGCATCATACAGAAAAAATGCAAAAGTGTAATGTGTCAAAATGTAATATTACAAACGTGACATATTTACCTATACTGTAATATTATGGTTTCTAGCACCAATGTATTAATTACCTGGACATTCTTGATCAGTTCAGTGTCCCCTGCCACTGTGGCACCAGCCTCCAGGGCACTCTTTTGGAGCTCTCTGGATTTACAAAAAACTAAGACAGATCTTGCACTCCCTGTATCAAAGGGATGAGGTATAGAAACAATTCGGGTAAACGCATCCAAATATCGGTTCTGCAAAAAATTACAATATAACAGATCCACTGAAATACAATCACATAATCCTCATATCACAGTTTACTGGGTTATGAAACTATGTTGTCAGATAAATGCCACAATATGAACTTTGAATGTCATGAAAACATCGAATATTATACATTAGCACACAATGTGATATATTGTGGACATAATCCATAACTTGACAGGTAGTTATTCTTGTGATCAAGAAACTGTGTTCTTAAAATCTGCATAAATTAAAGTGAAAGGTCAGTTTCATACTACAGCTGTGATATCCCTGGAAAGGACTCTGCTGTACCTATTGCACTGCTTCGACCTTGGGAAGGAAGCTGCTGTATCTAACATAGAATAGGTTTGGTAAGCCTCAAAGCCAAGCTGGGTATGGTGACAAAGAGAAAAATTACAACTCTGACACTTTATGAAGGAGAGGCAGTAAATAGCTGTAGATCATAAATGGATATAAAACATAAAATGTGATATTCAAACATGGAAAAAAAAAAAAACGTATTTCTCAACACACCGTCCACCAACATTGACACACTTGTCCCATCACTTTACCAGTGCAGCGTCAAAATTCACAGCATTCAAGTCTTTTGACTCTTCATCCATTATATGTAAGCAGTGTCCGTCTTTTAGTGCACTCAATTTTACTTATTGTTGTAATCATTACACCCGCAACCAAACAGGGAACACGCAACATGACACACGATATACCCTGAGAATAAGAGGAACGACTCCCATAGTGGTGAAACTATGCGTGGTGTTAGCATTGGGACAGATAAGATAAATAATCTTAACAAGTTTTTAGTATATACATATACATTTATTATAATTGACGAATATTTTTAAATACTTTTTAAATTTTACAATGACGTAATGGCAAGCAATGAAATAGACTGACGTAAATGGAGCACCTGATGATGGCACTGTAGTGCCGAAACATGTTGTGAAGTAATAAGTAAAATTGAGTGCACTAAAAGACGGACACTGCTTACACATAATGGACGAAGATCAGTGCAACAGGATGCTAAAATACAACCTTTTGACTCTTGTCTCAGCCACATTCGCACCTCTGTTTCAAAATCTTTGCCATTAGTGAAACGTCTGCACAGAGGTGTTTTTTTTTAGCAGACCAAACAGATGGCTGTAAGATGCATGTTCAGGAAGTCCCTACAGTAGTCCCTGAACTCTCTCCTGGGTTGCTCAGGCTGTATGGAGCCTGGCATTGTCATGATGAAGCAGTACCCCTCTTGTCAGTTGGCCTGGACGTTTACTGCGAACTGCATCCCACAGCTTCAACAGAACCTCACACTATGAAGCTGAATTCACATTTTCACCACACTTCTGAAAATGGGCTAACAGTACATACTGAGAATCCCAAAACACGGTAAGCATAACCTTCCCAGCTGATGGTGTACTTGTAAGTTTAAACTTTTTGACCGAAGGTGAATTGGGATGTTTCCAATGCATTGGATCACAATTTGATTTGGGTTGGCAGTGATGCACCCATGATTCATCCTCAGTAACAATCATGTTAAGCATGTCTTCTCCTTCATCTGCATATCATACGAGATACTGCAAGCACGGATCCATTTGGTTTATTTTGTTCTCGATCCTTCAGTGCTCTGGGCACCCATCATGAACGCACTTTCCAAAACTTCAAATGATCATGCATTATGCTGTATACTAAAGCACGGAAATGCCATAGTGCAGCTGCTACACTGTCTATCATTATTATCCTGTCAGCTCAAATCAACTCTTCTGCCCATTGCAGTTGTTTCTGTTGCAATCTCAAAAGAGTAATCTGGTCGGGCATCATCTGCGACTTTCGTACATCCTTGAGAGAACTGCTTGACGTAGTTGTGAACCACTTTATGAGACAAACACTTCCCATGGTAAACAGTAAACAATTCTTTATGACTATCCTTTGTGTCGAGTCCCTTTGCCCACAAAAACACACAACAGACTGCTGCTCTTTAGTAGTATATCCTTCAAGAACAGTCAGCATTTTGAGTACTGAAACCAGCCTCTGAACATGCACATGCGCATCAGCTACCTAGACTGTCATGAAGCTGGACTGTGCTGATACCTAGTGATACACATAGAAAACCTATTACATCTGTTCCAGCTGTTTTACTTCTCTTTGTGACCTATTTACTGACTCTCCCTTGTAAGTCTGACAAGTATGTCTGCAATACTACACCTCATAATTAATAATCTGTTATGTAGTTCTATATCTTCATGCTATATAACTTATTTTTTAATTTGGTTCATTAATGACACTGTCAGTATAAAGACTATATATGACAGATGATAGGATTATTAATGACTGCGGAGCAATTTGTGGAGTGAGAACTGGCAGGGGAAAACAAGTTCTTGAAGAAAATAAATACCAAGACCACTTTGTCTACCACAAATCACACATGACCTGAGCTGGGATCAAAGCTGGACTGCTATGGTGATACACTGTATAATGATATGCTAAATATTGCAATGAAAACAGCTGAACTATTTTTTAAAGGCATTAAAAAGATACATAGCAAACCAAGAAGAGTGAAATATGGAAAATTACCGCCTTAGCAGCTCGCATATCAAGTTCTATGTTAACATAAAGCTCTCCATCTGGATTGTTGTACACAGTTGGATGATTTGTTTCACGATGACATTGAACTGCAGCGGCAAAGTCATACACTGGCCATTTATAATATTTGGATATCCACACATTGTCTTGAGGATCTGGTTTCATGCTATCATCAATTCGTCTTGTAATACGCGGTGCAGTTCTACAAGACATGAAAACTCATATGTACAAAGCAGTTTCCAACTATACTAAGAAGTCTGTTTCTAATACACTTGTTTACAATAACAGCAGAACAAAAAAAAATCACTTAATTGTACATACAAACTGAGAATTTACAGTTTTATGAGTATTATTGGTCAGGCAAACAGACACAGCTATTCAGTGCATGAAAAGAAACAGTTTCCAGTGAGAATCATCCTAGCAGTATTGAAAGCACCAATTCTCCATTCAGAATTCCCTTGAAGTACACTATAATGAACTTTTCATTTCATACATCCTGTTGTGTTATAATATATAACTTCTTTATTAAGACCCTCACAACACAACTACTATATCATGGTCAGTGCCTGGTTTTGGCTCTGCTACATGTTTTGTTGCTTACGTTCCCTATAGAACGGACAGTACTTTGTAAGATGAGGCACCAACTAAATAACTAAGATTAATATTACTACATCTATATCACGAGCCTCCTATAACAGTTTTAATACACAAAATATAGAATACTCTAATTTGTCCACGTGAACGAAACAAAATCACAAAAACCAACGACTGACATGATGATGTAAAGCATCAATCGAAGAATGTTATTTGTTTTATACTATAACTTTTGTTTTATATAATATAATTTAATGTCAAGTACAGTAGAACTTGGTTATAACGTCATCAAAGGGACCTAAAAATAGTGTCGTTATAAACGAATGTCGTTGTAACCGAAATGGGCACTTCCACAGTAGCCTTATGTTAGTCACGTAAAAATCTACCAAAAACCGAGTTAAAATGTTGCATTTTTTAGTGAATTACGTAGTTAAGTACAGACTAACGTAACATTAACGTGGAATTAATATGGATTCTCCATATCATTTGTACTGTAGAATTCACCAAACCAAATTTGCGGCATACATCAGCTTTTTTCCTTCCATTTTCTATTTCACGTATCACTTTAACTTTCTCTTCAATGCTTAAAACTTTCCTTTTCATTGCCATGTTTTCGCTACTGCACTTCTCTGGGTTTAGGCAGGAACACTATAGGGTAAGTAGACAATGTGAGGTCCTGTTAGACGAGATTCTAGGAAAGGAATGCAGTTAACAACCTGCCGCGTCCTCTTGCACTATTCACGCAGTCCCACCCCACACCCTTGTTTTCGCATAAAACCCACGCTCCTCTTGCAGCCCGCGGTCGTATTCTTCCAGGACAGTCACGTCAGCAAGTAGAGAAAGTGAGGGTGGGCAGACACATCGAACTTTCCCACGATATCAGAGAAATTCAGGAATGAAAATGACGTTACATACGAGGTTGATGCATTTGTGCATGTCGTACTAAGCAAGGTATAAAAACAGTTGCTTTATGAGGAATTAGTTCGCACCATTGAATATTTGACGCAATAGACAAGGTGTCGTAGAAACCGATGTTGCTATAACCAAGTTTTACTGTATTTTAATATAAGTAATATTATTGTATCCAATTTTATTAATACTGCAGTTAAGTGGTGTATATATTGTAATGTGTTTTGTTACTGAAGATGCCATAGAGATTGTTAATTGGTTTATTTAACAATCTACAAGTATCGGCTACAATTAATTATAACACAGTTGCGGGGTTTCACACTTTATAACCCTATTCGCAATAATCTGTTCACACTGTTGCGGGGTTTCACAATTTATAACCCTATTCGCAAATTAGTTCACTCTATTGTCAGTAGTCTATACGTTTTTACAGTACGGGAGCTCTACAAGTCTCTCTGTATTACACACTCCCAATTACACAATTACACACGCGTCCGGTTCTTCTTTCCGCGACGGCTGCTATATTCCACAGCGCCACTCCTTAACACACACTAACTCGTTCACTGCTGACTGGAGAACTGTCTTCGGCAACTGATGCCCTTAACTAACTTCAACTGCACTCGGCGACGGCCACATTTCAACTCAACTCGTAGGCTGCTGCCTTGAGAACTGTGGATCACACACTAACTCTCACTTGCTGCTCAGCTGGCTTTTATTCCGTTCGCTGTTGCCTGTTGCCCGTGTCAACAGCGGCGTTGCATTGCTGTGTCACAGCGAGAAGCTGTGCCACGTCACAGTGCGAGGGGGGGGGGCTACGTCACCGTGCGGAGGGGGGGGGATGGAGCGCTGACTCACCCGCCACATCACTGCTGGGGGCGAGGGGTTGTCCTCCATTGCGCAACATGTCACACTGCTCCCTCCTTAAGGCTGTTCGTCCCGAATAGCCTAACGGTGCATCCCCGTTCCGTTTCTTTGGAGGCTGTGCTTTCTGCATCTCCTAGTATTTGGGCTACTCCTTGCAGTGATTGTTCTCCGGCCATTACAACCGCTCACCTCTGAAGACCTGCTCGCCTCGAGAGATTTCCTGCTAAGTTGCCTAGAAGATCCCGTTGTGTCGCACTCGTTCGTCACATTCACTCTTTCTTGGGAGGCCAGTACTTCTACATTACCGGTTCCTCCTCTGCTTGAAGTCTCTTTTTCCATTTTGGAGGGGGTCGTCCCCTCCACAAGGTCCAATCCTTGCCTTGTCGTAATCTGACAGAAGATCCGACCATTCGCTTCATGATCTTCACGCTGACAATCTCGTAGATGGTCACATTACAAATTCTCCCTCCTAGGTTCAATCGCTTTCCTGATCTACATCCTCCGATGGTGTCCTTGGTTGGCACCTTTTTCTTCTGGCATAGCGGCTGTCTGCTGTCTATGATCTTTATTCCAGTTCTTCCTTTCCAGGTTTCTTGTTCAACATCGTCTGCTTTTCGTCCCATATGCTTGTGTCCTACACAGCGTGTAATCTCTATTCCGGTGGTGATCACGTCTTTCCGCTGGCATCCGAAGGTTCCCTGGGGAGTTTCCTTCTTGAAGGCATTTCTCCAACGTTGTGCCACTGTCGCGCGACGGGATGTCTTCCTGCAGGTGGCAGCCAACTTCATCCGGGATACGTAATCTCCTTGGGTTAGTTCCTGTGGCTCTCCATGTCACCCTGCAGATTGCTTCTTGCCCCTATACCGTTTCTTCCATCCTTTGACCGGTTTCACTACGGCATCTTCGTTGGGGACTTCTCGTTGTTGGGCCATCTCAGGTTTCCTGTCCACTGAGGTCGGCTCTTTTTCTTCTAGACATGCCTCCATCTCTTGGCAGGCCATCATCTCTTTGCTGGTATCCGTTGAATCTTCTTCAGGTTTTAGGACTGGTATCACAATGGGGACCTCTTCTTGTTTTGCCGCTGCATGTTTTGTTTCCACTGAGGCCGGCTTTTCTTCTTCTTGAGACGCCTTCGTCATTTCTCTGCAGGCCATCATCTTTCCCTCTATTTCGGGTTTAAATGCGGACACCATCTCTATGTGGCTGGTGCCCATATTTTGTCGCATGGCTTCCGTCCTTGCTTGGATGGCTCTTGTTTCTGCTCGGAAGGCTTCTCTTTCTGCAGCCAACTTTTCTCCCCAGGCGTCTAATTTGGCCATTAAATCTTCTTTATCCGTCTTCCTCTCGGCCTTCTCAGACTTCCTCTTGGCCTCAGCCTTCACCAGCATTTCGATTATTCGCTGCATATCTTGTTTGTCCATTTTGTAGCAGTATCATTCATTGAGGCATGTTCAAGTTCGTAAACCAATTCTGACACCAAATTGTCACATATCTTGAGTTCGAATCCTGTTCATCACGTGTATAAGTCCAATCCCACTTCTGACACCAGATGTAACGTGTTTTGTTTACTGAAGACGCCGTTTGGATTGTTAATTGGTTTATTCAACAACCTACAAGTAACAGCTACAATTAATTATAACAATGTTGCGGGGTTTCACAATTTATAACCCTATTCGCAATAATCTATTCACACTGTTCTCAGTAGTCTACACTATCACTGATTCTCACACGCGCGTCCGTAACTCGTAACTCGCCGCTGGCTGGATTCCAACTCAACTCGTAGGCTGATACACTTTTAACTTATTCACTGCTGACTGAAGAACTTGAGAACTAACTCGTGAACTCATAACTTGAGCACTTGACAACTGTAACTCGTGAACTGTGAATAATCTTTGCTGCTCCTTATTTAGCCTCGTTCCGGACAACATAGAAAACAGCCACGTAATAGGCACCACTGTTGTCTGGCGCCGTGTTGCTAGCAACGCTGTCGGGAGTTGTTTCCTGCTGTGTAGCAACTGCGGCGTCCCATGTTACGTCACCGCTGTTTACTCGCTTTGCTTAGTGACCAGCGTGCTGGGACTCGGCTCACTACGGCTTCGCTCGGCATGTCACGGCTGGCGGAGTGGGAGGGGCATCATCTATAGCGCAACACGTCACAATATGTTAGCCATGTATTCGCCTGATGATGGCTATTAGTAGCCGAACATGTAGCAGAGCCAAAACCAGGCACTGACCTTGATACAGTCTTAATAAAGAAGTTATATACTGAACTTATTTATTCATTATGACAATCATATGAATGTATAAAATGTGGACCACAAATTAAGGCACTGAAAGTGCAAAATGATCTGGCATCATGTATCTTTTGTAGTATTTACTGCTGTGATACTGTAACGTGATCATTTTATTCATTCATTCACCTCTGTCATTAATGTAACTTAAAATGTTCACAATCCCTCTTTAATTTTAAATAACATTAAAGTCACATCAATTGCTACGTGTTTTTGCCTTACTTGTCCATCTTCAGGCAACTGTTCACTTTTGCGAGATGGCCAGGTAAAGTCAAAAGCAACTGATGTGATTTTAATGTTATATTAAATTAAAGACAGATTGTGAACAGTTTAAGTTTCATTAAAGATGGAGGTGAATGGGTGAGTGATACATCAATGCAACAAGATACTGAAATATAATATCATTTTATGAAATAAATGGTCACCAAGCAATAAGACAACATTAAATACAGATCACTTATATTCACTATAAACATTTGGTTATGATCCTATAGCAACCAGATCACTGATGAAGAAAAGTAGACAAAGAGATTTTATAAACTTATGATTAAAATTACTAGTTTTCTTGCACCTCTGAATTCTATAACATACTTAAATTCTATCCAATTTTTCCCCCATTCCATAAATAAGGGTACTTACTTTTTTTGTCGTAATTTAAATGGTATAAACCCTACTTTCTTCACTTCAACCTTAACTTTTTTCTTTCGTGCTTTCTCTCTTGTTCCTTTCCTTGCAGCATAATTACGGACTTGCAGCACCTCATTCCGAGCCATGCTTAATGGTGTCACAAATTTTCCATTTCTCAAGCCACAGCAGTTATATAAGCATGAAGTAATTCTTCCTAGAAATTAGATTGCATAAGTACAATCAGTTTTCAGACATGAAAAGTTACTGTGTAATAATCATGGCAGTGATTTTCTATAAATTGTGCTCACATATCAAATCCAAAACTCAACCAGGCGGATATTACAAGATTCAGCTTCTGTTAATTTTAAGAACTGTTAATCACTTCTCTGCTTCTTAAAACAATAATGATTACACAGCCATTATACTTGTGTGATTATGGTGTTGTAAAGCAAGATACAGTGTAAAATCAAAGTTATAAGAAAAATATAATGATTAAAATTTGTGATAAAAAATGAAAACTGAGAATTTTGTGCTTCTCTTAGTACTGCTACCAGACTTCAACAGAGGAGATTACACGGACCATGTTAAACAAATTGGGAGAAATATACAATTGTAGAGAATTTATTACAGGAAGCTTCACAGAAAACATTTGCTTGGAAGACTAAGACAGGGGGAACAGGATACATAAAAATGGATCTTGAATGTCAGGCTGTGAATTGGGTTGAAATAACTTAGAATATGGTCATATGGCAGGGTTGTTATTAAAAAATTAACCCCCCCCCACCCCACCCAATACAGTTAGTGAGCTAATCTGTCATAAAAAATTGTTAATTACTTCTTACAGGAATTAGTTATGTTGGCTGTAAATACAGATGTCTGTAAGTCACGTGTGTACATGCTGGGGATCAAGTGCACTTCTACATATTATCTATAATCTATACTACAAAATCAACTTACTTACTTACTCATGGAGCTGAGCCCTTCTGGAGGAGCCACCAATTCTGCAGCTACTCAAGAATTTCCCAGCATTTTATGGAACCTGAAGGTTCATTACTGTGTTCACAAGAGCCCTCCACTGGTCCCTATCCTGAGCCAGATCTATCCAATCCATACCATCCTATCTCTCTCAGATCCATTCTAATAT
>NW_019718616.1:2038034-2042019 GCF_002891405.2 Cryptotermes secundus | reverse complement strand
GGGGGGGGGGAATTCACTGCATTTTTTCCTATCTCTAGTACATATCGAATATTTAAACTGCCCAAATTGCTACAAACAAGATTAAATACAATAATGTTCAAATAGGGTCTCAAAAGAGTGTTATGAAGTTTGGACTCATAAGGAAGCTTACAATCTCATAACAGGTCCAACTGATGCCATGGTACAGAATCAACTGATGTTCTTGCACATAGGAAACGAATTCCTTGTCATTATGGAATTAAAATGTTCATCATCATCATCATCATCATCACAAAAGCCCATCGCCAGACCCCATCCTAAGCAACTTCAATCCGTGTTGGATTTGAACACTCATAGTGATGACTATGCATGGTTCTGGGATGTGACACTGTGTACTAATGCAAAAGTTCACTGACACAAGGAAGAACATACTGCATCCATCTTCAGGATTGAAGAGTAAGCCCAGCAACCAGGAAGCAAAGATTTCATCCTTGGCTTGCGCTTTGACATTGAAGATGTGGTGGTATGATCCTCCAAAATTTTGGTGAACTTCTACCGAGCTACACAGCATCACTTCCCAGAAGGCAGTACTGTTCAAGCTAATGTAAGTTCATGTTTTTGCAAAATGCTTTTCTAGGTTTTATTTTAATACTACCACTAACATCTATGAAGAGATCTTTGAAGTTAACTTTCTCATATTATCATCCAATGTACTAACCAAAGGACGGTACAGGTACCCCACCATGCCACATTCAAAAGCGGCTAATGCCCTATACAAGCGGTCCTTCTAGTCTCGTTGGCTTAATAGGCGGCAGGGGTAGGTGGGAAGGCCGTAATCTGCACATTCATCGTAAACGAAATAAAAACAACAAACTCCGTGGCTTTAGCCCGCAAGCCAACTATACCGACCGAGAGACCGCCGCTTGTCGGCGAACATCGTTAACGAAATACAGGAGAAAATCTTAAAAAGCCGAAAGCGACGTTTCTCAGGGTGTGAAACCATTTAGACGAAATTACATTTATGATAAGAAAATTAAGAGCTGTATATACTGTCTTATGCATATTTCCGGCACGCTGAAACACGGTCACAACTTAACCTACAATCAGACACACATTTTTGTAATGTTCAATATAATTGAGGTTATGAACTAAATTGGTTGATTTTTCTGCGGGAGAGGGGACAGTTATCACACTGAGATATGGTCATAATCTAACCTACAGTCAGACACACATTTTCCTTGCTGGTTGATATAGCTGAGGTTATGATATCAATTGAATCGTTTATTATCACTATGTGGAAAAACAACATTCTCATCCTTTAACAACGTTACTATAATACATAACAAAACTCTTAAATATTGTAACTAACCTCCAACAGCAACAGCCATCTTAGCTATATCCTTCGTGTTAAATCGGCGACCGTCGTTAATATGAACTATGAACCAATCCCACTGTACTATGGGCCCCGATTTCCAGAGTGCTAATGGCGGATGTGTATGTCAATATAGTTTTGTTTACTACAAAATATCACAAATATTTTACCACGATCATCAGTCTGGTGCGTCTTTAGAGGTAGATGAAGGTGCGTGTTGTTGTTACTATGTGCAGTTATCTTCATTAGCAATGTTGGTGCTCAAAATACAGCAAATAAACGGAATGAAAGATTCCCTGAAGAGAAGGGGCTACAAGGGGGTGACATGAGAAGTAGCCATCTGTCCTCAATAAAATTTATGTTTGTTCTCACTTTAGTAAAGTTTCATGATAAAAAAATGAACCATTAATCATTTAAGGTTATTTAATTCGAAGGGAATGACCTTGTTCATTCATCTAAAAGAGGATCTACACATTTCGTGTTAAGCCTATGCTTTTGTAGTAGGTAGATTCGCCCGAAGCCAATAGAATGTAGTGAGGGTGGAAAATTTTTGTTCAAAATTAAGCGTAACACATGGTGAGTAGAACGTAAATATGAATTTACATACCAAAGAATGTGTTTTTACTCTTAAGGAAAGGTTTAGCATTTACAGATTACAAGTGTTTGTTTTCCTTGCCTCCACAAATGTTCCCCATTTCTTTTCTTTAAAAATTTTCATTGGGTAGGTAAGTTTAACATCCACACACCATCGTGTTGTACTTAAGATTAATTGATATTCATTCATTCTGACATACTGTGAGCATTTAATATTGAATGCTGCACTTGTTATGACATAGGCACATGGCTTGTGTTTATTTAAGAATCTGGTTTACTTAACGTGGAAGTTGTATCTGAAGTTAATCTGTGAAAGCAAGTTTGATATGCTGATATATAAGCTGTGGGTTTTATCTAGGACTGCATTCTTTTAAGGATTATAAAATTTAGATCAGAATTACTTCTTGATGGTGAAGCTTTGATAAAGAGGCATTGCTTAGAACTCATAAACCGAATCATGTTTAAGGTCCCTATAATGGGTTTGGTCAATATATACATTTGCTATTTATGACGTAGAAATCGATGCTTATTGCAGTGTATTAGCTACATAAAAATGTTCTACTTTGAAGCATTTTGTCTTCTGGGATATAGTACTATGCAGCCTGGAGAAATTTAGCCAGCATTTTGGAGGAACATTTTACCTCCATCCTTAGGGTCAAAGTCAGCAGGCAGAGTGCGCTTCATGCTGGTTTATTGCTTGGTTTACTCTTCAACCCTGAAGATGGAGGCGGTATGTTCCTGACATACACTGGTTGGCTTTCATCAGACAACATGGCATTTTACCCCAGGAGACAGAACTTGTCATAGTCACTGCTGTGAGAACCTCAAATCCAACATTTTTTTTTTACTTTGGTCATAATTATTTATGACTTATAGAGTGATTTGTTAGGTGTAAATATAACCCTTTTCAGACAGTCACATGAAGAGAAAATCACAACAGATACTTTTTGAGAACTACTAACATTCACAAATGGATTTAATAAATTACAGTACTGTATTTTTCATTTTAATATTGCACTTTACTTGTGGCCATCCAATTAGCGTTGATGTCAAGAATATGTGGATGTCCATATCTACTACCCTATATATCTTCATGACATAATGCTTAATCAGTTAAGGACAGGAACAACTTTATCTTTACCTTTACTGTACTAGTAGGAGTTTGTGAGCATTCTTTGGTTCTAGCATCTCTTACAGTATGAAAATATGTGCCTGAGAATTAAGTTACCAACAAAGATTTTGAGAAAAATTTAATATATCATGGTTTCCATCATTATAGTCATTTTTCAGTGGTTCCACAAATTAATGACAAATGAGAACTGGTACTCTACATATTCTAACTTTAAGCATTGAATGAATGTGTTCATTTTCCAATAGTATACATACTATACATGTATACATACATAGTATACATAAATTTTCAATTTATGAAGGTGCTTACTGTTTGGTAAATTATTCTTGTGAAGAATTATCATGTCAGAGTGGGTTCCTGGTTCATCCAGGTTTTGTTTCTAAAACCATTATTCTATGTTTTTCTCTTCAGCTACTGGTAGCTGGAGTCTCACTTATGGTTTAAACCTTCCCTTGTGAATACTTATATCTGTTGTACAATATTACTGCTGTAAAATCGTGCTGATAATTACTGAGCATCTGTACAGAAGTGATTTTCCAGTTTTCATCTCTGTTGTGTGCTGATGGTTAGTATAATATCTCAACTACTGACTTTGCTACATTGTTTTACAACAGTTTTCCTCAAAATACCTTCGCATATAGGAGCTTAGCTGGTATAAAATATATTACATATTTATTAGCATCAAATGGCACCTACTATCTGTCATTGCATCTGTATACGATGGGGTACCCAAAAGAAACCGAACTAATTTTTTTGTGGGCAGAACTTTTGTAGTACCGCGTTTTGCCGCTATGAGCGCATAGAGCTAACATTCCTGAGTCGATAAGCCGACTACCGTTGCTTCAGAAGGTAAGGACTAGTTTCGGCAGAGTTTATAGTGACAACTGTTTTGTGTGATCGTCGTTTTT
>NW_019718616.1:1989803-2037794 GCF_002891405.2 Cryptotermes secundus | reverse complement strand
AGCGTTTTGCTGATGTTGCTGAGGTGAAGGAAAAAACGACGGAGGCGCTGTCAAGCATCTCAAAAGATGAATTTAGACAATGTTTTGAAAAATGGAATAAAAGACTAGACAAGTGTATTAGTGTAAGTGGAGAGTACTTTGAAGGGGATTGAAGGTTTGTGCTTAAAATTTGAATAAATAAGTTTAAAAAAAATAAGTTTGGTTTCTTTTGGGTACCCCCTCGTATGCTTGGCCCAAGAGGCTAACCACTTTGTTCTGCTAGAAAAATATTAGGGATGTATGAGTGTAAAGGGTAGTTTCATGGAGTGGGGAGAGACTGTCACTTGGTATATCAGAAACTAATTGGCTCATTGCATCAGCCTCGGATGATAGATGAATATGGAGCATTTGGTGGAACGAAAATTGCCAGGGGAAACCAAAGTACTTGGAGAAAACCTTCCCCATTGCCACTTTGCCCACAAATCCCATATGACTTGACCCAGGATTGAACCTGTGCTGCTGTGGTGGGAAGCCTGATATAGAGGGTGGCTGTGAATCATCTGAATAAGTGTTCATGGGCAGACAGCATTGGGTGGTTCTCAGACTTTGAAGAGGATAGGAAGCTAACAACTGTTTGCTGTAAAAACCGAGTGTGTTTGAGATGTTAAAACAGGGCTCCAGATTTGCATAATGGAGAACTTCATAATGTGTACTCATCAATAAACATTAATAGGATGATCAGGGCAAGAATGATGGGGGTGGAGTATGTTGCATGCATGCAGGAGATCAGAAATGTGTACAGAATTTTGGTAAGAAAAGCTGAAAGGAGAAGACTGCTGAAAGGAGAAGACTGCTGAAAGGACTGTGCTTAGATGGGANCAGAATTTTGGTAAGAAAAGCTGAAAGGAGAAGACTGCTGAAAGGACTGTGCTTAGATGGGCGTATAATATTGGAAACTGGTCCAAAGAATGTGTATGATGGTGTGTACTGGATTAATCTGGGTCACAATAAGGTCTTGCTCTTATGAACACCGTAATAAATGTGTGGTTTCATAAAAGGCCAGGAATTTCTAGAGTAATTATTCTGTGTCAACTGTTTATGTTGTCAGTGAATAGTATGTTGAAGATCAATGTGAATGGTAGCTTGGAATAGAAATTATGACATCATAAGGTATATCAGTATTAGAAAATATTTTTCTGTCTCTCTTGATTATTTTACCATCACTTATGAGCAGCAGGAAAGGTATGTAGTGAAATGTGAAGAAACTGAGTAGGCCAACTTAGTTGTTGAATGGTGATTTATATTCAGGTAGTAGCTGGTTTCGAACCTTAACGAGTGATTTGAAAGTCTTGACTGAGGTCATTCACAATTTTAACCTACCCCTAATATAAGAATTGTCCTTGAACAATTTGATTTTTGTATATATAAAATCTGCTGATCCAGTTTCCTCCATTTCTACATCCCATGTCTTGTTACTAGGAAGTGCACATGCAGTCTACAACTACCAGTATTTTGTTACTTGGCAGCCATTTAATGTATAAAAGCCAGGTGAAGAAAGGGAACTTTTAATCACTTTTTAGTTTGTCGGCATTGATAGTGCATTTAACATAGATGATACAGTGTGAGGTGGACAGCCAAAAAATCAGAGTTTGATTTCCAACAGGGACGAGAGACTTTTCTCTTTTCCACAGCATCCAGTCCAGTGCTCAGGCCCACCCCCAAGGACTTAATAGCCAAGGCATGAACCTGACCACTGTCTCCTCATGCCGAAGTTAAAAGTGCATAGAGCTATATTATCTCCACTCTTCTATATGTCTTCATGGCACGATACCAAATTAAATAGAGGAACAAATTTGTAATATTAAGTGAAATATATGAATAAATTTTCTAACCAGGCTTATAAACTTTAATTTCATAAGTAACGGTTTCTTGATGGGAGTGTGTTGTTAAATGAAATATTAGTTTGTAAAAGTAATGAAGGAAATAAGGTGTTACGGTAAAGAAATTGGAAGGTCAAACACGCTCAAATGTAAATGAGTACAATTTTCTAAACTCAGAGCTGTTTGTTGTATTAGTAAATTGCATAATGATAGTTAGATTCTCATTAACTTTAATTTTATCTGATTATTAAATGTGGTAAAAAAAATTAGAGGATGTATTAAATATATAATTACACTTCCAAGTAGCAGAAGTGGTTTGCTGGAATTCTCTGAAAATTTTATTTTAGGCTTGTGCTAAGAACCCTCAGTTTCAGCATCCTTTAATGTGCTAGTAAAATTGTTTCAACAACAATCTGCACAACAATTAATTTGATGACTACATCCATATTTATTAATATCCACCAAGAGCTGGTTATATAGCAATGTGTTGGAGTGTTTCAAATATTCATATAATAATATTATCACCCATTATTATTGTTTGAACCTTATACATCAGCATTCAGCATCGAAGACATTTTCTTCGTTTTGCCAAAACCTGTCATATCATACCTCATATACCTTAATATCTTATCAGTTTTGTTTATACATTGCCTTCATAATTATAAGATAAATTGCAACCAAAATAATTAAAATTTTAAAACTTATTGTAATATATTACCATTTGTTATGATCTTAGGTCATACCAGGTTCTTTCCTTCTGTCCTTCTTGGTAATATTTTGAAGTTATTTTTCTCCACTGTTTGGTTCAACATATTTATTTTGTATTCTAATATATCTTCTGCCTTTTTGATAACTTCTTTGTCATCAGAAAATAGTAATTTTAAGGTTTTTTTTTTAATTATAATTCTTGTTTGAACTTCTGAGCTTCTTTCATCTAACATTTTGTCCAAATAAACGTTGAATAAGGTTGCTGACAAACTGCATACTTGATGAGCACCCTACTTTGTCATCATTCTTTTATTTTACACCTTTGGTCCCTCTATCAAATCTGATGAGTGTTGTCTTATATAAGCTCTTTATAACTTGGATTATGTGCCTTTGGGTTCCTTTTGTTGTTAGTATTTCCCATAATGTTTGTCTGTTGACTCAGTCCAAACCTTTCTTACAGTCTGCAAAAGGTATGTGTTTCCAATGAATGCTGATATCTGGTATATGCTAGCATTCTTAGAGTGAAAACACTGTCAGTGCATGATCATCCTTTCCTGAGGCCATTCTTACTCTCTTTGATTATTGAATCCATTATGGGATTAAGTCTTCCAGTTATCACTCATGTACGAGTATTTTGTATCCTGCCTTCAGTTAACTTATACCTCTGTGCTGGAAAACTGTGATTGATCTCTTACTTTATATACTGGCTTTACTATTTTATTTGTCTAGACTGGATGCATATAATATAAATAAGGCTGGACCTGTATTTTATTTATGCCATGGCTCATATGGCAGTAGCATTACAACACAGAACAGCGTAATTTTCTTTTATTGCTATTGGGGTGGTCTAAGTCCCTTGTACTGCGGCCACTTCTGACCTATTGTACCAGCTGCAGATGATAGGTGAGGGTGATTGAGGAGCAATTGGTGGAATAAAGATTGGCAGGGGAAACCAAAGTACTCAGAGAAATCCTGCCCCAGCGCCACTTTGTCCACCACAAATCCCACTTGACCAGACCCGGGATCGAACCCGGGCCGCCGTGGTAGGAATCCAGCGACCAACCGCTTGAGCTATGGTGCAGCCAAATAGCATAATTAATGCAACCTTTATAGTAGTATGCATCCTGTTGTGTGTCATACAAAATATATATATATATATATATATATATATTGGGACAGTCTACACAACAGTAATTCTGAAAGAGACGAAGTAGACACTACTGTGTCAACATTTATTTTATTAGTTGTTGGTGGTAACACTACATGTTTCAACCCTTTTCTTGGGTCATCTTCAGGCGTACAAGAATACCGGTACTAGTTCTTAAATTGCATCAGTGTTCAATATGGATCCATATTGTGTTTGTATGAGTCTTCATGCAATCAAATTAATTTAAATGTAGTTTAAAATTTGAAATTAAAAGGATAAAAATTAAAATTAGAATTAAATAGCAATTAAGATATTTATAATATATTGTAACGTGTTTCGTTATGAGTTATATGTTATGAGTCCTATTTAATTAATGCAGGCTGACCAGGTACATTATAAACAAGTTCATTGCATACCCAGCTGGCTATCCCATTTTTAAACAGGTTTGTCTAATTTTATCAACCTGAAAGGTAGATTTACTCATACAATTTGTGATGTATGTGTGATATCTTCTTTACCACCTGAAGCTATTGAAATGCTTGCGATGTATGCCACTTCTCACAGAACACAGTTATATCACCATGATAAAATAGAAACACTCAAACTGTTGATAGTGTCTTGGAACTTAATAGACTGATAATATGATGTGTAGTATCTTTATCATCAAATAATGGTTTTACCAACTTTGTTAAAATGAATACATATGAATTGCTTTCACCACCATCTTATAGAAGAAGCACAAGTACACTGTAACTTAGTGTGAGGAAAGAGAATATTTGAGTGTGTACAGGTGACACCATTGTAAGTAAAAGCCTGTACTACTTATTTATTTATTTTTTTTTTTGTCTCTGTAGGTCATTGTTACATGATATAGAACAAGTCAGTTACTGTACATTGGCAGATTACAGTAAGAGAANGTGACACCATTGTAAGTAAAAGCCTGTACTACTTATTTATTTATTTATTTATTTATTTATTTATTTTGTCTCTGTAGGTCATTGTTACATGATATAGGACAAGTCAGTTACTGTACATTGGCAGATTACAATAAGAGAGTAAAGTTACAATTGTTTACAGTAGTTAGAGTTTGTATACTGTAAGGTGGAATCCATATTAGGTCCCCTTGGCATGTCGGCCTCCATATGTCCTATTGTATCTGTACTGTGATTATGCTTATGGAGAATTTGATGGAATGAGGATTGGCAGGGGAAACAGAAATACTCGGAGAAAACCTGCCCCAGTGCCACTTTGTTCATCACAAATCCCACTTGACTAGACCGCAGCAATGGGAAGCCAGCGACTAACCGCTTAAGCTATGGCGCGGCCTTAGGGATAATATTTGTGAATTTGGTGATAGCACTGGTATAACGTTTCACTGTAGACTCTACACTGCAACATCTCACATACCAACATCACAACATACCAGTGCTCTGTTTTAAACTCTGGATGCACCATAGGATATCACAACTCTCAGTGAGCAATTCTCTGATGTAATTTCCTGGAAATAGATGATTGTCAGTGCAGTTTATTTGTAATTCATAGTATTCTCAGTTGCACTGTCATAGTAGATACTTATCTCTCTACTGTCTTATATCTTGATGCTGATCCTGTTTTACAGTGTTGGTGCCATGTAGATATGAGCTGTTTCTGACATTTTGGTATAATTTTCTGTCTTTGTCAAAATGTGACCCTGGAGGTGGAAGCTGCATGTTCCTCTGAAATGTCAGCAAAACACTCACTTTCAGACAGAGCCAACACTCCACAAGATCAATATCAGCAGTGAATCACTAAAGAAGCCGAAAATTGATAATTTGTTTTATATATTCCTATATATCATGATATTCTTGTACTCTTGCAGGTGTTAGCATGTCACGCAATCACAAGGATAAGTATGAAAATACCAACCCACGTCGCGCTCACACCATTATGTCAAGTGAGGATGCAGCTGCTGGAAAGAAATCTCATTGGCCGGAATTGGAGATAACAGGTAAAGAAGAATTCTGTCCATTTTGTTGTGTTTATAAGCTTGGAACTTAATAATATTATATTTCAGCATCTGTTGCATTGAGGTGTCACTTATAGGCTATTGTTCCATCTATAATGCAACAATTAACAACACTGAATCATACTTAATCCATGCAGTGGTCATTATGTGTATAAAATGTTATTAAAATTATTAAAATATTAGAATATATATGGATTATCNTTCGCTTGCAGATTTCTTATATTTTTCCTTCTACCCTGAAGATGGAGGCGATACGTTCCTCCGAAACGTCGGTTAACACCACATATACACGGTGCCAAATCCCAGAAGACTGCTTTCTTCATCATTCTTTTTGTTACATCATTGGTGTATTCTTCTTCATATCTTTTTTTAAATGTGTCTGTTTCTCTGAAATGCATAACACGTGTTTAATTAATATAATTCTGCTTTTAATGTATGGTTATTTTTTTGCTTGTGTATCTAAGTGTGTTATTTCTGTACTTACATATTTCATTGGTGTGTTGTTTTCTTGATTGTTCATATCAAGTGAAAATTGAATTTTAATCCACTTGTGATGTACATTGTTTGTAAGGAGGTTCCTAGAAACCTGTGGGTCTTCGTGGCCATAAATCTGCAGGACATTTACACTCTGTATAGGTAGAATACCTTAAGTATTCATGTTGCTATACAGTTTTTATGACAGATTATTGTGTGACTGTAAATGTCATTTACCTTTTCCATGCTACTAGAAAACAGTTTACTCTCATAAAATGTGTCTCTGTAGTATGAACTCACCTCAGGGCTGCTTACCTGCAAAGAAGACCTAGTGTGTGTGATGTTCTTTCCTGTCACTTATTTCATAAATGTTCAGCAGCTGGACTGTTCAGTACCAATCTGAACAGAATTTTTAGTCAGTAGCATTCTTCAGCATGTTGGTGGTGCTGATGAATGATGAATTATTTCATTCCCATGATACACATCTCTTATACATAAAAGGAAACTTAACACATGACTGTTCAAACTGGAGACAAAACCTAGCATTGTGATGGTTAATGTTGAGGTATGCAATTTAAGAAATGTTTCTCACGTGATTATCTTTTGTTCCGCAGGGACTATTAGGAACTTAAGCCCAAATCTATGGCATCTTACACACCTGACATCATTGTACCTGAACGACAACTGCCTTTCAAGAATCCCGCCGGACATCTCGAGGTTGGTCAACTTACGTACCCTTGACCTGTCCAGTAACAAGCTGCGTAGCCTGCCAGCTGAACTCGGTGAACTCATCTACCTCAGGTAAAGGCTATCAGCTGCAAAATTTGCACCGTTATCCTCATTCTTTTTGCTAGAAACATGAATGCTGCAGAAATCCATTGTGAATTATGCATGGTTTACGGCCAAAATGTAATCATTGAAGGAACTGTAAAACAATGGTGTTGAATATTAAAAAATGGATGAACAAATGTTCACGATGAAGAGGGAAGTGGTCTGCCATCTTGTAGTAATTGATGATCTTGTTCAAAGTGAAAGATGACACTTCACAATTTAAGAACTTTTATGTGAATTTCGACAAATTTTACACATTTGTTCTCTATGAGTTTATCACAAGTTTTTCACAAGATTGGCTCTGAAAATGCTCCCAGGTGTGTACAGAACACAGAGAATGGTAATACCACAAAGTTGGTAATGAATTTCTCAATCACATTATAATAGGTGATAAAACCTGGGTTTAATTTGTGGATGCTGAAACCAAAGAAAAGTCAAAGCAGTGGATGCACACACATTCATCAGACAAGCCAAAGTATTTAAAAAAACATTGTCTGCCTGCCAGAAAGCTGATGGCAATTGTTTTCTGGGACAGGAAAGGAGTTCTGATGGTGGAATTCATGCAATAAGGGACCACAACAATGTCAGAAGTGTATTGCAAACGCTATAAAAACTACATAGGGCTGACCATTTAGGACAAAAGGCATGGAATGCTAACATCTGGTGTAGTGCTCCTCCATGACAACGTGCGTCTGCATACAGCTGCTTGCACTCGAGCACTGTGGAACATTTCAACTGGGAGTTGTTTGACCACCCTCCTTTCAGCCATGATCTTGCTTCAAGTGACTGCCACCTGTTTAGCTACCTGAAGAACTGGTTGCAATCACAGCGCGTCAGCAATAATTAGAGGTTGATGGAAAGTGTCAGAACGTGGCTGAGCTCACAAGCGGCAGACTTCTTTGACACAGACATGCAGAAATTTATTTCCTGATATGACAAGTGTGTCATTTCCGGCAGTGACTATGTTGGGAAGTAGCTGAAGTATGTACCTCACTGGAGGTTACTTTCTAAATAGCCCACATACATCTTTGAGCAGTGAATGTTACAGAGGAAAGTCCTGAGTTTTCAATGAGACCTTGGGTAAGGTCTATTTTGGTCCCCACAATGCACTGAAAATAGAATCCAGTAAATTTCTGATGAAGACATAATGGTTGAATGCACTATCTAATGATGATACACCCTCAGAAATGTTTCAGACACAGGCCCTTTCTTACATTTTTCTGTGATCTGTTATTTTTTATGTTCTTTGTTTTTGTGTGTTCATTATAGGCCAAGCAATGTGTATTTAAGCTAATGGTGACATCCAAGAAAGCATCTTATAGAAACAATCCAAGGCATAGATGGGAGAATTATATTTGAGCAGACCATAGGAAAATGAGCTGTAAAATGCAAATGATACTGGACTGCTTCAGGATAGGGCTAGTGGCAAGATTTTGACAAAGGTGATGAAGGTTATGGTGTTAATGAGATGTGACACCATGTAGATAGCAGATAGGTACCACTGTTATGGAGGAACCAACTTCCTTCGTCCTTAGGGTATACCAAACTTGACATAATATTCCAGAAGACAGTAGTCTTGATACTGCTGTGGGAGCCTAAAATCTCACAATCAGTGGTGATGAACCACACATGTAATTATAAGATGAGAAATCTTGACTAGTTGAATAATGGTTTTTTGCTGATGTAAGAGTCTGTACCAGAGAGATTGTTATATTATACTTTAATATGTATCCCATGTTGCAACTGTGTAATTTTGTGGGATATGTGGGATAAGTATTGTTTCCCCATATGATTCCTATATCTGTATTCTGTTGTGGTTTTCCTCATTAGAAAGACTCTTCACTTCAGACACAAATGTACTGCTTGAGTAATCAGTGCTGTTGCATGGACTTATAACTAAAAAAATCATTCAGGATTTGTAATAATGTAATTGCAGTAAAGCAAAACATACATGTAATTTTTCTGCTATAGCAATAAAGATTGTTAGTACTTCCTATAAGTCTGCATTAGTTTAACAGTTCAGAGACTGTTCTGTTTTCTGAAGGTTTGTAACAATGGTTGAGTCATTACACTGTGGTTATTTTGGGCATTAAATATACTTCTGACATTAGACAACATCTAAAATAATTCCATTGTATTTCTTTGCTTCTGTAGTGTGTGAAAAATTTGAGGCCTACTTTCTCCTTCTTTTGTTTTTTTTCTCTCTCTCTCTCCTTTACTGACAATCAGATTGTACAGTCTATAAGTTAATGTGCTGATTGGTGTACAATTTAATAACTATTTATTCTACACTCTTCTGGCATGTGCGGAATAAACATCCAGTAATTTTTTCCTCAGTTTGTTAGATCTGATAGCCAACTTCTTTTGTGTCTTTGATTTTCATGATGTTGTAGTAGTGGTTGAAGAAGTGGGTTGGAGTGATTTTCCAGTTTGTTGAAGTACTTGGTGTTGTTTTTTCGGATGACTTCTGTTACATAAGAAGTTAAGCGGTCTCCATAGTCTAGAGGTAACATTCCCACCTCATGACTCGTAGTACACGGGTTCAAATACCCGGCGATGGTCGTCGAATTTTTAAGGGCAGAAAAATTCAGGGAACAAGTCCTCTGGGAGGGACTTTAAGCCGTGGGTCCTGTGTTGTAGCTTTACGGCACGTAAAAGAACCTCATACCTCCAAAGGAGGTCACTAAGCCAAATTGCGGATGTTTCCCGCTCAACAGCAGTCTCTAATACCTCTGGTAGATGGGGGAAGCATTATATATACCTCTCAGCCAGTAGAGCCGGTCTCGCTGGCTGGGCGGGACTGATGGTAAGCACCAGTACCAGTAGGATATAGAGACTGGTAGAAATCAGAGGGAAGCACAATGGACCACTACAAGTCTAAGTGCATGGGGAAACCCACCCTCTCCAATAACTAACTAACTACATAAGGAGTTTTTAGATCTGTATGTAGGGTGTGGTTGGATGCATACCATGGTGCATTTGTGATGGTTCAGAGTATTTTGGACTGGGCATGCTGTATAATGGCAATATTGGATTTGCTGGCACAGCCCCAGAGTTCTATGCGGTATGCCCATATAGGCTTGATGACTGTTTTATAGATTAGTAACTTGTTTTCGATGGAGAGGTGGGATTTTCTTCCTGTGAGCCAGTTGAGTTCTTTGGTTTTTTGGTCCATCTGTTTTCTTTTCTTGATTATGTGTTGTCTCCAGTTTAGTTTGTTGTCAAAGGTTAATCCTAGGTATTTGACCTGTTCTTTTGGTTATATGTTGATGTGATTTATTTGCACTGTGGGGCAGGTACCTTTTCGGAGGGTGAAAGTTGTTTGTGTGGACTTTGATTCGTTTACTTTGATTTTCTATTTGTTTAGCCATGCTTCTATGAGGACTAGATGATCCTGTAGATGAGAGGAGGGTGTGGTTGGATTGTCGTGGGTAGCGAAGATAGCAGTGTCATTTGCAAAAGTACCTGTTGTCGGGGAGGGTTTTTTTCTTTTATTTATTTATTTTTTTTGTGCGTAGATCATGTGTGCAGAGGGTGTATAGTAGTGGACTTAGTAAGCTTCCTTAAGGCACCCCTGATTGAATTGGTAGGCGGTTGGATATTTCCTCATTTATTTTGACTTTGAAAGATCTTTTGCTTAAATATGGCTTGAGTAGGCTGTAATAATTTATTGGGAAAATTTTGTTTATTTTGTAAAGTAAGCCAGGATGCCAGACTTTGTCAAAAGCCTGGGCTATATCTAAAAATGCTGCTGTGCAGTACTGTTATCTAGTGCGTTGGTTTTGGTATTTGCTATGCGATGGCTTTGTTGGATGGTCGAGTGAGCTCGTCGAAAGTCAAACTGATGGTTTGGTATCCATGTTTGTGGGTTTGATTCTTGGTTTATTTTCCCTTCTTTTGTGAGCAACAATTTGAAGACTGAAAATTGAGTTCGTTCTTTCACTATATGTTGATGTAACATTGTTTACAGGGAACTCCATTTGAACAACAACCATCTTCGCGTTCTCCCATACGAATTGGGAAAGTTGTTCCAGCTACATGTGTTGGGTCTTCAAGGAAATCCACTTACCAAGGAGATCCTCACATTGTATGGTGAACCCAATGGCACACACAAACTCCTCACCTATATGCTGGACAACTTGCAAGGTAGGACACAAATTATCTATGTCAATTTTCACTGAGTGTGTGAGACACCCAATTATCTACACTAGTGTGGGGAATAATTCAAAGATGCAGGTAATCTGAGAAATGGCTTTATTATATAATTCCCTTCAAAGTTATAGTTAGTATGCCCTTTTCTGTGGTGGTCCTGAAACATTAGCAATTCAAAGTAGAGCTTGTGATGGCACAGTATTCCGTCCTTTGCATGGAGTCGTAGACATGGATGAGTTAACTTGGTGGAACGATGCTTGGAGTGGCGAAGTGCGTGGAGAAAATCATCTAGTAATGGTGAGAGATACCCTCCATGCATTTCTGCTTCCCTGTGGCTTCTTCTGTTTTGAGTACTTTTATGCCTTCACTTGTGGCACAAGGTCTGATAATAGGTGCAATGAACAAGTTCAGATATTGTTATGTGTATTCCAAAAATATCTTCTGCATTCTGACTGCTGGCATTCTTCTCTTTAGCCAGTATGAGTTTTGTTTTGAATGGATCATTGACTGTCAGCCACTCTTACTCAGAATTTTTTCAAGTATAATTTTTGTGTAATTTTTTGTGTTGTATTTAATGAATTTTATAAATTCAAGTTGAAGAAGAGCCAAGTTTGACAGCGAGGTGTGGGAGATAGTTGCACGAGAAAAAAAGCTTGTGTTCAGTGATAAATGCTTAGAAACGTATGAGAAGTATTATATATGTATCATTAGGATGTGGTGTACATACAGTTTCAAATCTTTGCAAACCAAATTTTGTGTATAGTACCGTATTTCAGTCAGAAGACTTTCCAGTGTTTTGCAGAAAATTAACAGCTGGATGGTCGCAGATGAAGAACAAAATCACATNCAACCCTGAAGATGGGGGCGATACGTTCCTCCGAAACGTCGGTTAACACCACATGTACACGGTGCCAAATCCCAGAAGACTGCTTTCTTCATAGTCACCGCCGTGAAAGCCTCAAATCTTACAAAACATGGATTGTGTATGTATTCATTTTCAGTTAATGTTTCATGTGTTTTTGTGGCACAGCAGGAAGTGTATAAAAACCAGTTATTTTTCCCACGCGTCTTACCCGGGTTCAACATAATAATTTACACCATTAGTATATTGTTCCAGTTTTCTGAGAAATGAATCGATTATTATCGACGATAATCCGATGGCCGTCAATTGTTACTGCAGTTGTGCTCTAGGCAATTCGGAAACTGACTAAGAGATGGTGCTGTAATAGCTTTGTTGGGCCTGTTAGACAGGTTAGAGATGCTCTAAGAGATGGCGCTGAAGTTATAATTGTGTATATGATGTGGCTAAATTGCCTCGCGGATTCCACCTTTGTAGTTTATAATCTGTAGCGACGGTTTGACGGAAACAAACGTGTTTGTTGTTGTATGTTCTACGTGCATTAGTTGTTCCACATAAGTTAAAAAAAAGTATGGCAGCGGTGGGATTCGAACCCACGCCCTTTCGGACTGGTGCCTAAAACCAGCGCCTTAGACCACTCGGCCACGCTACCGAACGCACTCAATGTGCATTATGTTTACATTTATATACCAGATAGCCATGCTAACGTCAATCTATAGTTTAGGTTATGCAAACAGTGTGGCAAAATAATGTATCCGTTTTCACCCATAATTTTGTTATTTCAATTGCGGAGAGTAAGCAAAGTATCGGAGTATGAACCTTGTTGAATGCTATTATCCGTGACAGATTATTTAACGATGCTGCTGTTTGGTGTATTTGTGTGTTTTTGTATGGTCATCGTTGATATGGCGCCGTATCAACTGCAGAGTTTCAGCAGCGTCGGATATGGAATGAAAGAATGTCCATGATTGAGTGATTTTGGTGGAATGACTAATGAAGTTAGGTTCAAGGTATTGTGTGGCGACTGTAATTTGCTGGGAAGATTGATGAAAACCGTAGCTGCTGTACTGTTCGATATGGAAACAAGCCGTATCCGGAATGATCCTTTAAATTCGTCCGATGTTAAGTAATGAAAGCGTTAGATGCTTTTGCAGAAACCTTTTTTAATGAATTGGTTTATTTAATGGCGCTCCTTTTTACGGCGTAGGTTCGCAGCTTCGAATGATACGATGAATTATGAAAGAACTGGAAAGGACTTGNAGAATTCTTATATTTTTCTTCTACCCTGAAGATGGAGGCGATACGTTCCTTCGAAACGTCGGTTAACACCACTTATACACGGTGCCAAATCCCAGAAGACTGCTTTCTTCATAGTCACCGCCATGAAAGCCTCAAATCTTACATACAATTATTGTGTTTCGTATTCTTCAAAGTATCTGCCTGCAAAACTCGTTTAGAATTCACTGTCGAATGGCGTTGCTTTCTCTTCAAGGCGGGGAGTCCGTCATTACGATGCTGGTAGAGGAAGAAATGTTAGCGACGGGATATAAAGAAAGACGTGGTAGCATGTTTTATTCGAGTCCAGTGATCGGTTATGAATAGTAGTAACAATAAAACAGTAATTTGATGATTAATGGCTTTACTACGACGGAAACTCGAAGATTAGTTTCTCAAACCAGTTAATGCATTCAGAACAACGGAGAACCGTTTCATTATCAAGTCTGTTGAGACATTTAGAACATGTCGAAAAACTCGTTTAATGTATATGAACTTCGTTCTTTTTACCTGGAGAGTGCTTATAGAAGAGTATATTTACTTGTTTGTTTGTTTGTTTGTCTGAAGAGGCCGTCAGTAACTCTAACGTCGAGGGAAGAGTGTAATCACGAAGTTTCTCGCCTGTTTTTGTTCTTCGGCGTCGTTAAATCCAAATTCGAGTTGCAGAGAACTGAGTTACTAAATGCAGTTGTAATCAAAATGGTTTAGAATGAGCAGAAATTGTTTTAGATAATAAAATTCCTGAGAACGTGAGGAATTTCAATTGTGTTACAGAGTGCAGTATCCCATAGGCCATGAGGAGAACTTCATAAAAGTATACAGTATTATCGAGACTCATATAGATGAGGGGCACCAGGGGTTTTTGACCCAAGCTTCCAGCCTAAGAGGGGCTCAAAATATACTCTTGTTCAATTTAAAGAATTACAATACCTGTACGTAAGCAAAAATGTGGGAGTTCTATAAATCAGTTCTGTTACATAACTTAATCATTCTTTTAATAAATGATAACAGCATCGTATTCTTAAAGTACGTATTTATTAAATATATTCATATGTGTGTGTGTGTATGGCCTTCGGAATAGGGTGGGGTGTCACATTTGTGATATGCCCGGACCCCATCACACCTCTCTCCTCCCTTCCCCTCGGCGCTACAGCTCAGGGTGAGCTTTGGCCTCCTCAACAATCTGCCTGTTTTCCTCCCTATTCTTCATTTGTTGAGACGATGAAACATCGAATGATAGAGTGAAGAATTGAGAAGAGTGTGGATGGAAGAAGTCATGGCCCACTTATTTCTGCTCGCTGATTTTCCTCCATCCATCTGACGCTGATTATCTGGTTTCTAAACAATTTAGTTTTTACGGTGTGAGGTTGTTAGCCTCACGCTCAGCCCCAAACCTGGAATACCAGGGTATCCCTCTTCGTTTTGCACCTACCCCTTGATCTGTCCTTCATGGGTGCTGCTACCAGTAGTTATGCTACCGCCGGCATAGCTCTCAGGTTCTGAGAAGCACTCAAAGCCCACCACCACGATAAGGTGGAGACACCATCGGTGGGGTCACACCTCTCACTTTGTAGCACGTAGACCCGCTACTAAGTAATGACTCTGTAAATAACGGCCGTTGCTAGGTAATCGCCGCAACAGATTCCTATCGCGCACCAATGGACTAACTGGGAAGCGATGTTCTCTACGCGGTCCGTGCGCCTGAGGGGTACCATAACTGAGCCAGGATACATATGAATATGCGAATGCCATAAGCGGCACGGCGAATAAATGGAAAATAAGGAAAATGCTTCCCTTTGCCCGAAAATCATGGAAAATATTTCGAAGGACTTCCAGTGCTAGTCTGGTTCAGTTTAGTGATCTGAAATTCAGCAGTTGTTGCCAGCCCGGTGCCTTAGGCTTCCAGGGAGACAAACGTCACTTGTAGGGTGACTGTAAAGTGAGGTGTGACCAGAAAGATTAATCATTGAAATGTGATATGACCGCTATCGATTGATTGCCTGTATTTACATGTCGAGAGGGCCGTATTCAGCCAGAAACATGTCCGAACATGTTTGTACTCAGTTTAAACCATAAAGCATACAGTGACTGGGATCGCGTAATTTTGTGTCCAACACGTGCAAGTCATTGTTGTCAGAGAAATCAATATATAGGCTAAATTTCGTTACTCTTATGTAAAGGGAGTGTTCCGTTGAAGTTCAACCAACGTGTTTGGAATTTATTTAGATTCTTTGAAAACTTCCATATAATACAAATTTAATGGTCTGTGTGTTTCTGACATTTGTTGTGCATCTGAATTGGTAGGAACTAAGTCCATGGAGTAGATTCGTTCTTTAGAAGCCAATACTTGTTCACTGGTCAATACGTTTTATGCATGCATTTAGTATTAAGCGGAAATTAGTTCTACGGTAACATAGACCTACTTGTTCTCTCAGTGGCCTTTCTGTATTCTAACTGTAGGATTATTATGCATGAAACTAAGCGTAAAACAATCGTGATCTCGTTCCAAACAATGGAAGACACTTGAGCATTGAAAACAGTTTTCGTGATTGTAATCTTTCTTCAGCAGGTTGTGGCCGCAGAATAAAGCTAATGTACTCGTATGCTAACTTTCCTTGCAAGCCCCGTTAGCGAGAGGCATAAACAGCTTATTAACAAGTAGACGAGGGTTATGGGAGCACATAAACTAGTTCGTGTAAGTGTGGAACCGAGTTTAAGAGGTAGCTTGAAGTCCATTATGCCCAAGCAGACGTTTCAATTAGGAGGATTGCGGTTGTACTTGTTATTAAGTTGAATGTATAAGAAGTAATCCTAGCATGTTGTTCAAGCAACCATCGCAATTGCCTAGCGTGTTGCGGCAATAAAAGGCGAGGAGAAGCCTGGGGAGCCCTCTTTCTCTTCCAGCATATATTCTGAAGTCCAAAGCCCCAATAATTCCGAAAATGATGTAAAATATTATAAATAAAACCCCACTAAATATATTGCATTGGGCCGGTCACGCTAGCCGAGCGGTCTAAGGCATACACTGTCTTCGCTCGCTCGGAAGCCGGGATCGTTGGTTCCAATCCCACTCAGGGCATGGATGTTTGTGTGCGTTTTTCTGTTTGTGTACAGGTAGAGGCCTTGCGACGAGCTGATCACTCGTCCAAGGAGTCCTACCGAATGTGTAAGATCCAGTAAACCGAAGTGAAACGGAGAGTTTCATGGAGGTAGGCCTAGGCCCAAAATTGGGGCTGTAGCGCCACAGAAAAAAATATATATATTGCATTAGATGGAAGCTGGTTGAACATGCAGTAAATGTAATACAATATAGATGAGATTTGAGTTTTCCACGGCTGTGAGAACTGAGATTGTGCTCTGCTGGGTTACGATACCTTGGATTTTTAATTATTATATACTTTTCGTTGGAACCGGTTGCCTCCAACATTAGGATGGGTAGATGGAAAGAACAAGCTCCTCCGAAACGTTTGAATCACCTACGAAACTGCAGAATGGCTTATCCCTGAGGAGCACAGACGTAACTTGCACCTCACGTTTGTTACAGACCAGATGAAAGAGCAGAGGCCCAATAAATTTTTCCGAGAAGAGAAGGTTCGCCGGTCACGGTAGCCGAGCGGTCTAAGGCATGTACTGTCTTCGCTCGCTTGGAAACCGGGATCGTGGGTTCGAATCCCACTCGGGGCATGGATGATTAGTTTGTGTGTGTGCGTTTTTCTGTGTCTGTGTACAGGTAGAGGCCTTGCGACGAGCTGATCACCCGCCCAAGGAGTCCTACCGAATGTGTAAGATCTAGAAAAACCGAAGTGAACGGAGAAGTTCATGGAGGTAGGCCTAGGCCCACTGGGGCTGTAGCGCCAAGGAAAGACAAAAAGAGAAGGTTCCTGAGCCCTGCAGTTGGCGGAAGTTCGTGTGCCGATACTTGCGATTACCTTAACGTGACACAGAGACCGGTTTGCAAAAGACAAGAACCTCTCTAACGCCACGTGTGTCAGTATCACCTCCTCCCCCTCCTAAGGATTATCTATTTTTTTAATAAAAGTATGAGTGGTCATGCCATTTGACTTCCGGTTTCATTGTTTCCCATGGCTGATGACTTAAAAACGCGCAAAGAGGAGGAAAAACGGTCAGGTAAGGGCACTACGGTGTAGTGATTCTGACGTTATGATGGGGTTTCATAGGTACTACAGTAGTTCATGGCATTCTTGATGACTAGCGGAGGGGAAAGGGGACGGGTGAACTTATGGGGCTTTCGATGTGGGCGCGGCGTGGACACCGCGTTTCAGCCCATAAACCGTTCCGTTATAGGAATTGAGTTACATCAACCACGAATAATTAGCAGTTTGTTTGAAGGCTTGGAAAAAGAACGTATTTTGTTTCAGAAGAGTCAACCAAGTTGAAATCTGTTTCAGATATACACTGCTCTTCGTGTAGTCTAGTCGTGAAGTCATAGACCTGAGTTTTCGGGAAATATCAAATGTCGGCCGGATTGTCGGTTTTCGTGAGGTTTCTCTTTGTGATGAATGCCGGAACTGTTTTCAGACAGACACATCCGCTTCGAAATCCTTACCAGTGAAACTCAAACATTTATGATCAGCTTCCGTTATGTCTGACGCAATATATTCTATGCAGATGATACACTCACTCATGGAGCTGAGCCCTTGTTGAGAAGCCGCCAGTTGTGCAGCTAGTCAAATTTCCCAGAATTTTATGGAATCCAAAGTTTCATTACACTGTTCACAAGAGTCCTCCACTGGTCCCAATCCTGAATGAGATCAATCCAGTCCATACCATCCCATCCTATCTCTCTAAGATCCATTTTAATATTGTCCACCCACCTACGCCTTGGTCTTCGCAATGTCCTATATGCTTTCCTCTTCTCCCCATTCGTGCTACATGCCCTGCACACCTCATCCTCCTTGACTTGATCGTTCTAATTATAATACAGCAGACGTATTAAAGATAAGCAGCTGTACGCACACAGGGAGCCTACACAGAATAATACCTAAACAGTGCTGAAAACAAGAAGTAGCCGCTGCAGCACTATAGACATAGGGCGGGTAACCCTGAGAATTTTAAATTTTAATATTTAAAAATTTGAAAGAAATTTTTAAACTGGAATTGAAGATTTTAAAAGTGCCAGTTTTTGAAAATCAAATTGACGTGTGTAAGGTTAATACAGATTTTGTACATATCTGACAGATATCAGCGGGAAGGATTCTGATATATCGAAACCTGTTAGCAACGGAGAAATGAACAATTGGGAAGACTAGTGTTTTTTAAATTTTAAACTACGTGCAGGGTAGCAGCTACGTGAGAGTATAACCTGATGATGGCAATTTTACGGCCGAAACATGTAGTGTAGAAGAAAGGAAGACGAAAGAACTACAGTAAATTGTTGCACTTAGGACGGAGTTTGTGTCATATATCGTTCTAATTATGCTTGGAGTAGAGTAAAAGTTACGAAGCTCCTTCTCCAACCTTCTGTCACTTCATCTCTCTTACAACTTCACTAAATACTGTAAAAATAAATGTTTCAAATTTATTGGTAAGTACATTTATTGATTGAACTTCAAGATTTGTATGTTTTTAAATAAAGTGACAAAAAATTGTCTGGTCAAGTTGTCTATTTGTGATTTAGCCAGTGCGCGTGATATTACGAATGCCACGACAGCATAGACGACGGGAGAGCCGAGGTAATTGGTATGTTTGTTGACGTGTCTTTGTAAATTGTAACGACTTCTCCGGACAGTCGACTTTATCCAAATGTAGCATGTTCACCGAGCCGTGAATGTGGCCTCCAAAACTGCCTGAAACACTGTGTGCGAACGACAGAGCAGTGTTGGCGTGTCGCGGCATACTTCTTCGTGTGTACACGAAAGTGGTGAGGGAGCTGTCATCACTCTATTAAGAAATTGTAAACTGACGGCAATTTTGATCTTTTTAGCGTTTATTGGTACGGTCTGTAGAGACTCACAGGAAAAACAAGAATGAACTGGAGGATGTTTATATTCCATCCTTTTTGATTTTGCATACCACATTGACAATGACTTATTCTTAATTTATTTAACGACTGTTTCTCAGCAACATAGGTTATCTGTTTTAAGATATTGTCCCAGCATTTAACCGGAGGATCTGAGGAAAGCCAGGAATAAATCGCATGAAGACAAACCATGTTATCATATATTTTGTTGAGTAAAACGCCAAGTCCAAATGTAATTTAAATGAAGGGTGTGTAACCCATGAGGGGTATTTGGCATATTTTTTTCCGATGCCATTTTTAAGATGAGCGCTTTCCAATAGAAATTATGAAGTCAGATTTGGGCGTCATATAAAGCAGCGGTTGTATCGGTTCGATAGAGTCCAAACAGAGAAACACCGACTGTTTTAATAGAAATAAGCATAAGGCTATCCCAAGCCCCAAAATTCATCGAAGTACATTGAGTAGTTTCCAAAATGAAACGTCCAGACTCTCAGACACTGCGTCTAAGTTGCGAGCTAATTTTATGCATTTTATGCAGATGAGTAATAGAAATTATTAGTCTATTTAGATATTGTATTGAAAGCCAGACATAACTAATCTAAATTTCTCTTCTCAAGTGTCTGGGTCCGAATTAAGGAAAGAAACGTTTACAGCTGTGCACTTGATAGAAGATTACTGAACCATTAAGATATAAGAAAATGCATTTGCAAGCCCGAGTGGAGAGCATTTAGATGATTTGTCTTCGAACGGAAGCATAGTCATGTGTAGATATTTATGTTGAATTCGTCCAGTACACGAAACATTCATCTTTGATCACATGAACTATGCCAGACATGCATACGCGACTGCCGAAACTTCGGGCCGGAAGAAATGTAATTGGATGAAGTGTAGCATTGACCAGTCTAGTAGAAGGTACGAACGGGGGAATGTTGCCCCCACCTTCGTGCCTTGATTTGCTCCAAGTAGTAGAGTTCACGGCGTCACGTCCCAGAATATCAAAACGTTAAAGGTAACTTGAAAGAAAGCTGTCTTTTGGGATGTGGCGCCGTGTAGATATTGTGTTAACCGACGTTTCGGAGGAACGTATCGTCTCCATCTTCACGGTAGAAGAAAAAGGAAAATCCGCGAACGAGGAACCAGATTAATCTGTCAGCCCCTGCTCACGCCGGTTCCCTCGCGGATTTTCTTTTTATAGCCTGAAGATGGAGGGATACGTTCCTCCGAAACGTCGGTTAACACTATATACACGGCGCCACATCCAAGAAGACGGCTTTCTTCATAGTTACGGCCGTGAAAACCTCAAATCTTATTTAAAGTTAACTTGTATTCGGAATGTCCCTTAACTGAGTTTCAGGCCAACTATCGTGACTGCAATTTTACAGTCTGAAGATTGGTTTGTGACAAATGGCGAGGAAGAAATGAATGAGACTTCGATTCGACAAATTCCCGTTACATTTCGGCTTCCCATCCATTCTGATGCTATTGAATAGTTCCTGTAGCCTCTGTTGTATAGTTAAAAGTCGCTCTTCTAGTCTAGAAAATCCGCAGCTTATGTGACATCCCAGAAAATCGTTATCTTAACAATCTCGACTCTCACAAATTAGATTCTTTGCCACCGGGTCTGGCTTGCTCGGTTGTATATATGCACCATTACCAGTCTTAAGGGAGAGTTGTAACATGGAAGTCTGTTTCACTTTAACCATTCTTCGTTTGAGGAATAGAAGTGATCGCGACTTTTTGGGTTTCCTTTCCAGGCTACAGTATGCCTTGTGCCGATCACAGTGGCCGCACGGACTAAGGCATCAAATGTCTTCGGCCGCTCTAACACTGGGATCGTGGGTTCGAATCCCACTCAAGGTTTGGATGTCTGTCCGCTTTCTTCTGTGTTTGTGTTGTCCTGTATATGTAGCGTTCTCGCAAAACGACTGATCACCAGTCCAAGGAGTCCTGCCAACTGTTTATAAAGATCCATAGTACCAGGTAATTCTGATGGAAACAGGGCACAATGTCTAATAAGGAAAGGTAGAAAAAGGCGTGTGCCTTGTGATAGTTCCATAACTGGCGTGTTCGGTCAAGGTGTGGTTGTAATAGTATGGTATTGTTAGCATGTCTGTCATTGCCCTCCGAGGCTCGTCATTTGCGTAGGCTAAATTCTTTCGTTCTCATAGTAGCCTTGTAAGCACTGTTCTTAACTCGATACATATGTCACGTCTTGGATTTATAGTTCAAGTTCAGTACAAAAAAAAATATTTATAACTAGCATGCACGTGTAGAGGATTAGAATGATCAAGTCTTGGAAGACCAGATGGAAGGGCATGTAGCACGAATGGGGGAGAAGGGGAATGCATATAGGCTATTGGTGGGAAAGCCAGAAGGAGAGAGACCACTGGGAAGACCAAGACGTAGGTGGGTGAACAGTATTAAAATTGATCTTAGAGAGATAGGATGGGATGGTATGGATTGGACTGATGTGGCTCAGGATAGGGACAAGTGGAGGGCTCTTGTGAGCACGGTAATGAACCATCGGGTTACATAAAATGCTGGGATGTTCTTGAATAGCTGCCCAATTGGCGGCTTCTCAAGAAAGGCTCGGCTCCATGAGTGAGTGAGTGAGTGAGTGAATGAGTGAGTGATGCACGTGCAGAGGAATCTGCACTGCAATTTGAGGAGCAATTTTCGTTGATATTTTGGATTTTGCGTTTATGTCATTATCTCTAGGAAAGGCGTATATCTTTACGTTGAAAGAGGATACTCGCGCTTTGACCACATTATTTTTCAGTAGAGTCAATAAAATCTAGAGTATAGTCTTAATGTAGTTTAATTTAGTCATACGATGTGTAGACCTATATAAGTTTAAAGTCACATTGTACGGCAGGTTAACGAACTAAAAAAATGGTTCTTCAGGAGAAGCCGCCAGTCTCTTAGCTGGTCAAGAATTTCCCAATATTTTACAGAACCGAAGGTTCATTACCGTATTCACAAGCGCTCTCCACTGGTCCCAGTCCTTAGCTAAATGAATCCAATCAAGACCACCGCATCCTGTTATCTAAGATGCCTGTTAATATTATCTTCCGGTATACGTGTAGTTCTTCCTAGTGGTCTCTTTCCCTCTGGCTTTCGCACTAAGAACCCGTGTGCGTTCCTCTTCTCCCCCATGCGTGTCACATACCCAGCCCATTTTATTCTCCTTGACTTGATTGTTCCAGTTGTATTTGGTGAAGAGTACTGATTATGAAGCTGCTCAGTAGTCACCTTTCACCAACCTCGCTTGGCTCCATGTATTCTCCTCAGCACCCTGATCTCAAATACATTCAGTCTGTAGCCTTCCCTTGATTTCTGAGACAAAGTTGCACACCCATACAAAACTACAGAAGCCTTAGGCACAGACTGTATAAGTATTTGCATTTAGCGCCACTTTTATGCTCTTCCTTATGTTGTACATTTGTGGCTAGCTGTGCTGTTTGTTAGTTGTTTGTGAACAGAGAATTTTGGTTCTTGGTAGGCTGAGGCTGATCTCTTGCCATTCTTTCTGATTATTCGAGAGATACTGAGATCCAGTACCTTCGTGGGCAAAGCCTTAATATCCTTACAAGTTGAGGTTTCTATGGGGTTGCTGAATTCATTTAGCCAAATGTCTCGGTTAATTCAAGGCTTTCTTATCGCTCTTACCTTTACATGTATATTAACATTCTGCGCTATAGAACGCTATTGCATGGCGTTTGACATCAGTGTAGGCACCAGCAGCTTGATTCAGACTGTACCTGGGTATTGAAGAAACCGGGATAGCTGAGTCAGTAGATATATTACTTAGCTCTGGCCTAGACGACCGGGATTCGATTTCCGGCAACGTCAAAGATGTTTTTCTTCATCATCGCCCCCAGACCGGCTCTAGAGCCCCATCAAGTCTCCTTTCCCCAGGTGTAAAACGCTCGAGCGGCGAAGTTTATTAGCACATACGTGTAGTGCTGAGGCTGAGAATGCTTGCAGCTATACCTTCACCTGCCCATAAGTCTTAATTTCTTTTAATTTAGCACATGAACAGCCTTACTTTTATTTGGATACTGAATACGTCAGCGCAGTGTTATACATACGTGTATATACATATTAAAAACGTAACTGCAGGTCGCGAAAGTAATTGCAATGAGTACAAGTGGCTGCTTATGGCCGCGCCATAGCTCAAGCGGTTAGTCGCTGGCTTCCCACCGCGGCAGCCCGGGTTCGATCCCGTTCTGGTCAAGTGGGATTTGTGGTGGACAAAGTGGCTCTGGGGCGGGTTTTCTCCGAGTACTTCGGTTTCCCCTGCCGATCTTCATTCAACCAAATTCTCCATCATCATAATCACACGGGCAGGTACAGTAGGCCAATCAGTGGCCGCTATGCCGAGTGAACCCAGATGGACTCCACCCCCCACTAAGCGAATTAAAAAAAAAGTGGCTGCTTGAGCCGTAGCGGTTCGAACACGATACCAGTCGATAGAAGAAATTGTTTTAACAACTGTGTGCGCAACAGTTATTGGTGAATATTATATCAGGACCACACCATTTATGGATCATATTTTTCGTCATCAGGTGGTATATGAATTACAAATCATTGTTTTTATGTATAAATTATGTACTACTTAATGATGATCAGAAAGCCGAAACACGCAGTGGTCTTGAGACACAGAATTATTGATGTGTTCACCAATTAAGAGGCTATTACGGCGCTTTTTCTGACAGACAACAGGATGCTGCAGAAACTAAAGATTATCTTTCGATGACTGACCAAAATTGTGTATATACCTGTGTTAAAAACTGTACGAAGTGTGCTGATTCTTTTTGTGCTCCTGCCTCGTGAAGTGACGGTGAAACTGTATTTTTCTTCGCGAGAAATGTTGCCGTCAGTGGCAGTGCATGGTCCCCGGTCTGGTTCATCATGACTTGGATTTCTGTATGACGATGAAAAATTTCAACTTTATGTTCGCATTATCTACGTACCAGTTAAAAAATAACGGCAAGTGAGTTGTAGGCCAGCTGATGAAGGGCTGGAAGTTACGAATCTTTTCGATGTGCATAGAACTTGAAATCATAATTTACACTAGTATTAACCCGATGGCCGACCACAGTTGCCGCGCGGTGTAAGGCAAAACTGTCTTCTCCCGCTCCAACACCGGGATGGCTCGAATCCCACTCAAGGCATGCATATATGCCTGAGCTTATTCTGTGTGTGTGTGTGTAGGTAGCGGTCTTACGTCGGGCTGATCCCTCGTCCAAAGAGTCATATCGACTGTTTAAGATTAAGAAACTGAAGTGAAACGAAGTGTTTCACGAATATCCTATGCTCCCAGTGGTGGGAGCAGTAGAGATAGATAGATAGATAGATTTTTTTTATTGCTAATTGGGTGGGACTAAGTCCCTTGTACTGCGGCCACTTCTGGCCTATTATACCAGCCCCAGATGATAGGTGAGGGTGATTGTGGAGCAGTTGGTGGAATGAAGATTGGCAAGGGAAACCGAAGTACTCGGAGAAAACCTGCCGCAGCGCCACAATCCCACTTGACCAGACCCAGGATCGAACCCTGGCCGCCGCGGTGGGAAGCCAGCGACTAACCGCTTGAGCTATGGCACGACTCTTGATAGATAGATAAACACATACATACATAGATAAACAGATAGATTATCCCGATGGAGATATAATGCAAACGTATAGATACTTAGGAACTGACACTCCATAATGACTGAGAAGTGATATCCAGCCTTTTATACTTTAAACGGATACTTAAAGTTTTAAAACGGCCCACAGTTTGAAGGTGTAGGGAAAAAAGAAGATGGGCAAGATGGACTAGTTGGGTAAGATGACGAACTAACGTTATTTCGAATATTGGTTCCGCGAGGTAGCACTTGAAGACCTGAAGACAGTTGGCTGCAATGCCGCTCAAGTCAGCTGATGCAGTGAAGATATTTGTCATTCTCGGTGTAATTTTTCCTCGCGTCTACATAATAATTATTCACTGAAAACTTTCTTGAATTTACTTCAGTATTTTATATATTTTGCAAGACATATTTCGATTTATATATATATATATATATATATATATATATTGAACATGAATGGATTGTTTGAAGAGGAACCTCGAGTTATAATATTACAGACTTTTAGCGTAGAGCATTGGTACCAGAATTGCTTCTTGGAATCCGTAGAGGGATTTCCGGAGGTTTCGGGAGATTTCACCTTGGTCTCCAAACTGAAAGAAATTTTAATTTACGATTATAAATCTGCTGCCCGTAGGCTACCGAATAGTAAGTTAATCCTTAAGTAGCAGTAGCAGTGTGTCATCTAGTAGGCTAAAATTACTTTCCATTTTTTTCGAAGAAAACACAAAATCCCAGATTTTATTGTCTGATTTACAGTTTAAGATTTTTGTCATTATTGTAAGGAAATGTGACATTTAGTATTAGTTATGCACGTTTGAGTACCAAATTCACAGTATCCCTTTCACCCCCTTTTTTGTCGTTGTTATCGTTTTGGTCGTCGTCAGTGCTGCTGCTACTATTGTTAAAGCTTGTCATTTCTTGGAATTTGCTTTGGACATGAACACTTCAACATAAGTGTCCACTTCGTGACGAAGTTTGTATGATTAAATATAGGTTGTATTTTGAATAAGGTCTTTGGCATAAACAAGAGATCATTCCTGTTATCTGTCTGCTTCTTGCTTCCCCCCCCCCCCCCCTCGCCTCGCATACTCTCAGGCCCTGAAAATGGGGACGATATGTTCCTCCGAACTGTCGGTTGGCGTTGCAGCCCAGAAGACAGAACTCCTTTTTAGTTACCGCTGAGAGAATTTCAAATCCAACTTCTGCGGAGCGTTTTGTTTCCCAGAGTAGATTTGTACCAAGTTGGTCTTCTGGTAACATTGGAAAGAAATCGTGGCATGGTTATTAAGCCTCTCAGAAGCAAGCAAGTAATTCACGCGCCTCTAGCTGCTGGGATCTAAGAACTTCCCTTTTAACTTCGTGTTCTCTAAATGTACATCTTGAATTCAGTGCAAATGTTTCTTTTGCTTCCGTCAAGTGCAAGGGAGCCTTCTTGCAGTTCCAGGGTTTTTTCACCTGTTTCTTCATTAAGGGACAAGATTTGGCACAGCATTGAGAGTTTAGAGAAAATTCACCACACCTTATTATGTCATCAGTACACATTTATAGCCGACATCAAATCTACAGTGCGCTGCTCGAGTTTATTGCTTGCTACAGTCACTTAGGTTACGTACGGTTACATGTATTTTCCATTACATAAATGCAGCAAGGATATTGTACTGTATGACGTAGGCAAAGGAAGGAGAATATCGCAGGAGTTTTCAGCTAATACATTACCGAACAACATCACGTTATTTTTTTCTGTTCATATCTTAAAATACGTTAGCGTACCGTCGTTTGTGACACAGTTTGCGTGCACATTGTTCGTACGGCGTGTGCATGAGGCAAAGATCCTAGACATGTTGAAGTGTAAGTACCGTATTTACGCATGTATAGGCCGCACATTTTTTGCCAAAAAATCAAGAGGAAAACTGGGGTGCGGCTTATATTCGAAATATTCGAAATCACACTTAATTTAAAAAAAATTATATTCATAATTAGTAATACAGGGTGTAATACTCCTGAAATAATATTCCAAGAAAATTATTTTTTCTATAATTTCTGTCTGAAAATTGTGCTGCGGCCTATACACGCACGCGGCCTATACATGCGTAAATACGGTAACTATCACGGACAACAAAAATTGTTTCTCAAAATGCAGTTCAGACGTTTCTGCACGGGGCCACCGGGACAGCAGTACATTCATAGATCGTTCTGATTTGTACTGTTACTGTAAAGGTATATCTGGCTCAGGATAGGGACCAGTGGAGGGCTCTTGTGAACACGGTAAAGAACCTTTGGGTTCTATAAAATGCTGGGAAATTCTTTAGTAGCTGCAGAATTGGCGGCTTCTCAAGAAGGGCTCAGCTCAGTAAGTAAGTAAGTACTGTAAAGGAATGAGATTGCGTCTGTGACCAGACCTGAGTAACATAAGCCCACGGGAAATAGCGGGTGTTGTTCTGGGCTTCAGGGTTCGTTGCGTTACTGAATCATGTTAGAAGCGAGAGGTCATTAGTCGCTTTTCCCGATACAGTTCTTATAGATGTGTTTTCTGTTATACGTGTCCTCTTTATCGTGCTTTACTGTTTCACAAGGAAGCAGATAAAAGTAAGAATTTTACATCTTGTGACAGACGTGATTATTTGAGACAGAGGGGTGCTATCATATTGTAGGGTCCATGATCCCGTGACCACGTAGAATGTTTGTTACCAATGGTATATCGAGCCGTTAGAAATATAAATGCTAATGAATCCCCATTTTATTTCTGTCTATAGCTGCTCAGGTTTTGTAGCTACCTTGCCGCAGTGCGTACGTGTCTTTACTCATTTACCCGTGCTTTATTTCGTCCACATTCGAAGTAATACCAGATTTGAACGATGTTATCAACTTTAATTATTTATTAATTATGGGAAATATATTTTCCGTCATCTGAGTCTATGAGTATGAGTATGAGGGGTGAGTCATAAAATTGACCCTAGCACTGCGACTTTCAATGGTCTATTGTGCTTAATTATGAGTCTTAAGTAAAAGCGTTGCGGTATGAGTAGTTAAATACAATTCTGCAATATCAATATGTATATACTCGTACGAGTAATAGACTAATTAAACTGTTATGTTTCAAGAATTTGGACGCTAGTTGAAAGCAGTGTTTTTTGTGACTACGTTTAGAGTGCTTCAGTCCACCCCACAAATTGTACGCGGTGCAATCCAAAAGTTCCCGAAATATATTAATAAAAACTATTACCTCTTACCTGGATCTTACTCCGCACCATCACCTTCAAACTAGTCCCCTTCGGAGCGCGTACACCGATCCCAGCGTTTCTGCCACTTTTGAAATGCATCCTGGAAGTCTTTCTTCGTTAGGGTATTTAGTACTGTCTGCGTTTCTGCTTGAATTTCCTCAACTTTATCAAATCTTCGCCCCTTCAACTTGACTTTCATCTTGGCGAAGAGAAAGAAGCCGCATGGAGCTAAGTCTGGCGAGTACGGTTGGTGGGGAACAACTGCCATCTTGTTTTTAGCCAAAATTTCCTGCACAGTGTAAGCCTTATGCGGTCGTGCGTTGTCATGATGAAGTACACAGTCGTTCGTGCGCCACTTCTCTGGACGTTTTCTCCTCATGTCCTCCCTCAAACGCCTTAGAACATCGCGATAGAACTCTTTATTGACTGTCTGACCAGGAGGGACGGACTCCTTATGAACAATCCCGTCAATATAAAAAAAAAAAAACAGATCAACATGGATTTATGTTGCTCTTGACTTGTCGAGCTTTTTTTGGCCGAGGTGAAGAAGGGCTCTTCCATTGCGACGATTGCTGCTTTCTTTCAGGGTCGCAGCCATAAACCCAACTTTAGTCGTCGGTGACAACATTCGAAAGAAAGTTTGGATCCTCTTGATGCTGTTGTTGAAGTTCCCTGCAGACTTCCAAGCGCTGCTGCTTCTGTTCATTTTGCAGCAGTCGTGACACAAACTTCGCCGCAGTCCTCCTCATGTTCAGTTTCTCTGACAAAATTCGTTGACATGTACCATAACTTGGTCCCAAGGTGTTACAGTGGTCTTGGATGATCAGTCTACGATCTTGCAGAATCAGAACCCTAACTTTCGCGACATTTTCTGGTGTGGTGCCATTTGACGGCCGTCCCGAACGATCATCATCATCATCATCAGTCGATGTTTGGCCAGTTTTGAAACGCTACTACCAGTCGTAAGTTTGTGTCTGGCCTAAACTGTTGTCACCAAAAGCTAGCTTCAACATTTGGTGCGTTTCTGAAGCGGTTTTCCTAAGTTTAGAACAAAACTTTATACAGACACGCTGCTCTCTCAGGTCAGCCATCGCAAAACCGCAAACTCATGGAAACACAACAATGGAAATACGTTCACCAACAATAAACCCAACCACTCAACTCGTCGCCGCTTGCCACACTGATTCAAAAAGGGTGTGTGGGGAGACACCTAGCGGTATTTCGATGTACTCATAACCCTTCGCGCGCAAAATTCATATTTCGGGAACGTTTAGATTGAGCCACATATATTTCCGTAGCTTGAGACATTCTGTTATAAAGTGGTTTTGTAATGTTTCTCAATTTCGCTATGAAATTGTGCCACTACCCAAGGAAGTCCGTTTTCGTATTGTGTTCCTGTAACTATACGGTCATCGCGTATTAGTTCCAGTGAACTGTGGAAAGTAAAATATACGTTTAAGTTGTTACGTCTGATTTGTTTGTACCTCTTCATACTCTGCGCTGTTTATAAATTCGTATTTAAACCGTTAATAACACGAAATGTTTAATCCTTATTACTGGTTTACAAAATACGTCTTTTTAAGTGGTATGCATGCATGCTTAAATATCTTGAAGTTGATGTTATTTGATGTTTTCGCACGTTACTTGATGTCGGCCCACTAAATTAATTTGACTTTATTGATAATATGATAGGTTTTGGACGGAGTTATATGCACAAACAGAACTTGTGTGTGACATTACAGAATAACTGCTGATTTGGCATTCAAACTGTGTAACTCTCTAATTAGTCGTGACTTAAGTTGACGCGAGGATGGTAGTAATACTTTTAAAATGTTGAATCAAAATTACATTGAAAATAAAGAGAGTTAATCTTCCTGTCGGGTTATTGGTGATCATATTCATTGTTTGAAAGTATTCGCATACAATGGGCGAGGTTGGTGTATTAATGCTAATCTTGTGTGATTGTACACAGGTTATTGCTAATTATATTAATATCTTGATCCTTCTTATTTTCGTAACATCAGTTTTCTGTAGGGAGGTGAGTATTTAAAGTACGCGTTTGCTAGATATGAGTACAGCACACGGGCTATATGAAAGTGACCTGTGCGCCCCTACTTCCCTTGCTCACTTTCAAGCTGTTTAATATTTTTTTTACTGAAGGTATGCTGCGATATCAGGTTTGTACCCTTTGTCTCATACGTCAGAGTAGAAGAGCAGAGAGAGGAGTTACTATGTGCAGGCTTTCTTTATAAGACCTGTTGGAGAGCTCTCACTTCGTCTGTTAAGCCGCCATCATAGGCTTCCCGGCCATTGCTAGTCTCTGTTTTAGCTCAGATAAGCGTACTGAAATGACGCTGTTGAATTCATAGCGGAATGTAACCATGTTCTCTTTCCTGTGTGTGGCTTTCCGACGGTTACTGATTGGAACCTTATTCGAAGTCCCAAGTCGTGATGTAAGAATTGGTGGCTTCAGTGGTGCATTACGTAGGACCGTTGTCTTGAAGTGTGAAACACTTTTCTACTGGTTTCTGTAAGAAAGCATTCTTATGGAAAGAACTTAAATTGATTCACGCCATGTCGTTACTTGACTCAGTAGGCCAGTTATAATAAGTCTGTTTATAATCAGTTGAACCGTGTAACATACGCTAAATTGTTCACTATTAGAACTGCTTCCATAACGTGTTTTCATTCTTCGAGTCACCATGAGGTGTACTAATTGTCAGACATTTTGAATTCCTCAATGTAATAGACGCTGTACAGTACATTAAATCGAGTAAGTTCCAGCCTTCATAGTAATAAAGTAAACTACTCATGATGTCTGTCTTGGTACATGTCTTTGCTGCTGTTACTTGTGTTATTTCTTGAGCATATTGCCGTTATTGCCTTAGGCCTGTGTATTAAAATAGCTCAGAAATTGTACATGTGAACGGCTTTAAGCGCCTTCACATGGAATAGTCATATAAACCATTTCAGTGCATAGGGCATAACATACTTGGCAGTGTGTTAAAAAGTTGTACAGCATGAAGTAAGAGATCAGGTTTGTAATCACTTAAATATTTTGCTATTTTACTAATGTGAATGTTGCAACGTAGAGGATTTATTTATTTGTGCTTGATTTAAGAACAAACACAAAAACAAACTCCGTGGCCTGTAGTCCGCAAGCGAACTATACCGACCGAGCGACCACCGCTTGTCGGCGAAGTAGTGCCTACTTTAGGGGATAGAGGGTGTCGCGTGGTCAGCGCAACGAATTCCCATGGCCGTTAATTTCGGTTTTCTAGACCGGAACCGCTAATTCCTTGAAATAGCTCCTCAATTATCCTCACGAGGCTGAGTGAACCCATTTCCAGATCCAGTACTTATCAGAAAATCTGGTAGCGCCGGGAATCGAACCCGGGCCTCTGGACTTGTAGCCAGGAACTCTGATAGTTGATTTAAGAACATTTTTAATAATTCCTTATGTAGTATCGAATGTTGTGATGATAAGTGAATAATAAAGTAGAACGGAAGGAAGCTGTCACCTGATTTAAGCATTTGCCTCGAGGAACTGAAGAAAACTACGGGAAGCCTCATCCAGGGTAGCCGGTCTGCGAATCTAGATTTGAATCCGGACCTCCTGAATACGAAGAGGAGTGCCACTCTTCCGAACGAGACGTTTTTGCGCTACAGGATTTGCTGAATTGTATATCGGCTGTTATGTTAACCAGTTCAATCATCTGGCAAACAGTACGCCTGTGCTTTACATGATGACTTTGTAAGCTGTAGTTGTGCATTATCACATCTGTTGGAGAGCTGTGGTAGAGGAATACGTTGTGCTTGTATGTGGTTGTCTGAATTGGCCTGCACAGAGGCGTTGAACGGTTGCTGTCGTAATGTGGATTGCTCTAACGGAGCGATTCTACACGCCATCACTGCGGACATTTTGAGTATCGATCTGGTTTCTGTTGCATGACCATGGCTTCTGAAACAGCCAGACCCTTTCTGAATTCTAAAAATCAATCCTCTGTGCCGCGTATGTATGTTTAAATTGCGCTGAAGAGTGTATGTGGTCGTATAATTTCTTATTTTTACACACACACACACACACACACACACACATGTCTGGAGCCGGGATAACGCAGTAGGTACAGCTACTGGCTACGGCCTGGACGACCGAGGGGTCGGAGTTCGAGTCCCGGTAGGGTCAAGAATTTTCTCCACGTCTTCCAGACCGGCTCTGAGGCCCACCTAGCCTCATATCTAATGGGTACCAGGGCTCTTTCTCCGGGGTTAAAGCGGCCGGGGCTTGAAGCTGACCAGTCAGCTCCAACTAGTGCCGAGGTCAAGAAAACGTGGATCTATGCATCCACTCTGACATACGCCTTCATGGCGTGGTGCTTAATTAGTTAAGCACAGGGACAACTTTACTTTATGTATATATATGGCTACGTAAAAATGTGTGGTCGGAGTGTAGTGGCTTTGGAAAACAGCACATTGAAATCATTGAAGAGGTCGATTGGCTGATTATGTAAGAAACCTGTCTTTCCTCTTCTCCCGTCTTGCGAGAAGTAACTGTATAGGTAGTAGTCTGCGTTATAATCATATACTGGCCTGTGTCATCTGACTGCACAACTTTTTGTTCACAGTAAAACATTAGGGCATATGCAGTCCCTTCAGTTTCACAATAAAAGGAGAGGGAATTTATGGGGATCAAGCCAATCACACTGGAGACTGGCTGTTATTACTAGTGATTAGGACATCGCATTCCTTATTGCATATTACACCTGAAGGGAGGAAGAGAATTATGGCTCCTGTAGTGATATCCAGGTAACTAAATTACGCCCCCGGTCTAATCGTCCCACATATGCTAAGCCATTATGCTAAGGTGTCAGTTTAGAGGGTCCTCTCAGTAAATTGAAATAGCTCATGTGCGAACAATCGTAGACCAAAAAAGATCACTAGTGTCAGAAATGAAGGTATTTGAAATTTCGAAAAAAGGCGAGGACGAAAGAGAAAGAAAAGTTGAAAAGTGATTGTTGCAGCATTTACCGCCATATTTAATATCTTCATCGGTAAAGTAAAAAAAAAGTAAAGGTATCCCTGGAACAGGCCATGGAGGCCCATAGGATTGTGAGATGTTGAGGTTCCAACATTTTCTAGAAAATTGGCTCATAGATGACGGTAAGCTTGTCAGCCTTACGCGCCGGCCGTCCCCTACTCCCAGGAAGATTTCTGGTACTCATTTCTGTTAGAGGCTGAGTCGAACCCAGGGCCATAGTGCTGCTGGAATTGAAATTGAAAAAATCCACCTCATCGGGATTCGATCCCGCGACCTTCCAGCTTGTAGCATAGTACCTCAACCTTGAAACATATGATATATGAAACGGGACCATAATTGTATAATAAAAACCAATTTTAAAATCGTGATCGTTTCGTACTGTTTTCGTGAAGGGAGGCTACATTCAACCCGTAGCCTTGATGTTCGCCGTTGAAATTCTAGTCCATTTAAGGGCTCTTCTGTCTGAGGTGTTACATTCGTGGTTTTCGTCAACCTGTGGAAGTGAATCTCAGGTTAATGACTTGAAATATGCTTCCACTGCTTTCCGATTCGTTGGACAGGAATTTTACACGGAATACAATGCCACTATATATCGTGATCGATCTTAATATTATCCATCAATCTGTTCTACCCGTTCATGTAGCTTTATTGTGAAGAACACACAAAAGGAGAGACAGATATGTGAAACCACTGATGACCTGGACTTCACATATGCGATTTCCATGATCACCCCTCAGAAGATTTTCCCAACGCAGACAGCTTAAAGAAACTTTCTCACATTCGTGATTAGTGAACACTTGATTTAACGTTCTCGGAATTTTGACGTTACAGTTATACCAGTCTAGGTTCAGGTCGTATGACTCTACTATACCGCGTCATGGTGAGAAGAGCATGTTGTTACACTTCACTTGGATTCAAGTCCCGACTTCATATATATGAAACAGTTCTCCGTGTTTCAGTTATGTTGTAATACAAAAATACATAAAGTAACAGTAAATATGAGCCTAATCGTCACAGCAGTAGCGGTAAATTTATGATGTAGACCTGTAATATTTATCTTTATTATCAAAGTATCCATCAATAATGCAACAATTTAAAAGACATTTAGACGTATTTTAAATTGTTGCATTGTTGGTGGATACTTTGATAATAAAGATGACGCCTCAATGCAACGGGATGCTGAAATATAATACTGTAATATTTATAATATGAGACAAAAATTTTTGTCGTTAATATAGTTAATGGTGCTATATGATCCCGTGCGATTAATGTATCTTTTAATTACGTCAATCATAATTGTATTAGGAAGGAAATAGCACATTTCACCAATATTATATTCCATGATTTTAGAATTAAGATTTTATATTTGAATTTAAACGACAAAGCGGAATAGTTGCTAAAAGGAACGATCGTGTACAGTACCAGGTGCATGTCGGTGTATCTCTTGTATGCCTATATTTACTCTTTAAGGTTAAGATAATATTTATACCTGTTATTAGATTTATTTACTTGAATTTGAATTATATCAAGGGTTTCTGCTTGTAAAAAGCAAGACTATAGTCTTCGTTATACTGTATGATCGCTGAAAGCCGTTTTGACACTGTCACGAATTGCGTAGTACACAATGTTGAATGGTAAAATAGAAATCTCATGGTCAAACTAGTCATAACGTTACATTGCGATTGTCTGTTCAGTATTCAGGCACGCGACCACAGATGAGTGGCGCAGGTGGTAAGGTCATATTCTTCAGTAGACTTTTTTCTTCTCCCCCATCGCCGCTCAGATACTGTCACTTAAATTTCATAAGTTGAACTGTTTGCTTCCAGTATACATTTTTATATCAGCGTGACAGAAAACTGAAATAATATATGTTTGGATGAAAGGGTTGAGACAGTTCTTTCCTGGAAAAGGTACATAGTAATTAGTTAATGACAATTTTTAGCAGATTTTGGAATGTTTAATTTTTATATAAACCGTTCCATACGTTAGATTTGAGGTTCATACAGCGGTTTCTATGAAGAGTGCCATCGTTTGGTATATGATGTTATGTAGCTTGGTAGAAGTTCGCCGATGTTTCGGAGGAACGTATCCCATCATCTTCAGTTTCGGATGTTAAGCCGAGGAACCAGAACGCAGAAAGCTGACCTTTAATTTGCCGCCTACTTCTTACTAGTTACTTGCTGGCTTACATTTCTATCCTGAAGATGGAGGCAGTTCATACTACCGACACGTGGGTGAACTACTACCAGACTACAAGGCATCATATACTAGAAGTTAGTATTCTTTATATTCGATATGTTTTCGCTTGATGTTCAAGTTATATAATGAACATAAAAATGTCTTTACTTCTGAACTTTTTAATGCCTAGACGTTTCTTTTTAACTGCAAATAAGATGAGAAGAGATGATATAATAGGTAAATAGCAGACGTCGTGGTCGATGAGCAGCACTTATGCTTCGGTAGTCTGGACGTCGCGGGTTCAACTTTGGACCCGGAGGTCGTGGTCTTCCTCAGTCCCGTCAGGTGAATGTCAGGATTGCACCTCGGATTACGCCATGGCCACTTTTTTCCACATTCCAATTCAGTGCCAATTAATGACTTTAGTACGTAGGGTTTACTTCAACGTTTGTGTCCTGAACCCATGCAGTTTAATCCACATTGGTACCACATGAGTTGTGGTACACTCACCGCTTTAATCGTTCTTAAATAGGAAGCCGGTTTCAATTAGTGGCAACGAGGACATTTGTTATTGTTTTGGTGCTCAGTGGGGCAACAAGTGTCCTAAAGTAATGACTGTTCATTTTGGTGCGTATGTGATGAAATGTAGTCTCCTACCTGAGTGAAACTATGTTTTTCAGAAATAATTAGGTAGGAAGACAAAAAATAAGTAGGTATTGAGGAAAGTTAGAAGTGTAACGTAACCTTTGTAACGAATTTCATGCAATAAGGGCGTCACAGAATCATTCTCATATCACGGTATAAGATCCGGTTTAGAAGCGACTCTGTTGGAAGAAGTCTCTCGTCAAGCAGGCAGCTACGGCGGCAGCAGTAGTCTCACCTGAATTCAGATTTGGGTTAGCGGCAACGAATTAACATGATGAAGAGACGAGAGAGACGTAAGGAGCGAGTGAACGAAGGAAGAAGTAGAAGCAGCGGTAGGAGGAGGCCCTGGTAAAGTTGGCGAGCCATCAATCGTGGCGACTGCTGCCTGAGCCGCTAGTAGAGAACAGACGTGTTAGTGTGGTTCGAGCTGTGGTGGTGCGAGGGTCTCTGAAGCGCACCGGTGTTTTACGCCAGTAACATGTGAATTGCATTCAGGAAAAAAAAAAACAGGGTGGCTGGAGAAGACGGAGTATGGACATCAACAGCAAGCTGCTTCAAGTCCTTGTTCCGACGTATAAGCATCACTGCGAAATCATCAGTTGCACACATTTATTCTCTTTCATGTAGATGGGCCTTATTCATTTGCTTGGATTTCTGAAGCTGTATTAACATTTTGAGGAAGACAACTGGAAGTGTTGCCGATAAGCATATTGCGGAAGTATGGGGTGAAGAGTTACGTTTAGGGAATGTCGGAAAATGGTGCGGCACGGAATAGATTCGTGTACTTAAATAATTAGTTTGTTTTGTAACGTATCTTCGAATATGTGACTGTTCGGCGCGAAGTGAACGTCAGTGCCGTAAGGTTTTGTTCGCTTTTTCTGTATAATCAGCAGTACATTCGAAGTTTAAGATTATAATTCAGTGTACAATGAGCCCTGCCTCTCAGGGCAACCTGGAAGTAGAACGTTACATAGGGAGCTGTCTTATATCCTCTTCTGTGAGAGTGAACAATATTGGTGGCAAAAGTAACAACTCCGGCAATCACAGTAACGTGAACTGTAAGGGCAAGAAAGCGGCGGATTGTGGAGGATCTCGAGCTGTTAAACTTCAGACAGGAGTGTTGAATCATCGCACAACTGGCGGTAGCTGTCAGGATCATCTCGGTGCGGGAAGTTATCCTTCACAGGGCAGTCTGCTTCCTCTGTGTGAATGCGGAGGTTTGAAGTTCGGGGCGACCCGCTATGGATCATCTGGGCCAACCACCGGCGTTAGCGGGAGCTGGACGGGGTTACCCCTCATCTCTATGGCACCATCGAACTCCAGAAGAAGCCGTAAGCCTTCGACGTCTTCTAATGGAAGTGTTAATAATGGAAATCTTATTTCCAAAAGTGCTTCTTCCGTTTCACAACCTTTGACACTTGCAGCCAATTCAAATTTTAGTAAAAACGGCATTTTGGACGGAGATCATTGTTCACAGAATTCACGAACGCCTCTTTCTCGTCTGGCAATTCACACTCAGGGCGCCCCATTAATATTAGCGGGACGATATACTATCAACGGTCGTAAGAATAACGTCAGTCACAACAGAGGACCTCCATTGCGGCAGTTTCGAGGCGGTGATCTCAATGTTAGAAGAAGTAATAGCATCAGGGATGCACGTGATGCTGGTGGGTCCGGTATTAGTCCAACTGGAAGCAACAGCAACACCCCAAACAGCGACTGTGTAAGCGTGGCAAGTGATGAAAGTTCAGGCCATTCAGAGAACAGCCTCCCGCGGATTATCAAACCACGCAAACGAAGAAAGAAAGACCGTAAACCACCTTTAACAGCCACTTCTGCGTGCGACACGTCGACTACTTCCGTATCGAGCGACTTGAAGAATCCTGCCATAGAATCCCCTAGAATTGTTACCCTGAAGCCATACGTCCCCTTATGTTATGAACTGTACGATAATGGGCAGTGGATTGGAAATCGTTTGAGTTTTACCAAGCAGAATTCGGAAGGAAATATTAAGGTATGGGAAGCCGAGAACAGGCGCACGTTTACCCCATCTAACATAAATTATATTGAAGGAGATGACGAGCATGTATCGCAGACCTCCGAGGATGATAACCAGGAACCAAAGCTACATCATAAGTTTGAAGATGTCGAGGAGGATGAAGAAGGGTTGCACGTGGACTCCGGTGCGCTGTTCCCGTACCCATGTCCTCCGTCACTGTGTCAGTGCCGGTATTGTGACCCGTCGGGTCTAATCTGGGACGTGGACCAGCATTGTTATTCACCTTTCCTCACTCCGCCTTCACCCACCATGGATAATAAGAGCACATCATACTCCAAGTCCCCATTCGCAAATATCCCGCTGTTCTTAACCCCGCCCCCAACCGATGTACGAGGTTTCGATTTCTTCAACAAAGACCTACGGTCTACTTCCACGCCTTTAGTGTTTCTGCCAGAAAATGACCATTCCTCTGTTCTGCGTCGAAGTTGGAGTGAGCCCCTGCCATCATCATCTTTCTGCCGTACGGAAGAGTCACATGGCAGTTTCGGCACAATTGGCCACGGCAGAGTATGTGATGATAACGTTACAGAATCGCGTCACGTAAGGCGAAGCGATGATCGTAATGTCTCAGTTGAAGTTCCTGCAAACACCGTGTCAGTGGCGGCATCGCAGAGTTTAGAAGTGTCGACAGAAATCGTGACGTCACCGAATGGCCACAGAGACATTGAAATCAAATTCTACTCATCCTCACCACCAGTAGGAGCGACGATGATATCCACGAGAGATATAAAATATAGTTATGATCCGAGTGTTTGTGATGAGAGCAGTGTAAGAAACACAAGGACGTCGTTGCCTACTTCTCTGGAAGAAGATGTCATTCCTCAGGAAGCTGTAAATGTTAAAGAGAATATGCAACATGAAAATGGTGAAAGTAGTGAAAATGTGCAGTCAGGAAACGTCGAGGACCATACATCTGTTAACTGTGAACAAGATTCTGCACCATGTGATTGTACAGACAACTTACGGCCTGGTGATCGTGAAACGTGTGGTGAAAAAGCGCGGTGTAATATGTCAGATTATGGTTCTTGTGAACAAAGTGCCAAAACGTTGGGGGAAGAAGTGGATCAGCTTCATTTACATGCAGAGGAATAGGTCGAATCTCTGCAGGTGTGAATATTTTTGTATTAATACATGTCATACAGTAAATAACCAAAAGCATACGTAGTTGCACTTTAATACCTGTGAAGTGACGGCTGCATATACGTAGTATAATTTTCATATTCGTCAGTTGTTGCCTCCACGTATAGTGATAACCTACATAAGCTTGAAGTAGACTGTACTTATTAGAAAGTGTGCATTCCTCTGTAAACAGCCTTATTCGTAGAACGAGGTTAACCTTGTTTGCAGTATCAAGTCAAGGAGTACTTGGACATGTGTCAGACAGTTGACAGAAATTTAAATTATATGTAAATGTGCCTGGAAGTTTATCTTTGCTGCAGCGGTTTCTGTTTGTGATACCCACTGTGTGAATTCATCCAGAAAATATCAAAACACGCGGATTTTTCAAATACATCAAACATACTTAAAGATAAAAGTGATATACATTTTATTCTAAACTCTTTTCGTTTTTTTTTCTCTCACATTCAAGCTTTGGTTGATTGGGATAGGATGTGGGTTTTGGGGATATTTGGTAATTGGTTTGTTCTTTCAGTTTTTAGAAGATGCACCGTCATAGGGACATTTTATGGTTTAGGGAAATTTTGGGATTTTTGCAGCTGGAGCTGTGTTATCAATACTTTTTTTTATAATATTAACAGATTTAATTTTTCTTGTTGAACAGTATTTTCCCTTGGTGTCGTTAGGTAGATCTTGTTAGATATTTTGTAAATTTTCTTGTAGAAGGCACATTGCTTATAAACATAGGTGGTTTAATGTTGCTGCAGTAGCGTTGTATAACAAACTGAATGGTAGTGCTGTATCATATTCCATGATATGAAGTATTCTGATGTGTTATTTTTGTCCGTTTGCTGTCAGTCCATAACACTTTCGTTTCATCACATGCAGTTTATTATATCATCGTGCAGATTGATTTTGTCGACTAAGAGTAGTCAGTTTGGTCACTTTTTAGTTGTGCAACTCCGTAACCATCTATGCGAGCAGAATAAATGTGAGAGTACCAAGTACATACAGTCAGCTGTTTGAGGCTCTTAATCTGGCAGTATTCAGGTATCTAGGTATAACATTATTAATCTTCATTGCAGTACTTCATGCGAATACATTTAATTTCCATTATCAAAAACATGCTTGTGCAAAACGATTATTAATTAAATGTTTGCTTTAATTTATCTTTTAAGTTCGACATTTCCGTTGTATTTGTTGAATTGATGTTCATAAGAACAATGCGCATTTGTAATATCTCAGTCTGGCAGCTTTCCATATATGTGTTGCTGCGTAACCAGCGAAAGATTATATCTGTTCGTTACTGTTCACTATTCTTCGAATTTTTGTCCTGGATGATTTGAAGTGGCGTTTTTAGTTGTGGTGAAGATGATCGCCTGGTATTATTAGGATAATGAGGTCTAAACCGGTCACAGTAGCCGCGCGGTCTAAGGCATGAACTGTTTTCTCTCACCCAGAAGCCAGGATCGTGGGTTCAAATCCCACTCAGGGCATATATGGTTGGTGTGTGTATGCGTTTTTTTCCGTGTTTGTGTTGCCCTGTGCTTAGGTAGCGACCTTGAGACGGGCTGATCACTTGTCTAAGGAGTCCTGCCGTCTGTGAAAAATTATGTTTATAAGGCTACAGGAACTTAACATGTGGTTATGTCAGGGAAGACATGGGATGTTCTGTGGGCCACCGGGTAAACGCCCTCTCGGAAGACCGAGAAGGAAATGAAAGAATAACATGAGTATGAATCTTAGATTGTGAGAAAGGGAGGTAAACGGAACAAGCCCATGATCCACGATTGAGTCCAGGTGCTGGCTTTGTTGTTAGTGGTATTGGCGTTTTGGGTTATTCTAGGACATTGCTCGTAAACATGTTGGCACACAGAATTTGAACAGATGCTATACATTGAACATATTAATGGGTAATATAATATTACTTTATCGCATAGACGCTGTTGGTGCAGATACAGTTTTAATATTCTTGTACAGAGAGTGATAAATGCCTTGATGGGCAGTCTATACAACTGACTTACTGAGCTGAATCCTTCTTGACTGGCCAATAGTCGCTCAGCTAGTCTGATTGTGCACCTCTTATGCAACCAGGAGGTTGTTATCGTATACACATGAGCCCCCTCCCCACTGTCCTGTTTTGAACAAGATGAATCCCATTTACATCATAACACTTTCATTCTCTAAAGTCCATATTAATGTTACCCACCCATCTGTGTGTAACCCTCCCAACTGGTATGTCCTTGTCAGGTTTTATGACTAAAATTTTGTGTGCATTTCTGATTCCGTAAGCTTATTGCGTAGGCCACCGGTCTCATTCAGCACCGTAATAATGCACGATGAAGTATACAGATTATGCTGCTTTTCATTAAACAGTCTTCTGTTCTCTTGCCTTTTCTTCTCTCATAGGCCCATATTATATCCCTCAGCACCTGCATTCAAACATCTATATAATGTTCTTTTCATAATGTGAGACCAAGTTTTGTGTATTTTCATCATTGCATGCTTAGGAGTCTGGAAGACAAAAGATTCTGAACTGAACGGTGCGAAGCATTCCTTTTGTTTAACAAGATTAGTCTGCAGTAGAGTACAGAAATAACTCGTGGAATTGCTCTTTGGTCTATGCCTCCAAGTTAGACAAGTTACCGAGTAAGAATATTGTTTTTTTTTAACCCAATAGCAGCAGCATTACCAGAGCAGAAGAGAATCCGAACGTTGTATGCCCAGTAACTATGATACCTACTACAGAGAAAGAGAAACAGGAAGGAATTTACGTTGATGGAGCACTGTCAGGAACATTACTCTACGTTGAGTTATGTCTTCCCACTAGTAATTGAGGCTTTCATGCTAATCGTTATATTCTGTGACGTTCAGATTGGTTAGCTTAGGGAGTTACTAAATTTTTCATACCAACCGCTCAATTTAAATTATGTACAGTCTGTAGCCAAACACAAATTGTCGTGTGCGTTGGTTGATATTGTTTTGCTAGTGTCAGGCAAAGGAGTCAGACGCTCCCCTCAAATCCGCCCTACTCTTTAAGCACGTTCGCTTCACAGCTGCGTTGCCTAGGAACATCGCTGTACATAGTGATGAAGTATGGTTTGTATGGAAACTGAGGCTGATGATATTTTAAGCATTATTCCTATGAAAAGTTAGCATTAGTTGATGCATATTACGATCTCACGTGTACAAATTTTATTATGTAGAACGCCGTTCTGTGAATGACTGCTGTAACATTCTGTGCATAATTTTAAGGAATTCTTTTGAACAGGAGCAAACAAATTATTTTCTGTGAGTCTCATTTTCATGCTTATTATATCAAATTTGTGGCTTATTGGACAATTTCACCAACACTTCAACGTATAGGTTTTTGGATTTTGTTATATTTAACTTCTTTATGTTTGGTGGAATCGGCCATTATGCTGCTATCATCCATATAATTATGTAGCCACTGTACTGATGCATTCATTCAGAGCTTTTAGTTAGGTAACCAGATTTCATTTTTAAAATTAGCACCATTTACATAATGTTACTGTGATTTTTCTTAAATGACATTTGTGTATTTAAGAGTAGTCGGCTGTATTAGAGCCCAAGAGCTGCATGCTGTAATGTCTGATGTTGAATTATCTTTGCAGTTGTAGTGACTTATTTTTGTTAATTAAAGATAACATAATCTGAATATTGATGTTTTCATTTGTATGCCAACTATACTGACTTCATCTTATGCTTACACAGAGCACACAAAGGTAACAGAATTTGTCTGCAATGGAGTGAAGATCGGATTAACCGTACTTGTAATAAGAAGTCTCTTCAGTCAGGCGTTGGACACGTCGATATGTCGACCACAGTTTTCACTGCTTGGGGAAGTATTGTATTTAGAAGAGTATGCATGGTGTTCGCCCCGAAGGTAGCCCTTTAATTTCAGTTGAAGAAAGAATTTGAAACTGATACATCAGTCTGTATTATTCCTCGTTTATAATCATGAATATCTCGTGCATTTTGCTATGCCATGTAACTTTCTTGTGGAGTATAATAGAATTACATTCCGCCAACTCGTCATGAGAATTACATGTGTTTTAGTTAGTTGGTTAATCAGTTTCTTATGATGAAATATGTATTCAGTTTCCTACTTACATCAAACAAGTAATACAGTACAACAGATTTTCACTTTTGATAACATATACGTAATGAGCACAATTCTTTTGTAATTTTGCATGCAAGATATACAGACGTACATACCACATTATGGTATTTAAATAAGAATGAACTTTCATTCGACAATGAAACACATTTCACATTATAGCTGATCAAAATATAAGAACATGGAAGGAAAAATATATAAGTTAAAAAGCATGCTGTTTCGGCCATAAGTTAGATAATGAAAACTTGTGACTAGTTGCAGCATTTTAATGTTCGAATTTGGAATCGGCTTACCGGACATTTTAAAAAATGACATTTCTTTTATGTTACTATACCCCTCTTGACTATTGTAAACAATTGCAGCAAGAATTAAAATATAAAAATAACCCTCTTGAATCCTTTGCTTTAATAGATTGCGTTTTTGAAAGATAAAATTTACAGTCCATAAAGTCGATGAAGAAGTAATACCAATAAGTTTCTCCCAATTATACCACTATCTGCAGTATCATACTTCTATGCACACATGTTTGTAATGTAAGAGTAAGAATTTTGACTTTGTATGAAGTGAGTTTTGAAATGTATGGCCCCTTGTGCCTGCAGTTGTATTACAGTGCTGTATCCGGATTATATGACAGTTTCTGAAAATAGGTTTGTGGTGTAAATTCAAATTAAGCAAAGGCCTCAGATTTTCTTTCCAGCGCTCATGCATACAATCGTGGCATGTATTCACGACTATCTCGAGGCACGAATCGAGGCACTGTTCCTCACTTCTTTCAGCAATCATGTAGCTAATAGTTTCTGATGAAACTTGTTTTCCGTGATGGTGAGCCACGAAACAAAGGACGGGATCTACAGATTTTGTTCTACAATAATATGGTTGTAGCATTAAGTAGGTTAGCTGAAACGGAATCTCAGGCAGAGAGCAGTGAAACGGGGTTGTGATTGAATATAGCAAGCAACTCCCGTCAATGCAACCGTTTCGAAATAAATTTGATTTGTTTCATTCTGGTCCGTCACACTAACAAGTAAGGGAGATAAGTTTTCACGTAGTAAAAACTTATATGCCACACTGGACGGAGTGGTTTGTATTTATAGTTTCGAAATAATTTTACCCGGTCTGTATGCTGTTCCATCGCGAAGGCATTCTTGGCATTTAAATACGCACATCAAAAAATGGCGGTGGAGTTCACATCCTCCTATCGCTTCTCTTAACAATTAATAGGCCGGTCACGAATATTTCCCGTCTTTCTATAAACACGTACTCCAGTTTAAATCTCCTAGTAATTCACACAAATTTCTGTTTGCGTACTCTATCTTTTACCATCGCTTAGTATGGATGCCGTATATTCGTAAAATTATCGCCACTTCTGTGGAAGCATATGCCCTCAGTATTGTTTCAGTTTTCGTATTAATGTTTAGAGCACTGCACTTACAGATTAAATTGTATGCTGCCATGTGAATATATAAACCGTTAGGTGGAAGGTAAAATTGTCCCTGTGCTTAATTAAGCGATATGCCATGAAGGCATACGGGAGAGCAGGGATATAGCTCCACCATTCTTCACTTCGGCGCTAGATAGAGGTAATTTGTTTAATGCTAGTGGGGTGGGACTAAGTCCCTTGTACTGCGGCCACTTCTGGCCTGTTGTACCAGCCCCAGATGATAGGTGAGGGTGATTGTGGAGCAATTGGCGGAATGAAGATTGGCAAGGGAAGGCGAAGTGCTCGGAGAAAACCTGCCCCAGCGCCACTTTGTCCGCCACAAATCCCACTTGACCAGACCCGGGATCGAACCCGGGCCGCCGCGATGGGAAGCCAGCGACTAACCGCTTGAGCTGTGGCGCGGCCCTAGATGTAAGTAGTCAACTTCGCATTCCGGCCGCTTTACTCTCCGGAGAAAGAGCGCCCGGTACCCATTGAATGGGCTAGGTGAGCCCCACAATCGGTCTGGACCGTATGGAGAAGAGAAAAATCTCTTGCCCCTGCCGGGAATCGAACGCCGGCCGTGCAGCCCGTAGCCCGTCCCTGGGTCACCTGAGATATACGGGCTCATTACGTGTTGGGTATAGAAATCATCCAAGACCGTGTAGTATGATTTCAGAGTGAAAGGCTGTTCGCACTGACACGCCTAAATGGCTGTTTTCCAGACGAGTCTGGCGCTTCTTTGTTGTAACCACGTATTTCCCTCGTCATCAAGCAGCTTTTGGGTGGGCAACTGTAAACCGACTTCACTGATCGACTTGGCCTAGCTTGTTGTTCGCCTTGGAAGGGACCTCGCGTTTTGCACCTTGCGTTCATGGCACAGTGTGTTATTTGCCGGCCCAGTTTTTGGTGCTAATAATATTATGGAATTTCTTTTTCCCATTTATGGTAACCCATTTTGTGTGCTGCCATTACTGACTGTCTCGGATAGTTAAGCTTAGTCATTACATTTACAGTGTTAAGAGTTTTGTTTTGAAATGCGTCTAATGATTTTCCAGCTTTTTGAATATTGAGCAGTATTCTGAACAGCCATTTCATGTTGCTTTACGGAGTTAGCGTGGCCATTTGTAGTGCTGCACTGCCATAATGTGTTGGAATTCATTTTAGCACTTAAATAATGCGAATTAGCAAATGAACCGTGAATATTATCTTGAAAGAAAACGAAAAGTAGAAGGGAGTATGTATTAGACTTGGAAAAAATTTTGTGAGCTTTTCCGCACCCTTGGTTTCCTCAAATTGTTCCGACGAAGTCTGCTCCGTTGTCATCTACTTTTTGTTTTCAACACACATTAGGCCTAAATTTATCGGATATTCCATTTAAAAGCTTCCTGTTTCGTGTTAGATCTGCGATATCCTGGGCTTCTCGCGGCCAACAGGTCGGCTGTCCTGACTGAGGGTTTTTATGATTTTCCTCAGTGTCTGTAGGTAAAGGACAAGATAGTACTACCTTGAAACACGTCACTTTCCACACCCTTCTTTTAGCAATCACCTTTTCATTCGGGGTTAGGCATTTGCAGTCTGTGCAGTTGACGAAGTGTCTCGAAGTAAACTAAGAAGAACAGCAAATAGGCATGTAACATGCGAGAAGGAAATGAGAAATGTATAGAGAATTCTCTTCATAATACTTGATGTGAAGAGACAACGTTGGAGACTAGACGTAGATGGGAGAATAATATTAAAATGGATATTTCTTATGAGAGCGTCTAATCGATTCATCTGGCTCAGAATAACATCCAGTGGTGGGTTCTTTTGAACATAAGGAAATAAAAAGTACATAAAGGAGACCATAATCAACAAAGAATGCACCTACTGAACCATTGGGCTATATAGAAAAGGCAAGGAATTTGTTGACTAGCTGAGCAACGAAGCCTGTTTGCTTCTCAAGAAAGACACTGCTCCATGAAGTTAGAGTAGCAGTCCTCTAAAGGGTTCTTACGATGGGGTATAACACTCAGAATTACTTGGTTTTTGGACTTTGTCCATCATCAACTGGTATAAAAAAAAAGAACTAGAGAACGCAACGTTTCGGAAACTGGGTCTCCTTCCATCATGTGAGGGGGGGGGGTTGGGAGACACCTACTATGTTCGGTCTGTTAGAAAAAGCTAACCTCAGTCACTGGACCTCTGATTGAAGTTTGCTCTTTCCAAGAGACTCAACACTATAGGTGTTTCCCCCAATCACATGAGGACGGAAACAGACCTAGATTCCAAAACGTTATTTTCTTCTAGTTTTAGAATACCAGATGACGGACAAAGTCCAAACCGCCAGTAATTCTGAATAGGAGCCCTGTTTAATAAACAGCATGGTTCAATTATTGCCTATTATATGTATTTCATTGCAACACTTCGGGAACAGTTCAGAATCGGAAGTAAGTCTGCATTTCTGGGCCGTGCCATAGCTCAAGCGGTTAGTCGCTGGCTTCCCACCGCGGCGGCCCGGTTCGATCCCGGTTCTGGTTAAGTGGGATTCGTGGTGGACAAAGGGGCGGGGGGGCGGGTTTTCTCCGAATACTTCGGTTTCCCCTGCCAATCTTCATTCTACCAAATTCTCCATCATCATAATCACCCGGGGCAGGCTACAATAGGCCAATCAGTGGCCGCCGTGCCGAGTGGACCCAGTTTGACTCCACGCCCCACTAAGCAAATTAAAAAAAAATGCATTTCTGGTGGTAATCAGTACGGAGGAGGCTGTAACGGCAGTTGCATATTTTAAATTCTTTTGATATACACAATTTCAGTTTGTATATTAAGTGAAGCATATTTTTTTTCTGCAAAGTGTGTTATGGCCACCATTTTGGAATTTATGTAAGTAAATAAAAAACATGAAGAAAGCAGTCTTCTGGGATTTGGCACCGTGTATATGTGGTGTTAACCGACGTTTCGGAGGAACGTATCACCTCCTTCAGGGTAGAAGAAAAAATATAAGAAATCTGCAAGCGAAGATTTCTTATTTCTTATATATATACAGGGTGTCCCAGGAGGAATGTGCCAAACTTCGGGAGGGTGTTCCTTATGTTAAAGTATGCCGATATAACCCAAAACACCTATGTCCAAAGTTGAACGGTTACGGAGATAATGGCCCGAGAAAAGTGTGGTCTTCTTGCAGGTCCACGCACTATACGTACCTGTCAGCTGAGACCCTTATCTGTTTGTCCTTGAGTGCCGCGAGTCACACTAGCGTAAGCTCATG